>NW_028261385.1:20847386-21161136 GCF_051295495.1 Thamnophis sirtalis | reverse complement strand
CTCTTTGATGTGATTTGCTTTTGCTGTCTTCAATGCCCGGTGTTGCGAAAATGGCCCTCTTCCTTTTCTGCATGATGCTCTGAAATCTACTGTATTTTTTAAAAGGTATTTATATAGCCCCTTATAAATACAGGATCTCAGACTCAGATTGGTTTTTCTATTCTTGGTGTCCTTCTTTGTCTTCCTTCCTCCTTTCCAAAATATCTGATATTCTATTACTGTGATGGCGAACCTATGGCATGCATGCCCGGAGTGGCACACAGAGCCATGTCACCTGGAATGCACGGCGTCACCCATTCCTCTTCCGGGTTTGTGGCACGCCTGCGCATGAGACAATCAGCTGCCCTTTGTGCATGTGGCAGTGCTAGAAACCGGAAGAGCTGGTCTTCCGTTTTCTGGAAGAGCATGCACGCCAGCCAGCTGATCGGCATGTGCACATACACAGCAGTAACTGGAAGACTTGCTGGAAGTAACCAGAAGACTTGTATGCACATGTGTGGGCCAAAAACATTTTTTCATTTTTATGTTCATTTTCTTGTGTGCGCTTGTCCCATGGGTGGCAGCTCTTCCTGGTCACAGTCCAGACAAGTACACATGCGCACGCATAGCACCCATAGTACTCCCTTTTCAGCACTGTGCCACGTACTCACACTCACACACTGAGTGCCGAAAAGGTTCACCATCACTAGGGGTGGTTTCCTGCCAGTTCTAAACTCTTCTATAGAAGAGATTCCACAAATCTACTGTGCCGTTTAGCAATAGCAATAGCAGTTAGACTTATATACTGCTTCATAGGGCTTTCACCCCTCTCTAAGTGGTTTACAGAGTCAGCATATTGCCCCCAACAATCCGGGTCCTCATTTTACCCACCTCGGAAGGATGGAAGGCTGAGTCAACCTTGAGCTGGTGAGATTAGAACCGCTGAACTGCAGATAACAGTCAGCTGAAGTGGCCTGCAGTACTGCACCCTAACCACTGCGCCACCTCGGCTCTTCCGGTTCCAGCTCCCTCCCCCCACCCGTCCGCACATCATCAAGATGAAGAGCCAGAGGAGGAATTCTGGGAGTTGACGTCCACAAGTCTTAAAAAAAGGTGGCTTTTTTCCTAAAGGGTTAGGGGCGTTTGCATGCTTCAAATGCCAGAGTTTCTGAGCTAACATTTTGGTTGCTAAGCAAGAGCGTTCTTAAGTGAGTTTCACCACATTTTACAAGTTGGCCATGCCCCCCAGTTACATGGCCAGCAAACCACTCCCGCAAAGCTGGCCACACCTACAGAAGAGGTTCTAAAAATTTTTGAAACCCACCACTGACCATCACTGTTCTATCAGAAGAGCTTCCTGGTTCAGCGATTGCCTTGAAAGTTGTATACACGGAAAGTACAGAAAAGATTTTGCTCTGATTTGAATGACATCGGCTGGAACTGTTATGTAGAAAAAATCAGATGGGAGTCATGAGTTAGTTTTAGTAGTTCCAGAAGTATATCTAAAATCCCCCATCGTGTGCTGGGAGGTGGCGTATCACCATTGGAAAGTAATCCTATAAACAGACTCATCCTCTTTGACACATTTCCAAATTTTGAATGGAGTACAGCTATGAACTATTTAAATGATGCTTCTGAACCTATTGAACTGGACAGAAGTATTTGGCTCATTATCAGCTAGCAGGTTTTTTTTTAACCCATGGATCAAATAGAATGGCTGCGTTCCACAACAGGCGTCCTAGCCTAAATGGAGCTGGGTAATTTGTAGTTCAGTATTTTGTGGACAGGCCATAATTTAAACCTGTAATACACTATATTGCCAAAAGTATTCGCTCACCCACCCAAATAATCAGAATCAGGTGTTCCAATCACTTCCATGGCCACAGGTGTATAAAATCAAGTACCTAGACATGCAGACTGCTTTTACAAACATTTGTGAAAGAATGGGTCACTCTCAGGAGCTCAGTGAATTCCATCATGGAGCTGTGATAGGATGCCACCTGTGCAACAAATCTAGTCCTGAAATTTCCTCGGTCCTAAATATTCCACAATCAACTCTCAGCTGTATTATAAGAACATGGAAGTGTTTGGGAATGACAGCAACTCAGGCACAAAGTGATAGGCCATGTAAACTCATCCAACATCAGTGTGTGACCTCACAAATGCGCTTCTGGAAGAATGGTCAAAAATTCCCATAAACACACTCCTAAACCTTGTGGACAGCATTCCCAGAAGAGTTGAAGCTGTTAGAGCTGCAAAGGATGGACCGACGTCATATTGAACCCTATGGATTAGGAATGGGATGTCACTTACAGTAAGTTCATATGCGAGTAAAGGCAGGTGAGCGAATACTTTTGGCAATATAGTGTATGTTATATTTTGGGGCATCTATATTATGTGAAATTCAGGTCGTTTTTTCCCCCCCAAACCTGATTTAGAGTTCAACATGTTAACCGGGCCAATATGTAAACTTACAGATTTATATATTATTTTAAAATGAACGGTTTCTGTTGATCTCTGAAGTCACACAGTCCATTCAGTATTTAAAATAATTAATACGATTCAACTGCCTAATTTAATTATTGTAATGGGATATTGATTTTGATATTCATTGATACTGAAGTTATAGGTGCTCCAACACTGGAAGTTTTTAGGAAGAGATTGGACAACTCTCCTTCTGAAATGGAAAAGGGTTTCCTGTTTGAGCAGGAAGTTAAACCAAAACGCCGGCTCAGTGGCTAAGACACTGAGCTTGTTGATCAGAAAGGTCGGTAGTTTGAATCCCTAGTATAGGTCTCCTGTGTGAGCAGGGGGTTGGACTAGATGACCTCCAAGGTCCTTTCCAACTCTGTTACTGTTAACCTGAAAGCAGGACAAGAAGCAATGGAGGGAAACTAATCAAGGAGAAGCAACCCAAAACTAAGGAGAAATTTCAGATAGTTAAAATAATTAATCAGTGGAACAACTTGCCTCCAAAAGTTGTTGGTGCTCCAACACTGGAGGTTTTTAGGAAGAGATTGGATAACTGTTTATCTGAAATAGTGTAGGAATTCCTGCTTGAGCAGGAAGTTGGACTAGAAGACTTCCAAGGTCCTCTCCAACGCTTTTATTCTGTTATTCTGATTTTATTTTTTTTAAAAAACTATAGAAAAAATCATATGGTAACTCAGATTAGCCTTCTCCAAAGAAGAAATAATAGGTTATTAAACATGCCATTAACAATAAGTCTAATTAGCTTATTCTATATTCCAAATCTTTTTTGCATACTCCAGCCAAATTACAGTAGCAGCTTTCATATTTTAATGCTTGCGTAGGGAAGGAGGGACCTCTTGTTGAAGGAAATTATAGAGTGTTACAGGGATTAGTCATGACTTTTATCTGGTGGACTAAATTTCAACATGCAGGGAGATATTCCATTGGTGAGAGAATACAAGTGTGTTTTCATCTCATGGCATTTGAAAATTGCAGTGGCTTTTGCAAAGGAATCATGTTCTGTACAACATTTGCCTATTGTAGCCAATCACTTCACAACCATTACCTCTTTTTGTAGAAAGTTATATTCTGAGCTTGAGACCTGAGTGTTGCACAAGGGAGTGAGCTCCCTTACTTTCTCTGGCTCCTGCCTACCTAACAGTTCGAAAGAATGCAAATGTGAGTAGATAAATGGGTACCACTTCCATAGGAAGGTAACAGCGTTCTGTGTCCCTTGGGGTATAGTCATGCTGGCCACATGACCACAGAAGTATCTTCAGACAACACAGACTCCCCCAGCTAAGAAACAGAGATGAGCACTGCCCCCTAGAGTCAGACATGACTGGATAGGGGAAACCTTTATTTTTTGAAAACTAAGAGATTCTGGAATAAAATGTTCATTTGAACCCCCTTATTTTGGCTCTCCTATTACTACACCCTGCAGCATGGTCAATTTTAACTGCCTCTGGAAATCTCAATTATTTATAAGATGCAAGAAGAAAACTCAAGTAGACCCAGTTTAGTCTAGTGGTTAAGGCACTAAAGCTGGAAAAATGGGGATTTTGAGTTCAAATGGCATCTTAGGCCAGAAAGCTGGGTGGGTGACTTTGGGCCAATCTCCCTCAGCTCATGATATCAAGTTTGAGCATAAAGCTGGTCGGTCAATTTTTGTCAACAGATTAACACTGTGTTGATCTGAAGAAAAAAAAGTCAACCCTGCACTTGCAGGAAAATGGTAGGAGGGAAAAAATTGTAAGAAGAGAATTACTCTGTTACAATTATACAACATACTTTTGAAACAAGCTGAGAAAAAACAATGTGGAATTTGGTTACAATCAATTTGCCCTGATTTTGTCCTATATGGGAATCCTTTGTCATACTACATGAAATAAGATAAACATTAATAAAATGAAACAAAGATTCTAGATTACTTTTAATAATGCAACAAGTTGGATTCAAATGGGAAGGTAACTGATTTAGTAATGAAACCGCCATTTTGTTTTTGTTTTTGTTTTAAATGTTTTGCTCCAGCATGGTCCAGCTTTTCTTGATCACTCTATCCAAATTACATGCTGATTCCCTAGGAAACCCTTTGAGTTTCTGCTTGGTTGATTGGACAGTCTTCAGTTTCACAGTCGATTGAGCTCTATAATTTGGAATTCTTATTAAAATACATCCTAAGGTGCTTTAGTAGATACCATTATGGATGCCTTTTCTATTTCTA
This sequence comes from Thamnophis sirtalis, assembly GCF_051295495.1. Classification (NCBI taxonomy): domain Eukaryota; kingdom Metazoa; phylum Chordata; class Lepidosauria; order Squamata; family Natricidae; genus Thamnophis; species Thamnophis sirtalis. The sequence continues at coordinate 21,156,461 of NW_028261385.1, read as the reverse complement.
TTAATGACCTGCTGAAAGAATGCGGATCAAAGGACGTGGTGGTTCAGTGGCTAAGACTCTGAGCTTGTCAATCAGAAAGGCCAACAGTTCAGCAGTTTGAAACCCTAGTGCCATGTAACGGAGTGAGCTCCTGTTACTTGTCCCAGCTTCTGCCAACCTAGCAATTCAAAAGCATGTAAAAAATGCAAGTAGAAAAATAGGGACCACATTTGGTGGGAAGGTAACAACGTTCCGTACGCCTTTGGCATTTAGTCATGCCGCCAATATGACCATGAAGACGTCTTTGGACAGCGCTGGCTCTTTGGCTTTGAAACGGAGATGAGCACCACCCCCTAGAGTCAGGAACGACTAGCACATATGTGTGAGGCAGTGGTGGGTTTCAAATTTTTTTGGAACCTCTTCTGTAGGTGTGGCCTGCTTTACTGGTCCACTGGAGGAACCTCTTCTAACCGGTTCGGTAGATTTGACGAACCGGTTCTACCGAATAGGTGCGAACTGGTAGGAGCCCACCTCTGGTGTGAGGGGAACCTTTACCTTTATCTAAAATAATGCAAATGACCAGCTGTCTGTAAGGAGTATAAATCCTTCCACTCCCCACCATCCAGTCAGAATTGAAAAACCTTCTTGGATGAGAAGCGAAACGCCTTCAAAGAACAACCAGAAAGTTCAGTTGCCTCTTGAAAAAAGCATTTTTTGGCTTTTCTATTTCTTCTTTCTCTTCTCTCACATCTGGCCAGGGTTTTAGAAAGATACCTCCTACCTTATGGATTGACTATTAATTCATTCCTTCCATATGGACTTCTTTTCACAAGAATCCTGAAAGAAACGTTCTTTTTATTTTGCAAATGTACTGAGCTAAACTGAGCAAATGTGGTAACAAGAGTACCTTCTATCATATATAAGTGAACCTCACTGGCTCGGATTAAAAAGTAATGAATATGGTGTTGAAAATCAGATACTTAATTGGCATCTCTGAAATCTTTGTGCTTAGGAAGCCCAGTTGACAGTAAGAAGTTTTTCTTATAGATCTCTAATCTCAAATGGATATTGATTAATTTTAACTTTTATGTTCTAGCTTCTTGCCCCAAGATTGCTATGACTTCTGTGTCACCTACGTTTTATCATGATGGTATTAATCATTATTTTGAAGATCTTTTCTGAGGACTGTTAATATTTCCCCCCCTTTGGGCCCAAGGATATGCCATGGGATATATACCATAATGCTAGCAGAGGATAATATTTCATGCATCTGACACAAGACACGGAGGATTGCCTCATTGAACTCATCTAAGTATGAACAAAGCTGTTCCAAGTATAGGATGTGTTTGAAGCTCCAAAAGGAACCTCCCCCTTGAACTTAACCACAGTTGACAGACACAGGACCACTGACAAGGCCAGCTTTCATAACCCCATTAGCTGCAAATTGGGCTAATTTTAAATATGACTCAGTGTTCTAAGAGGAATTTCAACCCAATCTAACCAAAACTTATTTCCTCTCCTAGCTTGCCTCTTACCTCAAGGAGAGTAGTTGATGGGTTCTTACACCAGCTATAACGTTTGAGGGGATGAGACAGAAATAGACCTAGAAGAATCTGCAAGGCTCCTATCTTAATTTACCTCACGTAAAGCAATAAGGAAACCACCATACAGGGGTGGGCTGGTAGGGGTTTGCAGGGGTTCGGGAGAATGTCTTGTTAAGATTCTGTGCAGTTCGGAGAACCCCCCCACATCCCACTCCTGGCTGGCACCGCCCACCCACCCTGCCCCTCCCAGAAGTCCCAACGTGGCCCCTTTTGGATGCAGGTCAGAGGTGGGTTGCTGCTGGTTTGGCTCGGATCAGGTGAACTGGTAGCAGTGGTGGCGGGAGGATCCGCCCGGACGCTTCTGCATATGCGCAGAAGCATTGCGCATGCGAGCGCAGGAGGGAGCACACCTGAACTGATAGTAAAAAAATTAGCAACTCACCTTTAATGCAGGTAAGTGCAGGGCGCATACGGAGGCTCGGGGAGGGTGAAAAATGGGCCTACTGGAAGTTCATGAAGGCTGGAAACTGGTCCATTTCTGACCTCCAGAGGGCCTCTGGAACCTGGGGAGGCCGTTTTCGCCCTCCCGGAGGCTCTGAAAAAGCCTCCAGAGCCCAGGGAGAGCAAAAACACTCCCCCTGCTGTGGTGCAGGAGGCCAACTAGGCCACGCCCACCATGGCCATATCCACCCAGCAACCGGACAGAGAACCCCTTGCTAAAAATTTTGAAGCCCACCTCTGCCATAGACGTCATCAAATAATCATCAGTAATTCAAGGTTACAAATTTTATGCTAGGATGGCTTTCTTCTGACTTCAGATATAAATGGAGGCCATTTCAACAGGCTAATACAAGGTTGCTAGGAGTACAAAAAAACCAAACCTGATTTATTAACTAAAATAAAACTCAGGTGAAGCATTGCTGTGTTAATGCAAACTTTCCAGTAACATTCTTAGCTGAAATCTGTCTAACTTAAGTTTACAATTATACAAAGATTTTGAGACAGTTTGAAACCAACTTATTGCATTTCTCCTTATGTCAGTGATGGTGGAGAGCTGAGCTGATTTATTTCTGTCTGCAGTGTAGTTGAAACTACTGTGAAATGATGGTAGCTGGGGTTTATTTATTTAGTAAATTTATATGGCTGTCCAGCACACTTACTGAGTGTCTAACATCCAGTTAAAAAAACAACGATAACAAGCAGGGGGGGGGGGTTGGCCAGCTTTACTGCTGGTTTGTTTGTGCGCACACTTGATGCACTCTGCACACCCATGTGCAGGGTGATTGGTGAGCCAGCCAATCAGTGAGCAGCAGGTGGGGCAAACGTGGTGCGGACGGGCAGGGGGAGGAAGCTGGAAACGGTTCTAAATGGCATGGTAGATTTGTGAAACCTCTTCTATAGAACTCTTCTTGGGTTTGTGAGCCGCCCTGAGTCCCGCTGGGAATAGGGCGGCATATAAATAAAACGAAACCTGAAACCGAAACTTTGATGCGAAGCACCCATTGACGTGAGTGACGTTGAGTTGGCCACGCCCACCCAGTCACATGACCACCGAGCCATGCCTACCCAACTGGTCATTAGGACAGAGAACTGTTTTTTAAATTATTTGAATCCCACCACTGCTTCATAGGTAATAGCCGGCACCTTGAATTGCATCTGGAAGTTTATTGGGAGCTAGTGCAGCTACCAAAGTAGTAGTGCTCTCAAAGTGTGTCCTTCAGTATCTGTGTTTTCTGGTTTAGAGGCAGCTGCAGCTTCAGATTAGTCTTTGGGGTAGCTCTATTGTACAGCATGTCATAATCCAGGCAAGAGACATGAGCGACTACAAGCAGGGCCTCCCAATCCAGGAATGTGCCCAGTTGGCCAAAGATGGAGTTGTGTAAAGGATCTCCTAGCCATGTCTAACACCTGCTCTATGAGCAGGAGACGAAAGTCTAGGGGGCAGCCCAGGCTGCATACCAACTCCATGGGGTGGTGGGCTGGGGTTTCTACTCCATGCAGGATTAATTGCAGAAAATAAATCAAACCTTAAAACCCTCAGCCGCTTGATTTTAATAAGGTTGAGCCTTGTCCTGTTCTTCTTCATCCACACTCAGGGCATGTCAAATTGTTCAGATTTTAATTTGCAAACATATGGGGTGCTCAAAAGTTGTGACATGCCTTTGGGATTGTAAAGATATTTTTGGTTGCTTTAATATAATTTAGATATGCTTGGTAAGGAACTAGATAAGTATCATAACTTTTTAACATTTTGTTTGTTCCCTACACCTTGAGAATAAAAAAGTCTCAATAGCATCACAGCACAAGAATTAAAGAGTTACTTTTTTTGTTAATGAGAACTTAATTCTTCAACCCTCAACAGTTACGGTTACATAAATGCACATTACTGTTCAGATCATCCCTTTCCAATTTAAGAAATTGTTTTGCTGCAGCAAGTCCAAGGAAGACACTAGAGAAACCGATGCTGTCATAAATTTGCTAAAAGTTTCGGAGTAGAAAAGCACAGTTGTTTCTAGACAAAAATCTTGCTTCCAACTCATCTGTAGGGAACATGAAACTTCGCTATCTCAGATTCCTGTTAATAAATCCCATGAAAGAAAAACAAAACATTATTCATTGGCTGCATTCCTTCTTTATGTTAATCTGGATGACTTTACATATCCCCTCCCAGAGTCCTGCCTCTCTTAAGTTCCTCTCCAGTGTGAACTGTCAGGAAAGCAGCTTCCTTTCACAGACACTCCTACAGGTTTTTCCTTCTGGTCTTAGAACGTGGGGTTTCCTGCAGTTTCAATTCAGGAGAAACTGCTTCGGGCTTCAGGAACAAAATAATTGTGACAGAGCTAAATACGAACAGGAGTAAAGATACATTTGCCAGGGTGACTTCATAACTGCTGCTGTTGCTCGCGAAGCGTCTGCACGGAGAAAAAGAAAGCAATATTAATATTGCAGAATTCTGTGGAAGGTTTTGACAGCTCTATGGATCTTGATTATGAGAACCCAGCAAACCACTGCTGTAAAAGTAAATGATGTGCTTTCAGATATAAGAGTTTTGTGCACAAAAAGTACCTTTTCTTTGACCATTAGCTTTGAACATCAAATGAAGGACACGCTTCATTTCAAAAAAAGAAGAACCACGTGGACCATGGACCAAACTGGAAACCCCTTAACTGACATCTATGTGTTCCACAGTTTTGGCTGCAACAGACACAAAGATGAAGGTAAATCCATTGTTTCCTGAAATTAATGTGATTAATTTGTTGCTTTAATTGCTATTAAAAGCAAACGTTTTTAAAAAATCCCAGGTGAATTCAGGGTTATTTTACTACTACTTTTAATCTATGTCAGGCTGATTAAATGTCCCTAAAATTAAATCTATGTCTCAGTTTTCCCAAGGCCTAAGGCTTCTTCCTGGGTTCATTTTAACAATCCCTGTTATACTTTTGGGAGAAAAATAATTCCAAAGACTAAAACCAGTAGAGTTCTTAGGATTTCTTTGAAATCATAGAATGCTTCTTTACTTTGAAAGGGAAAAAAACCAACTAAATGTGTCTTCAACCTTGTTTTTGTTGATCAGTTTTCCTTGGAAAAATACTTTCTGATCAAATTACAGAAATTGTGAGAAATAAAAGACAAAAATCTGCAGGACAGTTGAACATTTTGTCATAAACATATTTTATGTACACATAGAACATTGCAAATGCAAGTTGCCAAGATAGGCGGCATTGCTTGCTAGTGTTTGGATGATAGTGTCTTGGAAAAGACCTATGGATAATTGAAGATGGACTGTAACTATCTGGAAGATGCTAGGATAGAGAAACCTCTGTTACCTTGGCTATTTTGTCATAAATTCTGCAATGAAAAATTCACTTGGAGTAAAATTTGGTCCCATCCCTGGTCAAGAAATTCATCTGTAAATCAAATAGCAAGTATAGGCAATTACACTGGAATATTCATAATAAACTCTCCAAACACAAATCATGATGATGTCATGAACATAATTACATCACGTGTTTCTCCTGTAATGGACTGTGGGATGACATTGGAGAAAAGGGGAATGAGATGCTGGGTACTCAGACAAGAGAAGCAGGAGCCCCCAACAGCTTAAAAGTCAGAAGTAGAAAGGATCTGCCCCAGTGGTGGGATTCAGCCAGTTCTCACCTATTCGGGAGAACCGGTTGGTAACTTTCTAAGCAGTTCGGAGAACCGGTTGTTGGAAGAAATCTTTTGTTTTTTTCCCACTTTACAGGGCTAATCCTGTAAGGAAGGCAGGAAGGAAACATTCTGGTGTTGTTTCTAGCCTAATCTTTATTGCCCTACTTACAGAAACTGCCTCTCCTGTTAACCCTTATTACCATTGTAACAACTAAAGTGAAGTGCCCATCGACCTGAGTGACATTGACTTGGCCACGCCCACATGATCACATGACCACCGAACCCCGCCTACCCAGCTGGTCATTAGGGCAGAGAACTGGTTGGTAAAGTATTTGAATCCCACCACTGATCTGCCCCAATGGATCAGTTAAAAGTGATGGTGGAAACTTTGTACTTTCAGACTTGAAGAATTCTGTTAATGTAGCCTTACAATAAAGTAGAATTAGTTTTATTATTTCCTGTGTGGTTTACTTGGAAAGGCTGACACACCTCTCCCCCTAGTGCTTTTGTATCCATGCTAAATATAATAATAGGAACACAGTGACAACATATTCCATGTGCCCCTCCGTAATACCTTCCAGATGTTCTGAAATTCAATATCAGTTATTGGTACGTCCATCTGAACGGATAATAGCATTGTCCATTTGGACTCTTCCATTCCATACTGGAATTGCAATCTTGAGCATCTGTAAGGCACCAAGCTGTTTTTGATAAATCCATTTCCCTAAAGATTGTTCACACACACACACACACACACACACACACACACACCTCCAAAGGGCATCGGGAAACAACAATAATGAGTGTAAAATATTGAAAAATATTGAGAAATCTAACCTTAGAAGTGTGCCATCTAGTGGCATTATTGAAAATCAAAGAAAAACAACATTATTGCTTATGTTTTAAGATGGTTTTCTTTTTGGGTGGAAATAGTAAGGTTTTATATTGTGAGTATATGTTTATAAAGTGAATTCCAGATATGGAGTTACTCAGAGTGGATTCATTGAAATCCCGGAGATTTAATTCAAGTCACAGCATCATTTAACCACTTCAATAATGTAGCTTATACAAATCACAATTCTTTATATCTCATCACAATTCTTTATATCTCATAAATAATCAGTCAAATCCATTTAAATCAACCAGAGGGTTATCCAAACCTCCTCAAATCACCTTTGTGAATTCAATCATATAACATAACACTCAGGGGTCTTTTAATTGAAGATCTTATTTAAATATTCAAGTCTCCAATAATCTTAGGGTAGTTGTATGTAATCCAATAAGTGTTTTCACAGTCCTTTAAGTGGTTATTCTCAGACTGATTATTTATGAGATATAAAGAGTTGTGATTTGTATAAGCTCAGCTTTAAATCAATGGTTCCTGGACTTTTGGTTAAAAGTGGGCTCTACTAAAATAATGTAGACTGCATTCAGATTCACTTAATTTGTAATTTAATTGGAGGTTGGGGGTGGCACAAGGGTGGCAACATTATAACCTTGAATGTAAAAATGGGAGATGTCTACTTGTGCTAAAGCATATTTTACCAGAAGAAATGTTGAACATACAATACGTCATTTTGTTTTATTGAGTTGTATATTTATTACTGTTTTAGATGCTGCTCTATTCCAAAATGCCTTTAAGCAACACCTGACAAAAATAAAGTTTTAAAACCTCTGAATAGTGATAAATAATATATATCACAATAGCCCCACCCTCTTCCCAAAGTTGAGCAGCTAGTTATTGCTGGTTCACCCCGTAGTGTGGGTTCAATGTATTTTTAAATTATATTTACAAAGAATGATATACAAATCCACCCCTTATAGACCATCGGTATCTATGAAAGAGGGCAATATGGCTTATTCAACAAACTATATTTGAAAAAACCCTGACTTAACATGATGCTAAAAGAAGCCAATGTTGGTAGATTCTGTGAGCGAAGCAGAGCTGAAATGAACACACTGAAATAGTAGTATGGTCTTTATTGTCATTGTACAAAATAAATACCATGAATAAATAAATTTCTATTTATTGCAACAAGAAGTTAGGAATTGTGTGAGTTTCCTTGAGAATGGTAGCTTGGTTCTTGATGATTTCTCCAAAGGTTTGGTGAATGGTGACCACTGAGCCTATGGTGAGGACAATGTAGGCTCTGATTTTCTTAATCTTAATCTTAATCTGATTTTGAACATCTGATTTTACGCTGAGTTGGAGGATATTAGGTTTAACATTATTTTTCATTATTTAACCATCTTAAATAATTTGCCCATGTCCATAAGTTCAAGTAGGAAGAGCTGCTTTCTAAGCAAAAAAAAAAGACATTCAGAAGCAATCATAGAAGACCGAAGCAAATGATTAATGTCAACATCTCCCATATGTTGCAATGTGCAGTTTTGATTCTGGGGAGGTCCGCGGAATGCTTCAAACTCAGTTTGGAAGATGTCCTTCAGGACAGATAGAAGTACTCCTTTCAAACTCAGGGATTACATACTGTAGCTCTTACACTGAGCTTTTCAAAGGACTTCAAAACTTCAGAGATTTAGAACATGGGCCTCAGTGGTGGGTTTTAAAAATTTTTGGAACCTCTTCTGTAGGTGTGGCCTGCTTTCTGGGTCCACTGGTGGAACCTCTTCTAACCGGTTCGGTAGATTTGACGAACCAGTTCTACTGAACTGGTGTGAACTGGTGTGAACTGGTAGGGACTCACCTCTGATGGGCCTTCACCACTAACAACTGATTCATCAGCCACAACTTGTTATATATATATATATATATATATATATAATGTTTTTTTATTTGTGCTGATAAATAAATAAAGGGAGTTAGCTTCCTCCCATAATTGGGGCTTACCAGGGGTTGTAAAATTTATATATATATATATATATATATATATATATATATATATATATATATATATATATATATATATATATATATATATATATATATATATATATATATATATATATATACACACACACACACACACACACACACACACACACACATACATACATACATACATACAGGGCGGGGCATAACCTTTTCCTAGGGGGTCACAGCAAGATCGACAGCAGTTTACAACTTCTGCGACACCTCATTTTAAAGCCCATAAAAAACTGAATTGAATGAGCTATTAAATGTTAAATTTGTTTCGGTTGAAACTTTGAGAATGAATTTGGAAACTGTGTTGAAAAATCTGGAAAATAGAACGGAACTGTTTGAAGATTTGTTGTGTTCTTATCCACCTCGTTTGAATGCTGTTCGAAGGGCTAATGGTGGTCATACTGACTATTAAATCGTGTCAATAAACTCAGTTTTTGATGGGCTTTCGAATGGTGTATGAATTATTTGTGTTGTTATTACAAGTGTTGCTGTGACCCCTAGGAAAAGGTTATGCCCCGCCCTGTACATACATACATTGCATTTGTGCTGATAAATAAATAAGGGGAGACTAGTATAGACCTATTTCAAGCTATTTAGCTCTCGTCAGCTAGCCATACCCTTAGTGGGAATCGAACCTGGGCTGTATTACATATCAGGCAGTTATATTAGCCACTAAGCCACAGGATCTCTTCCTTTATCAGCTATATATATTTACTTTATATATATTTACTTATATGATGCTGCTTCAGGTGACATTTTTAAACCAAAGAGAGGATTTCGTATTTTTTTAAAAATGGAACAAGAGAAAGAAACTTTGCTAAGAATATTACAGTACCATTTTAAGTCATTTAAGAGCCGAGGTGGCGCAGTAGTTAAATGCAGCACTGCAGGCTACTTCAGCTGACAGCAGTTCTGCAGTTCGGCTGTTCAAATCTCACCGGCTCAGGGTTGACTCAGCCTTCCATCCTTCCGAGGTGGGTAAAATGAGGACCCGGATTGTTGTTGGGGGCAATATGCTGACTCTGTAAACCGCTTAGAGAGGGCTGAAAGCCCTATGAAGCGGTATATAAGTCTAACTGCTATTGCTATCTAACTGCTATTTGCCATATCATTCTAATTTTTTCACACACTGAGGAATTAGAATCTTTTGAACATTATTATGGAGTCCATGAAATTTAGTTGTTGCAGACAGTGGACATCCCTCAAATTGCTTAACTGGATTTTAGAGGCACAGTTGGCTAAAATTAGAAACACGATCCTTGGTATGTTGAGTCAAGAAGCATGCAAAAATTGCAGTGCACCACCTAAAATAAATTTTAAAACCAAAACAAATCCAACTGTCTGAAAAAAATTTAAAATATGATCTCCCTTTCATAACTGGCATAACTGAAACAATCTGAAATCAGTCCAAATTGTTGAACACTTCATTACGATGCTTTCCCCTAGTCTCCTGCACAACGTTTGTCTTAATCTGTACCATATTTTAATACGTTCTTGAAATTCTGCTTGGTGTCATTGGGATGACTATAGAATTTTTGCACTTCCCAGTCTTCCATATTTGCTAAAGGCTGGCACCAGTAGCATTGTAACAGAATATGGAATTACAGAGTTGGAGGTCTTCTAGTCCAACCTCCTGATCAAGCAGGAGATCCTATATCGCCATCCTAGATGGCGAACCTTTTTTGGCTCGCGTGCCATAAGTGGGGGGAGCGCAGGGGGGGTCATGTACAGGCATGCTGCACCCATAATACAATGCGCAACCCCCCCAGTGCACATGCGCGCACTACAGGCACGACCCCCATTTTTTTTGCATGCTTTTTTCACCCCCCAGGCTCCAGAGGCTTTATAGGAACCTGTGGAGGGTGAAAACAGCCTCCCCCCCCCCCCCGGAAGCCCTCCAGAGGCTTCAAGGACCTTCAGGAGGCTTCCCTGAAGCCTCAGGAGCAGTTAAAATGACGCTCCGAGCAAACAGGAAATCACTTCCGGTTTGTTCGGAGGGTCATTTTAAGTGCTCCGAAGGCTTCAGGAACCTTCAGGAGGCTTCCCTGAAGCCTTCGGAGCAGTCAAAACGACCCTCCGAGCAAACTGGAAGTCCACCCCCGAACTTCCGATTTGTCCGTAGGGCTGGTTTTTTGCGCTCCGGAGGCTTCAGGGAAGCTCGTGAAGCCTCCAGAGGGCCTCTGGGGGGGGGAGCGGGGGAGGCTCTTTTCGCCCTCCCCAGGCTCCCATAAAGCCTCTGGAGCCTGGGGAGGGTGAAAAATGGCTTTAAAAAGGGTGAACTCAGCGTCTTGCGTGCCCTGACAAATGGCTCCATGTGCCACCTGTGGTACGCATGCTATAGGTTCGCCATCACTGTCCTATACCATTTCAGACAAATTACTACAATGGCGATTCTGTGAGGGCACCAGGTTGCCAAAATGTGGCCATAAAGCATCTTCTCTTTTTAGAACACACACACACACATACACACACACACACACACTGGTCTTGTTGTATTCAGGTCTTCAACTTTTCAGTCGCCCCTAAATGCATCCCCACTGAAAACATCATATGCAGAGTTGAAGCTACCCTCACCAAAATCAGATGAAGCCAATAAAATCAGACTTGAAGTCACCAACGTCCTCTGCTTTGGCAATCCACCCAGAAGCAGCTTACAGAAAGAAGAACAAAAAGCACTCACCAACTTGAGGAAAGACAACAACATAATCATTCTCCCAGCAGACAAAGGCAACACCACAGTGGTGATGAACACGTCTGACTACCAAGCCAAACTATCCAACCTACTCCAAGACCCCGCTTACAAACCTCTAAACACAGATCCCACCACCTACCTGGAAAAAAACCACCAAATCTAAAATAAAAGCCTCTCCCATGAGTGAAGAGATCCAGCAAAGAATCATCCCCAGAGAGAAATCATCCAGATGCCCCAAGCTCTATGGCCTCCCCAAGATACACAAAGAAGGAACACCAGTCAGACCCATAGTCAGTTCCATAGGCTCACCTCTACAGATTCCTTCCAAATTCCTTGCCAAACAACTTCAACCCTACACAGAATCCATCACCTCACATGTACAAAACTCACTCCACTTCATAGAAACAATAAAGAAACAAAACCTGCAAGCCAGCGACCTACCCAGCTTCGATGTCATATCCCTCTTCACCCAAGTGCCTATAAAAGAAGCCTTGACAGCAATCCAGAACAAACACAACCCCCCTAAACACATCCTGGACCTGACCAACCACTGCCTAACCAACACATACTTCATCCATAATGGACAAAGATACAAACAGATAGAAGGAGCACCCATGGGATCACCCCTCTCACCCATCATTGCAAACTTATACATGGAACATTTTGAAACTAATGCCTTAGATAAATCTGAACACTAACCCAAACTCTGGCTTAGATATGTTGATCACACTTTAGTGATTTGGCCACACGGGAAAGAAAAACTGGACAACTTCTTCACACATCTCAACAGCCTACACCCCAAAATACAATTCACTATGGAAATAAAGGCAAACAACCAACTTCCCTTCCTGGATGTCCTAATTACAAAAAACCCAATGGGTCCCTAGGACACACCATCTCCTGGAAAAAAACACACACCAACCCATTATTTAAATGCACAATCCCATCACCACCCTGCACAGATGAACTCTGTAGCCAAGACCCTCATCTCCAGAACCAAAAGCCTAGCCGACAAAGACTACCTGAAAACTGAATTACACACTCTCACAAACGTATTAATCTCCAACAGATTCCAAAGAAAAACAATTACCAACCTAATCCAAAGGGAGACACCCCTCAAGAACCGAGACACAGAACAGGACAATGGCATCACCCTCCTCCCTTATATCAAAGGCACCACAGATAAAAGCAGCAAAATTCTCCACAAGCACAATATCAAGACAGCCTTCAGCACTGGCCAAACAATAGCCAACATCTTAAGAAACCCCAAAGACAATATCCAGCTAGAAAACCAAGGAGTCTATGAAATACCATGAAAAATCTGCCCTGTTGAAAAAAAGAAAAAAAATTCCTCCCTTTTCCAGCACCTTAAAGCAACAGGACGTGAAATTGATTTTGAAGGAACCAAATTAATCTCCAAAATAGAACACTTCAACAAGAGAATAATTATGGAAGCCATCAAAATAGAGAAACACCCCCACAACATTCCAGCCCTTGTGATCTCTAGGCTGGAATACTGCAATGTGCTCTACATGGGGCTGCCCTTGAAGAGCATCCGGCGACTTCAGCTAGTTCAGAACGCGGCCGCGCGAGTGATCATGGGCGCACCACGGTTCGCCCATATAACACCAATCCTCCGTGAGCTGCGCTGGCTACCTGTTGATCGTCGGGTGCACTTCAAGGTCTTACTTACCACCTATAAAGCGCTCCATGGTAGTGGATCTGACTATTTGAGAGACCGCCTTCTGCCAATTACCTCCCTGCGTCCCATCAGATCGCACAGAGTAGGCCTCCTCCGTATTCCATCCGCCAGTCAGTGCCGACTGGCGACTACGCGGAGGAGAGCCTTCTCAGTTGCAGCTCCGACATTATGGAACAACCTCCCCGTGGAGATCCGTACCCTCGCCACAGTCCAGGCCTTCCGCACAGCCCTCAAGATCTGGCTATCCCGTCAGGCCTGGGGATAGGATTACTCTCACCCCGCCCGAATGTTGAGTGAATGTTGTGTTTTATGGATAATTTTCTTTTATTCACGATTCTTTTTCTTTTTAAGTCTTGTCTTGCACTCCCTTCCCCTGATTGTTGTGAGCCGCCCTGAGTCCCCTCAGGGAAAAGGGCGGCATATAAATACTCAATAAAAAAACATAAAAAACAACATGAATAAACATGATGATACCTCTTGCCTACCAGACATCTGGAAACCAACTCTCGTCAACAAACAAACCCCACCCACCACCCAGGTCATTACAACACAAAAGAACAATGGACACACAGCCAGCACCTCAGCCACACAGGATGATACGAAACAGCCGACCAATCTACAAACATCAACTCCATCTACCAATCAGGATGCAACTACACAGCCAATCAACCCACTTACAGCAACAAAGCCAGCACTCCCCCCCCCCAAGATTTATAGAAAGACAACAGCTCTGACCATGCCTTACTCACATAAGCACGAAGCCGAAAACACCAGCCTGAAGATGGTGAGTGGGACCTCGCTGAAACGTTGCCAAGACAATCTCAATCTTACATGGGAAAGGACCTGAATACAAGACCACACACACACACACACACACACACACACACACACACACACACAATCTCCTTTTTTACATATCCTTCTTGAGTTCCCCAAGTTCTGATTTAACACAATATTCTTTAAATGAACATAGATGATGCAATCAACAGCATAGTCACACTTCAATGAGAAACAACACCATCTTTAGTGTGTGATGTTTCTTTGAAACACATTGTTCCAGTTTCAACAGGGTTAGGCAAGTCCTGTTTTTAGCTCTGTGGCTTCTTGGCACAGTGCTTCTTGGCAATAATATTGGTGTCAGGGGATCAAGCTAAACATCTCCAATTTCATAAACTATTGACAAATAGGGCACTGGTGGCATAGAAAACCATTATAGATACTGTAAAAGTTATTGGAGAACTTACAGAAGATTTCTGTGGACTGATAAGTCAATACATTGAATATGGAATTCAGATGGCTGTAGTCCCAACAGTATCAATGAACAAGAAATTGTAGTTGACACATAGAAACATTTCAGATTTAGAATAGGGATGGTTGAATCAGTTTTTCCCCCGATTTCTGTTATGGTTTATTTCATTTTCTTTCAATATTTATTTATTAAGACTGTAAAGAAAGTTTAATCTATTTGAGATACACACACACACACAGACACTGACACATTTTTTCACATATGTAATAGATTTTTGTTTGTACATTCCCCTATTTTTAAAAAAAAATACATTCTCATTGCAAAATTTAGAAATTGCAAATATTACCATACTACTACTGTATATGCAACATTCAGAAAGTGAAAATCTAGTCATTTGCCAGTAAAATTTGAACCAAACCAACTGGATGTTTCCTGTTGCAAGTTGGCCTTATCTACTGTATACAGATTACAATTTTCTCTCTGGAAGGATGAGTCAGTCTGTTGCCAGCCTATATCAGACACCCATTTATTAGTAAGTCCATTTAATTTATTTATTTTTTTGGGGGGGGAAATGCACCCAAAGTTGTAAGAAGCCGAGGTGGCGCAATGGTTAAATGCAGCACTGCAGGTTACTTCAGCTGACTGGAGTTCTGCAGTTCAGCTGTTCAAATCTCACCGGCTCAGGGTTGACTCAGCCTTCCATCCTTCCGAGGTGGGTAAAATGAGGACCCGGATTGTTGTTGGGGGCAATATGCTGACTCTGTAAACCGCTTAGAGAGGGCTGAAAGCCCTATGAAGCGGTATATAAGTCTAACTGCTATTGCTATTGCTATTGCTATGTTTCATGAATATTTCAAGACAGGTTTCAAAATGATTTAAATTACAATTTATTTCATTTTCGTTCCAAACTTAAGTTATTTAAAGTATTTATTTCCAAAATATGCTAAGGCTACAGCCTTAAGATCTCTTGGAGGAGAACCTTGACTGCAAAAATGATAAGATTATCGGTTTCCCCTTCTGAGTCAACAGGGACGACTCCAACCTGAGAACTTGTCTCTAATTTCTTCCCAGAAGTGCATAACTAGCGTCCAAGCTATTCTAATTCCAAACTATTCCAATGTATCATTTTTCTTCCATTTGTGTCAATGGACCAGGGATTATTCCCCCCCCCCCAGTGAAGCAAACATTGATCCTTTCTCATTCCAGCAACAAATGGCAGCTTGTTTGTCTTTCTTCTTTTTCTTCTTATGCCACGTCCATCATCAGACGTTGGCGACAGTGGTGGGATTCAATTTTTTTTTACTACTGGTTCTATGGGTGTGGCTTGGAGGGTGTGGCATGGCTTGGTGGGTGTGGCAGGGGAAGGATACTGCAAAATCCCCATTCTCTCCCAATCAGCTGGGAGAGAATAGAGGGGGCGGAGCCAGTCAGAGGTGGTATTTACCAGTTCCCAAACTACTCAAAAATTCCGCTACCGGTTCTCCAGAGCTTGTCAGAACCTGCTGAATGCTACCATGGTTGGCAATCATGTTGGCAATCCTATTTTTGCCAACCGCTGCATGAAAAAGAGCTGCCGAGTTTTGTCCAAACCAGTCCCTTAGATTTTGAAGCCATGACATTCTTCTTCTGCCTGGATTTCGTTTGCCTTCAATCTTTCCTTGGAGGCTTAAGTGAAGGATGCCGTATTTTTCTGGGTGTCGCATCACATGTCCAAAATATTCTAACTTTTGCTTTTTAATGGCTTTGATGATTTCCCTTGGCTTCCCCAGGTGGCTTATCACCTCCCCATTTCTGATTTTGTCAACCCAGCTTATACGTAATAGCCATCCGTAAAGCCACATTTCAAATGCTCCTAGTTTCTTCAGGTGGTTTTCCGTCAGAGACCAACTCTCCACTCCGTAGAGCAGGATGGAAAAGATGTAACATCTGACAAGCCTGGTTTTCAATCTTAGGCTTATGTCGTGACTGCAAAAGACAGTTTGTCTTTAGCCAGACTCAATGGGGCAATTGTTCCGTGCAAGAAAACCTACGTAGCCATATCCGTTGCCCCTATCTCGAATGGTATGATTGTTGGGTGTTTTTAAATTATGTATTGTTTTGTGTTGTTGTTAATTTGTCTGTATCCCCTTTCCCTGGTTTGAGTTGTGAGCCGCCCTGAGTCCCCCTTCGGGGGAAAAGGGCAGCATACAAATGAAATAAACATTCAAACATTCAACACATCCTTATAAAGCTAAAAAAAAATATGCCAGTGTTTAACTTTGTTAAAATAGCTAAAAGAAACTTGCTTGATGGGCCTCTTTGGGGCAGAGAGAACTGCAATCAGGGAAATAAATGTGGGAGAAGGGAGAAAAATTTAAATTGTGCCCCGCTTCAATTATGCATAACAGAAAAGGACAAATTGGTTTCTGCTGTAGTCCCAGAGTGCTCTGTACATACCTAAAAAGTGAGGAGGAAAATGGAGAGGCTCGGTCTGTAGTCATTATTTATGAAGCTGGCAGGCAAATTTATTGCCCGGTCTTCTCTTGCCAGAAAGGGCTGGATTACTCCTGTTCTGCCAGCTAGAAAGGAGCATACTTGGCAGGCTTCAGTAGTGACTTGTCCAGCAGCCTCTGAGTCACCACAGGGACTGAGCTGCCTCAGACCAGCGCAACCTAGTTGTAACTAGTTCCTGCCACACCAGCTGGCCAGAGCATGTAATCTGCTGTAGTTTCTGAAGAAGGCAGGCAGGTAGGGGGGAGAGGGGAAGCTGCTGTGCCAGGTTATTCCACCCTTCCTCTGTCTCGGTGCCTTGCGCAGCCTATGCTTCTCCATGCATCCTCCCCCCCCCAAAAAAAAACCTGCAGGATGCCATCAGAACAACAGAATAACAGAGTTGGAAGGGACCTTGGAGGTCCTCTAGTCCAACCCCCTGCCCAAGCAGGAAACCCTATACCATTTCAGACAAATCTCTTCTTAAAAACCTCCAGTGTTGGAGCACCCACAACTTCTGGAGGCAAGTTGTTCCATTGATTAATTGTTCTAATTATCAGGAAATGTATTCTTAGTTCTAGGCTGCTTCTATCCTTAATTAGTTTCCATCCATTACTTCATGTCCTGCCTTCAGGTGCTTTGCAGAATAGGTTGACACCTCTCCCCCCCTCTTCCTTGTGGCAACACCTGAGATATTGGAACACTACTATCATGTCTCCCCTAGTCCTTCTTTTCATTAAACTAGACATACCCAGTTCCTGCAACCGTTCTTCATGTAGCTTCCAGTCTCCTAATCCTCTTTGTTGCTCCTCTCTGCACTCTTTCTAGAGTCTCAACATTTTTTTCACATCGTGGCAACCAAAACTGGATGCAATATTCCAACTGTGGTCTTACCAAGGCATTATAAAGTAGTATTAATACTTCATATTATCTTAATTATATCCTTCTATTAATGCAACCGAGGACTGCATTGGCTATTTTGGCAGCTACTGCACCCTGAAGGCTCATATTCAAGTGATCGTCCACTAGGATTCCAAGACCCCTCTCACAGTTACTACTATTGAGCCAGGTACCACCTATTCTATACTTGTGTCTTTGCTTTTTCTTGCCTAAATGTAAATTTTTACTTTTCTCTCCATCCATGATGTTGCCAGTTGGTGCTTTTAGATGAAACTTGCAGATACTGCTGCTTCAAAAGCTTCGAACAATGTGGTCTTTCTTTGGAACTTCCTTATTTTTTCACCCCTATTGTGACAGAATAGCCACACGATAAGTTTGGGCTGGATCTATAAGAATAGTCCATGGGTAATGATACGTGGGAATGACCAAACAACGGTGAGATAAGAGGCAGCTGAGCCCACAGAAGCAATGAAGCTCTGTTAAGTGACTCAGAATGGAACCTCCCTAATTTCTTGGATGAAGGAGAAATGTACTTTCAAACTTGCAACATCCTCTTAAAGTAATGTAACCTTATAATAAATTAAAAGCTAAGACTTCTGGGTATGTTTCTTGTCTGGAATACTTTGTAAGACTGACATAATGTGAGAATGAGCTCATTTGTAGAGGCCACCGAGTGCTACCTTTATTTTAATGAACATCATCAACAAGCTTATAACCCTAGAAGGACATGGCTCACTTCTGCATGCATCTACCCATCCCCGATTAGTCTGCTTTCCTTCTTACATCTCTTGCATTAAGGTTATTTCAAGATTATCGGTTTTTCTATCACTGAATTCTTCTGAATATGTTTTAAAACACAGTTGGGATTGTTCCAGTCTACTTTTCATGCTCATAAATTTCAAAATGTTCAGAAATGCACAAGCATTTTTTAAATATTTGCAAGCGCAATAGAGCTTACAAAGAATAAGCAGCCAATCAGCAATTGCCTACCTTGTAGCTGAGTAGCTGAGCACAAACAATTGTTTAGTATTCATTATTGTCCGCCTGTGCTTTTTACCATTATTAAGTGCTTGTCATTCTGCATTGTTGCTTGAAACAGAATTTCTTCCTAAGAAGAGAAGTTATGATTGGAACAGGGATCCAGTCACAGCTTCTGAACAGAGGGCATAGCCAGCATGGCCTAGTGGTTAAGGCATCCAGCTAGAAGCCAGGGGACTGTGAATTCTAGTCTAAGGTGACCAGACGTCCCGCTTTTGGCGGGACAGTCACAATATTTCACAATTTGTCCCGTGTCCCGCGGCATTTTTAAAAAGTCCCAATTTTTTAAAAAAAATTTAATCAAGAACACCCCCCCCCGTCAATGGTGTCTCTCTTTACCAATGTTAAAATCTGGTCACCTTATTCTAGTCCCACCTTAACCATGAAAGCCAACTAGGTGACCTTGGGTCTGGCACTTTCCCTCAGCAGAAAAGCAAAGAGGAAGGAGTATTAGATTTATTTGCTATCTTAAATTATTTATAAAAATAATGAATGAAGGAACAAATAAACGAACCAGTGAATGAATGAAATAGGTCAAACCTTTGCTGGAAGTGCAGCCTGTCTGGAAGAGCCCTTAATGTTGTCTATATTTCTCTCCTTGCATTTTTCCCCCTGAAATAAAATGCTTTTCTAGACTCCAAGGCGTGGATCATGTTTTCTACAGTAAAGAATAAGCTTCCTCAGGCTTGAGTTCAATTCACTCTGAAGAAGCTGAACTGCTTCTCCCTAAAATAAGAAGTACTGTGGGGTTTTACTATGCCAATTGCCAATGGCTCCGAAGCTCAGCCTTTGGAGTTTCTTCTTCTGCCTCAGGAATAGCAAAAACTATAACTTTTAGACTTATATACCACTTCACAGTGCTTTACAGCCCTCTCCAAGCAGTTTATGTCAGCATATTGCCCCTCAACTATCTGAGTCCTTATTTTACTGATCTCGGAAGGATGGAAGGCTGAGTCAACCTTGAGCTGGTCAGAATTGAACTGCCAAACGGCAGTCAGCAGAAGTAGCCTGCAGTACAGCATTCTAACCACTATACCACCACAGATCAATAACTCTTCAAACTTCTCACTCCTTCTTTCCCAACTTCTTACGGAAGCGCTAGCAGGAAATGAGAGGCAGAAAGAGAGGCACAGCTGCCTCATCAATCCATCTCATGCCAGTAGTTGCCAATGCGGTGGGTAGAAATAATGCAAGGGAAGAGCTGGGTTATTTAAATACGAATCAGAGAAGGACTGGAGGAATGCAATGCTCACTAATAATTAGAAATGAACTTGAATTATGAAACTGAATTTATGAACAATCTCACCAATTCTTTACATTTGCATGCCAACAATATAAGGCAAGCTTACAGAAAACCATTGTAAGCTGTTCTACCGGTCAGAATAGTTGTTCCTTGAATTTAAAGTGTACAGAACCATTTGTTCCCTATGAATGGGTGCTTGAGTGCCAGAAAAGGACCTTTCCATAAAAAAAACTTTTGGAGCTAATGTAGAACTATATGCTCTAGTTCTGAAGAGTAGAGTGGAGTGGAGTAGAGTGGAATGGAATAGAATAGAATAGAATAGAATAGAATAGA
Organism: Thamnophis sirtalis; assembly: GCF_051295495.1. Lineage (NCBI taxonomy): Eukaryota > Metazoa > Chordata > Lepidosauria > Squamata > Natricidae > Thamnophis > Thamnophis sirtalis. The sequence goes on along the minus strand of NW_028261385.1, from coordinate 21,136,276 downwards.
ATAGAATAAGAATAGAATAAGAATAGAATAAGAATAGAATAAGAATAGAATAAGAATAGAATAAGAATAGAATAAGAATGGAATGAAATGGAATGGAATAGAATAGAATAGAATAGAATAGAATAGAATAGAATAGAATAGAATAAGAGTGGAGTGGAGTGGAGTGGAGTGGAGTGGAGTGGAGTGGAATGGAGTGGAATGAAATAGAATAGAATTTCTGACGTCCCTATTTTTCTAATAGTGCTGCTAAAAGGCGAAACACTTGCTGTTCACACACATTAAGGCATTTCTTGTTTTGTACTTCTGAATTAATTTTGTCCCAAACTCATCTTTCCTGTTGAGAAAGTGCCCAATCATTGATATCTAACTGAGAATATTGTGACATATTACATTAAGGGAACACCACTCAGGGGTGGGTTCTGGCAGTCACTACTGCTGGTTTGCTGACGGCTGCGTTGCGTGCGCACACACAGTGCAATAAAAATTGCTCTGCGCATGGAGAGAAGCAAAAAACAAGATGGTGGTGCCTACAGTATCACCCGGAGAACTGGTTCAGGGGTGTGGCAGGCCTGGGTCGCTGTGACCCAGGCCGCCAAACCACTACCAGTTCAGCTGAACTGGTCTAAACTGGTGAGAACCCACCACTGACACCGCTGTCCAAAAGACATGTCTGTAGCCAAGTTATACGGATAAGGAAAAATGTGCAAGAAAGTATGTAAAAAACTATTTTAAATATTTTTGCTTTTCAAACTGATGCAGAGGGGCAGTACGTACACTTGGAATGACAGGAATCCATGGGAACTGAAATAAACAATTTCATCACCAGTGGTGATACTCTTTCCAAATTCTTCCTGGTCTAGTAATTTTTCCCCCTTCACCTAGGCTTCAAAATGAGAAAGGAGGCTGACGGGAGAGGAAATTGTTGAAAAAAATGGATATTTGTAGGAAAGACATGTTCCCATGCATTGCTTAGTAAAAGGGAGGAACATGTTATGCACATTTCTCTGATGCAGGTGATTTTCTTATGATTTTTTCCTCATGGTATCTGGAATCTCCCTACATGATAAAAGATGGATGGAATTCTGGCTACCCATATCTATATCAAAAGTATTATGGAAATATTGATCCACTTTTAATGGGAGCCTTTGTTCGTCCTGAAGGTTCTCAAATGATGGGATGTTGCAAGCAATTTGGAGGAGTTGCAAATAATTTGGGAGGTCACAATTTTTAAAAACCCAATCAGATTTGCATAGGAAATGGGGGAACCCCCATCTAACATTCTGATTTTATCTGTACAAACTATGCAGCAAAATTTGAGGATTTCTCTGATATGGAGATTAACATGTACTTATTTTCCGAGTATAAGACGCACATTTTTTCCTCAAAAAAGAGGCTGAAAATCTGGGTGCGTCTTATACATTGAATACAGCATATTTTTTGCTTCCCAAAGCCCTACCAAAAATAGCTATGCATAGTCTTACGAAGGCTTTCAGAGAGCTCCTGGGGGGCTGGGGAGGGCAGAAATGAGCAAAAAATGGGCAGTTTTTGCCCTCCAACAGCACTCTATAAGCCTCCATAAGTCTATGCATGCAATTTTTTTGATAAAAATCGGGACTGTTTTCACGAAAAACAGGCTGTTTTTTGCCCACTTTTGCCCCGCCCCCTTCCAGGAGCACTCTGCAAGCCCCTCCCAGGGCTATTCATGCCTTTCATTTGAAAAAATGGGCCCGTTTTTGCAAAAAACAGGCCGTTTTTGGGAGGTTTGCAGAGTGCAAAAAGTTTTTTTTTTTCCTTTCGGAAAGTTCTTTAGTTAGAGTGATTGATGAGAATTAGATTTATCAAGTGCTGTGCCAGTAGAAACAAGTCTTAGGTGCTGTAGGTTGATTTCCTTCTCCAGCACATGGATAAATACACTGGAGACATCTACCTACCTACTCTCTCTCTCTTGCTCCCTACCTGTACCTACTGTATTTCTCTCTTTCTCTATCCCTCTATCTACCTACCTACCTACTCTCTCTCTCTCCCTACCTACCTACTGCATTTCTCTCTCCCTCTCCCTCCCTCCCTACCTATCTACTCTCTCTCTCCCTACCTACCTACTGTATTACTCTCTCTGTCTATCCCTCTATCTACCTACCTACCTACCTACCTACCTACCTACCTACTCTCTCTCTCTCCCTACCTACCTACTGTATTTCTCTCTCTGTCTATCCCCCTACTTACCTACCTACCTACCTACCTAATTACCTACCTACCTACCTACCTACCTACTCTCTCTCTCTCTCCCTTCCTACCTACTGTATTTTTCTCTATGTCTATCCCACTACCTACCTACCTACTTACGTACTCTCTCTCTCTCCCGACCTACTTACTGTATTTCTTTCTCTCTCCTTCTCTATCCCTCTATCTACCTACCTACTTTTTTTAAAAAAATGCCTCTTCAAAACCTTGGTTGTCTTATACTCCAGTGTGTCTTATACTCCGAAAAATACAGTATTTATTTATTAAAAGTGGCACATTTATTTCATGGCCAACTTTAATGACAACAACAATAATTTGTATGTATGTGTGTGTGTGTGTGTGTGTGCTTGTTTGTTTGTTTATTTTTAGGGAGTTGTATAGGCAGTGCAAAATTTGAGCATCACTTGACGAGGCAATTAGCCTAGTGAGCTACTGCCCATTTGTTTCAGTATAGACCCATTTAGTCAATGGGTTGGTCCAGATTTATTGAACAACAACTCCTAACCACTTTGACCAAAGGAATAGGTGGAACTCTTGCCTCTCAATCAGGAGATTGTGAGTTCGATCCTAGGTAGAGGCAGATGTAGGTCTCCTGCTTGGGCAGGAGGTTGGACTAGATGACCTGCAAGGTCCCTTCCAACTCTGTGAATCTGTGAATCTGAATCAGTCTGTTGTTCTTTAATATAACACAGTGATGTCCCCTCATGTTCACTGCCATTCAGAATTCAACCAATCACAGACACAGCCTCAGTTCCTCCCAACTCAGAGCTTCAGCTATTTAAAAAAAAAATTGCTTCTAATTTTGGTATAGAAAAATGCTTGACTCTTGCCAACTTTCAGTGGCCTTGAAGCTTTGGTACACAGTGATTTATCAATATCTGATCACACTGAGTTGGGGGTATTGTTTTTCAAAATATTTTCTCTTGCCTCCTTCCTCCTCCTATCCTTTTTTTCATAGGCTCAAGATCATTCTTCTTCTCCACTTTTATTCCCACAACAATGATTCTGCAAGGGAAGTTAGGCTGAGACATACCCTATTTCCCTCAAAATAAAACGTCCCTGTCAGCCTCTGCTTTGCTGCTGCTTCGGCTGCCATTGAAACGGGGAGGGGGGGCATGGTATTTGGGAGGGGACTACTAATTGTGCTGGAGGAAGATTCTGGAGTTTCTGCTGCCTGTCTTACTGAGCATGCGGAGGAGGTTTCCCGCCAAGGCCAACGGCACTGACATTCCATCTTGGTGATGCCTTTCGAAGTTATCTCGCACCTGACACTTGGAAGAATTATGATTGGACTGTGACTGGGATGCCAAGGGGTGGGGAATGGGTTATTCTATATATCATTTGCTTTCGCGCCTAAATAATCAGTCTTCGCTTTGCTACGCTTCTGTTCATTTATAATTAGTAAAAGTACACTTGATTTCTATCAATGGAGTCTTGTGGTTTTCTTTCCTGATTATCCAATGAAGGAGTGCTGACAGTCCCCAGATAATAAGCCCAATCAGGCTTTTGAGTGCATGTGCTAAAATAAGCCCTCCCCTGAAAATAAACCCTCCCAAAAATATTGCGACACAGCAGCAGCCATGAGGTGACCACGCTCGCCCCTCCTGCACCTCAAAAATAATAAGACCTCCCTGAAAATAAGGTCAAGCCTTATGGCCAAGCCATATGAGGGAATCAAAAGAAAATAAGACCCTGTCTTATTTTGGGGAAAACATGGTAATAAGCACCAAACTATCCAGGTAGATGTTCTATCTGAGTGTGGATTTCAGCCTGCATTATTCTAATTCCAGCCCAACATCATAATCACTAACCCACTCTATCCCATTGCTATTTAGACTTGTTCAAAAGCCAGCACAGAGCTTACTCATCCCTACTCATCTTCCTCACTGTGCTGAAACATAATTAGAATTAGAATGGCATTAGAATTAGACTAATAGAAAAATTATATTCAATCGTGCAACCAATGTTTAAACCTTGTAACTACATTTATAAATCAGTTCGAAAGAGGCAATGGAGCAAATTAGCATGAGGTTTGCTAAAATGGGGAAGGGTCCTAGAAATCCTCTGTAAAAGACAGTTAAAGGATCTAAGTACATTTAGCTTGCAAAAAACCCTGTGACTGAACGGAGATGTAAAATGGAGATATATCAACCTATTTCCCAAAGCACCAGAAGGCAAGAGCGGAAACAAGGGAAGGAAACTAATCAAGGAGAGAAGCAACTTGGAACTAAGGAGAAACATCCTAACAGCGTGGACAATTAACCAGTGAAACAGCTCGCTTTCAGAAGCTGTAGGTGCTTCATCACTGGAGTCTTTTAAAAAGAGATTGGACAGCCACTCATCTGGAATGCCATTGGTACAGGCCTTCTGCAGGAGCAGGAGGTTGGACTAGAAGACCTCCACAGTCCCTTCCAACTGTTATTCTGTTATGTAAATATCTGAAGGGCTGTTCCTGAGAAGCAGGAATGCACTTAATCTCTATTGCTCTAAGAGGGCAGGATTTGAACCATGGGATTAAAATTACAAGGAAGAAAATTCAAATTGCAGTTCAGGAAAAATTCTCTGATTACATGAATAGTCAGCTAGGGGATCAGGTTGCCAATATGGCGCGACTGTTTCTCCTTCACTAGAGGCCTGGAAATAGTATTGGATTTTTATATTCCAGAGGTGCTCTTCCAGAGATCCTGTATTGAGTTGAAAATTGATAAAACGTGCAGCTTCTGATACTAAAGATGCTTCCAGATACAACATTTGAGGGAAATGATGTGGTTTTTTCCTCAGAAATTGCTATCTTTCATCTGTAATCATCTAGGAAAGTGTCATACTTATGATTGATACAATGACAGAACGCTCAACAATTTCCTCCCTTATGTAATTCTTTTCCTAGGATTATTCCACCAGTTTTATACATTTTTACCCACCTTTGGATGAGAAGTGGAAATATTTGTATAGTATATGATATGTAATTATGATCTTTTTAAAGTATTGGAAGGTATGTACATTCATGGATGGATGGATGGATGGATGGATGGATGGATGGATGGATGGATGGTGGATGGATGGAGAGAGAGAGAGAGAGAGAAATAGAGAGATATACAGATATATAGACACAGTAGCTCAATGGCTAAGATGCTAAGCTTGTCAATCAGAAAGGTTGGCACAGTGGTGGGATTCAAAATATTTTACAACTGGTACTGTGGGCGTGGCTTGTGGGCATGGCATGGTGGGCGTGGCAGGGGAAGGATACTGTAAAATCTCCATTCCCTCTCCACTCCAGGGGAAGATTACTGCAAAATCCCCATTTCCTTCCGATTAGCTGGGACTCGGAAGGCAGAGAATAGATGAAGGCGGGGCCAGTCAGAGGTAGTATTTACTGGTTCTCCGAATTATTGAAAATTTCCAGAACTGGTCAGAACCTGCTAAATACCACCTCTGGGTTGGCAGTTCAGTGGTTCTAATCCCTAGTGCCATCTAACCGAGTGAGCTGCCGTTACTTGTCCCAGCTTCTGTCAACTTAGCAGTTTGAAAGCATGCAAAAATGCAAGTAGAAAAATAGGCGACTACTTTTGGTGGGAAGGTAACAGTGTTCTGTGCACCTTCGGTGTTTAGTCATGAGGGCCACATGACCAGAGAGATGTCTTCAGACAGTGCTGGCTCTTCGGCTTTGAAACGGAGATGAGCACCGCCCCCTAGAGTCAGGAATGATTAGCACATATGTGCAAGGGGTGTGTATGTGTACATATGTATGTATCCATGCATACACACACACACACACACACACATATATATATATACATACATACACACAAACATTTTATACACACACACACACACGCGCGTTCACATACAAAGGATATCCTGTAAAGTGCCAGTTTTAAACTTGGAAACAGTTTCAGGATATTCTAGCATTAATAAATGTACCAACTTATTAGTTTATAGATAGCCCAAACTATTTATAGACAGCCCAAACTATCTATAAATATCTTAAATGTAAGTGTGGTGAATCAGTTAATATGTTCATATGTTTTCCTTGAGGTGTACTCAGATGTGTTATTCAAGGCTTGAGGGATGATTCAAACTGGGCTCAAATTATAGCTTTATGAGCTATGTTAATCTGTTTTTCTTTAAATATGCAGTTCAGTTTTCAATAGCTCCCTGAAGGAATAGAATTCTACTCATTTTTTCTGCACTTCAGGGCTATAATTATTAATAAGTTGTGATAAATATTTTATTATGTTGTTATAAATTGACCCCTGTGTACAAGCAAACAGCATTTTTAAAATAGTGTATGATTTCACATATATTTTTATTGGATTTTCACACTAACATTACTTCTAGTAAATATCAAAGAATAATCCTTTGATTTCAAGAGGACCAGTCAATGGTTCACGGGATATTTTAGTCTCCACTGAAAGAGGGAGCTGTCTTTACTGGTATAGAGGTGAAGCTGTTGGACTAAGACCAGGGAGAACCCAAACCAGTCAACCCACATCCATGAAATCTTGGTAGGGGCCTTTGGGCATGCCCCTGACTCAATCAATGGGGTTGTCTTGTGGAAAAATGGAATGCAGAAGACAATGACTCACTAGAGCAGGAGTGTCAAAGTCGTGGCCTGTGGATCGGACGCATCACGCGCTGGCCATGCTCACCTCTGCTTTAGCAAAGGGGGGAAAGTCACAATGGGTCATATGATGCCACAACATTGCAAGTTTGACACCCGTGCACTAGAGTATGGGTGTCAAACTCATGGCGTCATGTTGTCATCTTGTGATGTATCACAATGTTTTTCCCTTCATGGAGGTGGGGTGGCCAGCGTGTGGCCCAGGAGCCTCTAGTTTGACACTCCTGCACTAGAGGAAAGGGAAGATATGAATTTAAAAAAAAACATTATATTGGACAAATTGGATAGATTTTGCCTAATCTGCGATAGCAATACTTCCTGACATATAGAAACTACATGTAATAATAAAAATTGATTGTATCTAATCACAGTCTGTCTGTGGAACACACTTGCAATCTGAATCCAGGAGCAGCAGTAACTATATTCTCAGGTTCTAAAGCATAGCGGAATTCTGTTTTCATATTTTCCCAAATTAGAAGTCTGTAGCTGACTCACATATGCATTTTTGTACACATCATCTGAATTATTTAGAAAATTCTACATGCTCAATAAGTTTAGTGGTTCAGTGGATAGAGTGTAGTATTGCAGGCTAATATCTGCTGACTGCCAAGGGATCGGACCTCACCACCTCAAGGTTGACTCAGCCTTCCATCCTTCTGAGGTTGATAAAATGAGGACCCAGATTGAGTTGACAGAAAGTTCTCCAGCTGGACAGATGTGAGGGGTGTGGTCTCTTAAGAGTCTCACATGAGCCCTGTCTGACAATCCAATTCTGAGATTCTTTTGAATCTGAACCCCCACTGGAGGTGGGGGCGAAGAAGGGCAGCATCTCATCAGACCCTGGGGGAAGTAACAGATCTCTCATGGATTAGAGATTTGCCGATGAATTGGCGTCAGGGCAGCAGTCATCATGGCTAACAAGATGCTGCCTTTTTGTCAAGCAAATGAAGCAGGTGGAGACCGGGAGAGATGATAGGCCTGGTAAGAGAATTTATCTAACCACAACTATAAAATAAATCTGGAAAAGGCAAAGAAATCTTGAGAGCATAAATAATACTGATGGTCAGATCGGGACTTTTTTTTCCCCATACAAAGGAAGGTGGAGGGTTGTAACACCATCCCCCCCTCCCCGAAATTCATTCTTTGAAACACTTTTGAACAGAAGAATAGAAAGCAGAGAAGTGACAAACCCACCCAATTATAAACTCTAAAATTGGCTTTGGATCTTAAACAGAAACTGTTTGAATTCCTTCCAGCTAATATAACCAAGAAAAAAAAGCACATCCTCTTACTGATAATGGACAACTTAATCTTGACTGAATTTGGAAAAGCAGAGGCAGAGAAAAACTTTTGGCTGATTACAAACTTATTATAAGTGATTTATTTTGAGCAGTGATTGAAACAAAGAATAAATATTAGACCTGGGAATTATGAAGTTTTTTTTCCTCTTCTCCTCTCTTCTTTTTTTCCCCTTGCTGCAGAGGATTAAGATAGCGTTAGCTTCTCCACCAGTTTCAAAATGGATGGATCTTAAACAGAAGCCAATACTTTTACTTTGTTTGAATTCCTTCCACCTAATATACCCAAGAAAAAAAAAGCACGTCGTCTTACTGATAACGGACAACCTAACCTCGACTGTGTGGGAAGTTTTAATTAACCAACTGCCATAAATCAGAATTTGGAAAAACAGAGGCAGAGAAAAACTTTTGGCTGATTACAAACTTATTATAAATGATTTATTTTGAGCAGTGATTGAAGCAAAGAATAAGTATCAGACCTGGGAATTACGAAGGATTTTTTTTCTCTTCTCCTCTCTCGTCTTTTTTCTTGCTGCGGAGGATCAAGGTGGCATTAGCTTCTCTTCCGGTTTCAAAGTAGGGAGATTAATTAAACTTAAGGTGGACCAGAATTTTGAAATAAGATTTGTACAATAACTGCAATCTTGGAACTGGATATCAAGGAAGAACAAAAGATTAAGATGGCCCCCATTGTTTTTTTCCACAGCAATTGACGTAGATAAATCTACGTTCTCTTCCGGTTTGAATTTAAGGTGGCCCAGAATCTTGAAATAAGATTTATATAACTAACTGCAATTTTGGATCTGGACATTAAAGTAGAATAAAAGACTAAGATGGCTACCATCATTTTCCCCCACAGCAATTGAAGCAGATAGACTTAAGGTGGAACAGAACTCTGAAATAAGAACTGCATAATTGTATAATTAACAGTAACTTTGGAACTGGACATCATGGAAAACTGGGAATTTGAAGAACTATGTGAATATGTGTGTGTGTGTGTGTGTATGTGTGTTTTATTTGTGCTAATAAATAAATAAATAAATAAATAAATAAAGGGAGACTAGTATAGATCTATTTCAAGCTATTTAGCTCTCATCAGCTAGCCATACCCTTACTGGGATTCGAAGCTGATGAGAGCTAAATAGCTTGAAATAGATCTATACTAGTCTCCCTTTATTTATTTATCAGCACAAATAAAACACAAATATAACAAAGGCAACAGTAAAAATATTGGGTTTCTGTCATGATGGACTCTTGTGACGAGCCAATTGACAGAGAATGGAAGCAGTTAGCTTCATCCCATAATTGGGGCATACCAGGGGTTGTGACTTTATATATATATATTTAGCTCTCATCAGCTAGCCATACCCGAGAGCTAAATAGCTTGAAATAGATCTCTACTAGTCTCCCTTTATTTATTTATCAGCACAAATACAACACAAATGTAACAAAGGCAACAGTAAAAATATTGGCTTTCTGTCTGGATGATCTCTTGTGATGAGCCGATAGACAGAGAAAGGAAGCAGTATGCCTCCTATTTGGGCATACCAGGGGTTGTGACACTAAATATATACGTATGTATATGTGTGTGTGTGTGTGTGTGTGTGTGTGTGTGTGTGTATGTGTATGTGTGTATGTGTGTATGTGTGTATGTGTGTATGTGTGTATGTGTGTATGTATGTATGTATATATGTATATATGTATGTATGTATGTATGTATGTATATATGTATATATGTATATATGTATATATGTATATATGTATATATGTATATATGTATATATGTATATATGTATATATGTATGTAAAATCAAGCCTAATTAGAATTTTGAATTTAGAGAAGCAGATAGCTATAGAAGAACTCAAAGAAGAAGGGGGCAAGACATTGAAAGGGTAGAAGCGGAAGGAAATAAAAAAGCAGATAAAAAAACTCCTTTGGTCCTGGCAATGGTGTAGGGAAAATTGTGAAAAGGGGAGGTGTCCCAACAAAAGGGAAAAGAAAGCTGACAAAAGCGACCTTGGAGGCTGTTAGTGGTATAAGGAAAATTGAAGCAGGAGGTTATCCCCCCAAAAAGAGGAATATAAATTATTCTTTTGGTCACCTGGGGAAATTTGAAGCGAGTGGATCTGTCAAAATAAAGAAAAGGGAGAAGATAGGAACAGAGAAGTGGGACAAAAGACTCATCAGGAAAAAAACAGATAATTAGAAACTATTATATGGGACAATATAAAGTTAAGATAAGGGCTTTATTCCTAAATATGATAATAAAATGGAGTCGCTAACTGGTTGAACAAGATAATGGAAAGATAACTAAATAAAAGTTAAAATATATGGAATATGGATAAATATGAAACTGATATGGGGAGCTTGTAAAGCAGAAGTTTGTGATTTACCTATCTGACATGAAAATTAAACTGAGTTGCGAATTGCATGAATATGACAATAGAAGGACAACTAAGCATGGGTCAAAATCTATGAAACATGGACATATATAGAATCTTTAAGATGATGAACAAGGTGAGATGTTTACCGCATGTTACTTTATATAATATATTAAGGGAAGTGTAATGAACACTGAACAGCAAAGATTGTCATCTAGAGATAATTAAGGGCAATCTAATCCAAGGTATAGAAAAATGGAGAGGGAACATGAAATATACCTACAAGGGGAAACTATTGTAATAAAACGACAGAATCACAAATTGGGGGCATGAAAGGATGTACAACTATATAAAGATAATGATGAGAATAGCTGGGAAATGTAACCAGGTCTACAGCTCGACCAAAATTAGGTTGGGGGGGGGGGTGTTAAAAGCACAATAACTATATATGTATACTTTTCTGTTATACCACTTTTTTTTCTACTAAAAAGGAGGAGAAAAATTAAATATGTATATTGAAAAAGAATTATAAATACCATCAACAGAAAAAGGAGCTTGCTCAGAAGCTGAAATACACCAAGTAAATGAGATGAAGAGTGGGAAGTAGAGGAGGAAGGGAAGGGAAGAAGAGAGGGATAGGAGAGAAGGCAAGGGGGAGGGGAAGAAGAGGAGAGAAATGAGAAGTGGTAAGGGGAGGGAGGAGAAGGAGAGTGGAAGGGGAAGTAGAGAAGAGCCGAGGTGGCACAGTGGTTAAATGCAGCACTGCAGGCTACTTCAGCTGACTGCAATTCTGCAGTTCGGCTGTTCAAATCTCACTGGCTCAAGGTTGACTCAGCCTTCCATCCTTCCGAGGTGGGTAAAATGAGGACCCGGATTGTTGGGGGCAATAGGCTGACTCTGTAAACCGCTTAGAGAGGGCTGAAAGCCCTATGAAGCGATATATAAGTTTTTTAAAAAAGAGAAGGACGACAGAGGGAAGAAAGGAGGTAGGAAGGAGGAAAAGAGAGTGGGAGAAGAAAGTGATCGACAAGGTACATATATGGTGTATGGAGAGCAGAAGAGCCAATAATTGGTTTTTGGGAGTTGTTGGTAAGATGAATTGATGTAAACATTTAATAATACAATATGATGTTGGCTATGTGTGATTACATGTTACATGATTACATGTTATGAAAATGGAAAATTAAAAAACTTTAATAAAAAAAAATGAGGACCCAGATTGTTGGGGGCAATAGGCTGACTCTGTAAGCCACTTAGAATGGGCTGTAAAGCACCGTAAAGCTGCCTTTAAGTCTAAGTGCTGGCGCTATTGCTATATTGGTGTCCCTAAATAGAAAAGTTGACCCCTGCAGATTTAAAAACAATGTGATTTTGATGGCCGTATAATTGCTTTTTTTCAAGAGAAAAAAAGAAACAAAAATAGAAATCTGCAGTCAACAAACTGGTCCACATGATTTCATGTTGGGATTTTCTGTTCTGCTTCCAGATAGTTCAGTGATTGCGCAGCCCATGTTTGTCTTCAAGAAGGAACGACCTTGCAAGGTAAGAGCTGAAACTCCTCCCATCCTTCTTGCATTTGTTTAAGATAATTTACTCGGTGTACATGGATCCACATGGTGGGCGAAGTGGGGTTTGCCCGTTTATTTGAATGCCTGTGTCAACTTCAAAGTGGAATTGTGCTGATTTCAACGGTTGAAAGGGGAGGGAAGGGGAGCCACCTGTGGAATGCTGGTTCCAGACAGCAGACAACCACAAGAATCCAAGTTCTGTGGGAACTAAGGTCGTTCAGCCATCTGGGTTACTAAGGCTAAATGTTCTACTGTTGCTAAAACAATATTGGGACTGCTAATTGGACAATGTGACACAAACTAATGAGGGGAGGAGAAATTGATTCTTTAACTGTACGAAAACCACGGGGATTAATTGGAGTTGGTTTGCTTCGATCCGTGCTGATATGATGTATGCAATAAAGTTTAGTAGAAAGAGACAACCAGCTAAATATGAGCCAGCAGTGGGCAGCGGCAACCAAAAACGCCAATGCAATCCTAAATTGCATTAGCAGAGGGATTCGATCAAGATCATGTGAAGTAGTAATACCACTCTATAAAGCCTTAATAAGACCACACCTAGAATAGCAGGTTTGATTGCTTTTTCTCCTTTAATTGAATTCAGAATAATGTCTGAACTGAGCTACTTCCAGTTCACATCACACTCTCAGGTTTCTCATAGTGCAGCCAGAAAGATGTTTTCTCTGAATGCCTGGTATGAATAGAAAACACATATTCATAATTACCATTATGTAAATTAACAATAAGATTAATGAAATTTGTTGTGGGTATGGTGAACTGTTGTTCTTTTTGGCTCAAGAAGAGAAGATATGGTTTCATCTAAAAATGGTGGCATTGTCTTCCACAGGAAGTACCGTCTAGATGTATAGGAATTCAACTTCCAGTCTAGCCTTACTAACTAGGAATTAAGGGAGTTGAAGCCTATATAGCAATAGCACTTAGACTTATATACTGCTTCACAGTGCTTTACAGCCCTTTCTAAGCGGTTTACAGAGTCAGCCTATTGCCCCCAACAATCTGGGTCCTCATTTCACTGACTTCAGAAGGATGGAAGACTAAGTCAACCTTGAGCCTGGTGAGATTTGAACTGCCAAATTGCAGTCAGCCGGCAGTCAGCAGAAGTAGCCTGCAGTACTGCACTCTAACCACTGTGCCACTGTGGCTCATATATCTAAGGAACAGGAGAATCTGGCATAATCTCTAGTGTACTTTCAAAAACTTTGATTGATATGGACAGTCACATAGAATATAAACATCCAACAATCACACTGTGCAAAGGCTCAACAATGGCTTGGCTTCAAGACTACCAAGTGTTGTGCAAAGACTTCATGGAAAAGCAGGAAGAAAAAACTATGGATTAGAGCCACTAAAAAAGGCACTTGCAACTTTATGCTGAGAGCCACCAACTAATTCCTTTCTTTGGCTTCCCCCCTTTTTTGCAATAATTAGACTTACATAAACAAATTGTTTCTTGCCTAGGAAACTGGTTTAATTGTGCTGGGTCAAGATATCAGTGACAGGCTTGGCAAAAGGAGCTTGACAGTCTGAAGGTCCATCCTAGCTATTTTAATTTTAATTTTAAACTTGACATCTACAACTTTTCATTTACGGTTTAACCCACCTTTCTCTTTGTGTCTGCAGAGGCCTGCAGAAGATCCAGTGCACAAGACTGAAAACGGTAATTGTGCTTTTTGTTTAGAAATCTTTCTAGGCCAGTGATTACTAACCTTTTTTCGGTTGGAGTGCCCAAAGCAAGCAAGCAGCAAGCAAGCCCCAAAATGCAATGTGCGCACCCCCCGCGCAAATGATCTGCCACCCATGCATGCTTGCGCGACCCATACACATGACCCACCCACTGTGCATGTGCGCACAATCCCCTGCATGTGCCCCCCATTCATGCATGCACACACACACCCCACTTGCACACGCTCCACCCCCCCACGCATGCATTGCAGAGACCTGAAGACCAGCTGGCTGCCGGGAGGTGTACACGCATGCACAACAGAGCTGAACTGGGGCGATGGCTTGTATGCCATCAGAGAGGGCGGTTCTAAGCAAACTTCCAGTGCTGCTTATCATGTGTTGTGTTTTTCTGCCTTTAGTTCCCAGCGGATCCAGAAAACGTGCAAGAACCTCGTATTTTTCTTTTCAGTCCTCTGACTCAGAGTCCTATAGAGGTAAGGCTTCTCTCTTAACCATTCGTTTTATGTTCAATTTACATTAGCAACAGAGGTGGGTTCCTACCAGTTCACACCTATTCGGTAGAACCGGTTCGTCAAATCTACAGAACCGGTTAGAAGAGGTTCCACCAGTGGACCCAGAAAGCAGGCCACACCTACAGAAGAGGTTCCAAAAATTTTTTGAAGCCCACCACTGGCAAGGATCTTGTAACTTGACAGCTTTAAGACTTGCATCTTCAATGCCAGAGTTTCTGAATAGCTACTTGGACCAACTTAAGTCCTAATTCATAATTTCATATCTCATACCTGGTCACATGGGCGGCAAGCCTCTCCCATCCGGTCACATGGGTGGCAAGCCACTCCCACAAAGGAGGCCACACCCACAGTGTAGGTTCCAACAATTTTTGAAACCCACCACTGGTTAGCAAGTACAGCTTTCCAAAATTTGGTTTGAAATGTTGCATCCTGGACTTAAGTGCTGAATATCATGCTTTCATTTCTAACCATTTCAAATAAATGATAGCAGAATGACAGTAAGGGGAAATGATATGTATAACAAAACACTGAAACTCATCTTACTTGTTAGTGAAAATACGTACCACTATAACTACAATACAATACAATACAATAGCAGAGTTGGAAGGGACCTTGGTGGTCTTCTAATCCAACCCCCTGCCTAGGCAGGAAACCCTATATCATTTCAGACAAATGGCTATCCAACATCTTCTTAAAGACTTCCAGTGTTGGGGCATTCACAACTTCTGGAGGCAACTTCTGTTCCACTGATTAATTGTTCTAACTGTCAGGAAATTTCTCCTCAGTTCTAAGTTGCTTCTCTCCTTGATTAGTTTCCACCCATTGCTTCTTGTTCTACCCTCAGGTGCCTTGGAGAATAGCTTGACTCCCTCTTCTTTGTGGCAACCCCCTGAGATATTGGAACACTGCTATCATGTCTCCCCTAGTCCTTATCTTCATTAAACTAGGCATACCCAGTTCCTGCAAGGAACTGTGTCAGCATTCAACTATAAATAGCTTTCTTAAGATTATGAAATATACAAGGCTACTGGGGGAAAAAAACACTCAATATTTACCTTTCCAGAAACTGTAGGTTCCAAGAAACAAGCAAGAACATCATCCTTTATCATCATTCCATCGTTTCCACCTTCTCAGCCAGGTAAAAGTTGATCTAGAAAGTGAATACATATAATTGATATGGAAACATATATGTTCTTCCTTCCTTCTTTCTTTTTTCCATCCCTTTCTTCTCTCTTTCTATCCCTCCCTCTCTCTCTTTGCATTTTTTAAATTAGGGTCATTCAAATTAGTTTTGTTCTTTTGCCACTTTATTGTTCTCACAAAAAATGGGATATCAGTACTAGACTCCTGCTAAAATACAATAAATTCGTATATCAGAAATCCTCACCGGCTGGCTCCAGCTTCCTTGTCCTCTCTTATCCGCATCAGCTTGTTGGATCAAAAAATATCTTTTCCAAAGGGCTAGTCTGTAACATCAGGCTGATCCCTTCAGTCAATTATCTCTGTAAGAGAGCTTTGATGAGTTTAAGTGAACTGGATGCCATTCTTGCCACACACACACAAAAAAAAACCCAAAACAGTAAAAGTCTTGGAAAAGCTTGAGAAGATAAAGCTGAGTATATAATGTAACATCTGGGGAAAAAAAGAACACAAATTTTGTTGAACATTTTGGAAAATGTTTGCTTTGTAGTAAAGAAGAACAATGTATTCATGACTTCCGGCCTATCAGAAGATTGTGTTGAGGTGAAAACAACAGAACAAGGTATGGAGAATTATTTAAATAAAACAATTTTACCCCCCCCCCTTTGGTGAGTAAAAGCGGTTCCACCACAAAACCGCGGTCGACTAAAGCGCGTGTGACTAAAGCGCGGTGACAAAACCGCGCCATCAAAACCGCACGACAACAGCGCGCCGACAGAAGCGCGCTGTAACATAACCCTAACCCTAACCCTAACCCTAACCCTAAACCTAACTAAACCTAACCCTAAACCTAACCCTAAACCTAACCCTAAACCTTACCTTAAGTTAAATCGCGCTTCTGTCAGCGCGCTGTTGTTGGCGCGCTGTTGTCGGCACGCTTTTGACATCGCGGTTTCAGTGCCGCGGTGTTGTCGGCGCGCTTTTGACGTTCGCGGTTATGTCGTGCCATGAGTAAAAGCTGGTAGAGAAGGAAATAGAAAAGGTAAAAGATTGAGGAAAATTGGCAAAGCATAGATATCAATATCAATCAGTGACTGACACAGCTCTGTCCCTTTTCTTTAAGTAGTTTCGTTTACTTTATTGCCATTGCACCTTGTACAATGAAATTAAATGCGATCTTCAGTGTACAATGACCTAAAGTTCAGGTTGTGGTTGTCAAGGAATCATGTGCAGTCTTTAAGCACAACATCAGGTGGTAGCTGGTTTCCTCATCGACTTGACTTATTGGAAGCGGGCAGCGAAGATCGCAAGTGGTGAGGATGTGGCTGTGGGAAGCTGCGACCATTGTAACTGTGTGCCAGTTGCCAAGTGCCCCAATCATGATCCTGTGACTGTAGGGACACTGCGACAGCCACAACTTCAAGAACTGGCCATAAGACTTCTGGTTGAGCACTGCTGTAGCTTCAAATGGTTGCTGAACAAGAAGTTGTGAAGTGAGGACTACCTGTATAGTCAAAAGCCCTTCCCTGTCTTTCATGGTTGACAAAGCATAATGATACCCCTGATGGCAACAATTGGACCAACCACTTGGTGGTCTCCATAGTACCCTGGGGTCTCTGGCCTGCTGGCAAAACCATGTCTTCATGCTTTTTGAAAGAATGTCGGTGGGAGGCAACCTTATTATTTCTACAAGAATGATGTTCCACATATATCTTATTTATTTATTATTTATTAAATATATTTATATGCCGCCCAATCCCAAAGGACTCCGGGCGGCTTACAAAAAAATATAAGAAAAAACACATAACGATAAAAGAAAACAATTTAAAAACAACAAACACCTTTCATACATTCATTCTAGTTGGGGCTGGACCTCAACAGTGAGGTTAACAGCCCCGGGCCTGCCGGAACAGCCAAGTTTTTACAGCTTTCCTGAAGGCCATGAGAGTGGGTATGGTCCGGATTTCCGGGGGGGAGCTGGTTCCAGAGAGTCGGAGCAGCCACAGAGAAGGCTCTCCTTCGAGGGCCCGCCAGCTGACACTGTTTGGCTGACGGCATCTGAAGGAGGCTCAATCTGTGGGATCTTACTGGCCGCTAGGAGGTATGTGGCAGCAGGTGGTCTTGAAGATATCCTGGCCCTAAACCATGTAGGGCTTTAAAGGTAATAACCAACACCTTGAATTGAGTCCGGAGACCAATTGGTAGCCAGTGCAGCTCACGGAGGACAGGTGTAACGTGGGTGTACCTCGGCACACCCAATATCGCCCGTGCGGCCGCATCTTCAATTCCACTCAGCTTAAAAAGAACGCCTGCCCGACATCCTCTCTTTCTCTTCCTATCCCTCCGTTTCCTCCTCCTCCTCCTTCTTACAGGGATAGTAGTGTTGTAGTGTTGTAATATTGTGCTGTACTGAACACTCTACCTCTTTTGGATGAGTTTGACCTTATAGGTTAGTCCTCGACCTACGACATTTAGTTATTGTTCAAAGTTACGGTGTAACCCAAAAAAGGGGATTTACAACCCAGATTTGAAGTTCACCCTGACCAGTCATGCATTTTAGATGCTTTGGTAATTGGCCTGCATTTATAGCCGTTGGCAGAGCCCTATAGTCACATGACTGTAATTTAAAGCGTTTTTGCCAGAAGCTGGGGGTTTACCTTTGCCTCATAATCTGCCCCATAGCCAACAATGGATTCCCTTAACAATTGTGGCATTTAAAACCTGCACAAAAAAAGGGCATAGAATCATATATGGCCAAATGCTGGCCTGGTTTACTATCATCACGACTTATGACCAAAACTGCGGGCTCAATTACAGTCATAGGCTGTTCTGACCCAGCCTTAGCAGAACCAAGAAACAGACCTCTTGTTCTGAAAAAAAAACCCTCTTTATTTAACTGCTGGTGAATTCACACACAAAAAAGTCCATGCAATAATTCTTCTGAGGGTTAATTGCAATAACAGACCTTATCAGTCCTTGGATAATTCCAGTCGCAAAGCTGTAAATTAATTCTTGGCAAGAAGTCTCTGAGGCACGAACCACAAAAAGCAAAGAAAGACGAACTGTTGTCTCCTACAACCACCCCTCCCCTTTTGCTTCTATTTATTCCCCAGCCAGGAAGGGCCATTCAGAGTCCACATGTGCCTTTTTTCCAGAGTCTGCCTCTGTTCCTCAGTTGTTCTCCTTTCTTGAAAGCTCTGCGCATTCGCGGATCTGGAACAAGCCCCAGCTGTTCTTCTTCCCCGCTTATCTTCGACTCCGAAGGCAGCTGAGAAATGTTGGACGGCCCTGGCTCTATCTCTGCTTCCGATGCAGAGCATCCATCAGAACCTTCCCCAGACTCCAGGACTGGCCCAAGTTCCTCCCTAACCTCCTCATTGTCCGAGTCTGCCACCAGCTCCACTGGCAGCTAGCGGGCCACAACATAGGCCTACTACACAACAGATGTATAAAAGGCTTGAGATGCAATGATGTTGCTTTTGTTAAGAGGAACATTTTGTTTCTATGCTGAAACATGCTGTCAGTCAGTCAGTCTTCCTACAGAGGAATAACCAGCTCTTGATCAGACCGTAAACCATCAGAAGAAAGAGATATAAGGTTTCAACCTTGTGACTGTTCTGGGTATGATTTGAATCTTAGAGTTTTCTGTGGTTTTCTATGCCAACTATAGCTTTTCCAGTATCTGCCATAAAACTAGCTTTTCAAGAACTGTGGCCTTCCATGCAAACCTTATAGCCTGTGTGGCAGGCAAGTGATTCTGATACATGATGCGTGAAAGTTCAGTGCTTAAAGATCCATGTGGACGTGCGTCATAAGACTTGATTTAAGCAGGTATATCATTTCTATTCTACATATTTACACCTTCAAAGAGGAAAGATTTAAAATGGCGCAGGGAAAATGAGAACTCTGAAATATTTGCTAAACCTGAGGGAAATCTAGCTGCTGTGGTCCTTGAGGGAGGAATAATAAAGAGATAGCCAAGCACTAAAGCAAACACAAAATTCTATTTTTCACTTGAAAGAGCAACTTTTTAAAGAAACCCAAGTATAAGAAGAATAGCGTGAATTAAAATGATTTTTCCGTTCTATTTTTCAAGATCTTCCAACGAGCAACAACAGACAAAGAGAGGTTTTACGCCCTGCCAAACTGCAGCCGCCACAAGCAACTACATACAAAACAGAAAAGAAAAGAATTGATGAAAATTGTCTAGAGGAGAATCATGAAACAGATAATCAGGTAAAATATAATGCACCATCAAGAGTACATGTTCTTATTGTTGCAGCCATAAAGTTCCGTTCATGTAAGAAAGTTTTGAAATATCCCAAAGGTGCTTTTGAACAAGCAACTGGACTTGGGTTTTTTCCTTGAAAAAGTTTTCTTCTCATCCAAGAACTAAAGCTTCTTGGATGAGAAGCAAAACTTTTTCTAGGGAAAATAAAACAAGAAAAACACCATTTCAAAGCTTTCTTTAGGCAAATATGTTAGGCAAATCCAATAAAATTGTTTTTTGGGGAAAAAATTGTTTCCATGAAGAGGGCGAGTTTGGGTACTTATAATACAGGCTCCTTACTTCTGGAAGCTAATGCTGTAGTGGGTAGAATAAAACAGACGGGGAGGTTATCACAATCTATGTGTTTTAGAGTGCATGTGAAAGAAAATTGATTGAATGAATTGTTTTTAGATGTCTGAAGATACCTATGCATGGATTGATATCTCCCAAAAACTTCCTCACCCATTACAGATTTCAAGCTCTAGCACAACACAGTAAGTTAATTGAAATCTATTTAAATGATGATGATTGAAAGAAAGAAATATTCATTCAATTGGTCAACCTTTTCAATTATTCTGAATTATAATTTGGGATTGCCGCTTTACACAACCTGGAAAAGTGGAGCATACTTTCAGATGTTGAAGTAGAGATAAGGAAATTTCAGAAGGATGCCACCATAAAGGACAAAGGTCAAGTCTTTGATAGTTGATAGAATTATTATAGAGAGAATTTCATGAGGCAGGGAGGGAAGGAGGGAGGGAGGGAGGGAGGGAGGGAGGGAGGAAGGAAGGAAGGAAGGAAGGAAGGAAGGAAGGAAGGAAGGAAGGAAGGAAGGAAGGAAGGAAGGAAGGAAAGCTCTTATCAAAGTTAGGTCATAACAGTAACATAATAGTTACGAGGTAAAGGATAGACTAAACTTGTCTTACTATAAGTAAGTATGACAGCTCAGGGTTACAAAATAGAATGTGCAGGTTGAAATGGGGTAAAAAATAACCCTGGGAGAAACAGTGGCCAATGTTTCTGACCGTCTACTTGTCTGTCTCTGCCTCTCATCTATCGTCATTGTTCATAATATATTTAAGCCATTTAGAGCCTTATTTGGTTTAGAGCAGTATACTGCTTGTAATTAAGTGCTTGTTATAATTAAGCAAGTAAACAAATACATATTCCTTTTTTTTATTCAAGCAATCGATTAGTCAAAGACAGAACTGTCTCAGAAAGTGAGCATTCTAACTTCGTATTTGGAGAAAATATAGTAGAAAGAGTTTTGGTAAGTATTAATGAATGCTTTAATACCAATGAATTTATTAATGAATTTAAGTTTGAAGGATATACCGTATTTATCGGCGTATAACATGCAGTTTTAAAACTAAAATTGGAAGCTTAAACCCTGCCTGCGTGTTATACGCCGATCTCAGCCTGGCGGCAGCGTCACACAGACTGTGGAAGGAGGGGGAGGAGGAGGGAACCAAAGAGAGCTTTTACCGAGTCTGCGCCCCACAGCCAGGACCGTCCTGGCGCCTCCAGCCGCGTTTCTTCCTGCAAAGCCCTTCGGGCAACCCGAGAGTTCCGCTTGACGCCAGAAGGGCTTTGCAGGAAGAAACGCGGCGTTTCTTCCTGCAAAGCCCTTCTGGCGTCAAGCGGAACTCTCGGGTTGCCCGAAGGGCTTTGCGGGGAAGAAACGCGGCGTTTCTTCCTGCAAAGCCCTTCTGGCGTCAAGCGGAACTCTCGGGTTGCCCAAAGGGCTTTGCGGGGAAGAAACGCGGCGTTTCTTCCTGCAAAGCCCTTCTGGCGTCAAGCGGAACTCTCGGGTTGCCCAAAGGGCTTTGCGGGGAAGAAACGCGGCTGGAGGCGCAAGGACGGTCCTGGCTGTGGGGCGCAGACTCGGTAAAAGCCTCTCTTTGGTTCCCTCCTCCTCCTCCTCCTCCTCCTCCTCCTCCTCCTCCTCCTTCTTTCTGGAGCCCCTTCCTCAAAGATTTGGTACCAAAGCAATGGCGGTGAGGAAGTTGTGTCTTTTGGATTTTGCACTGTTGTCTTTTCAATGGTTCTCAGACTGGTTGAACCTTTAGCAGCTGGGGTGATATTCTTTACTGTTAAGGTTACAATTGGATGTGTTGGACAAATCTTAAAAGATGAAACTTTTATTAAAACGTTTGACTTAACTAAAAACGTCTTCCTTTTTCTTCTTCTTCTTAAATATGATTTATTTATTTATTTTTACTTCAGAAGTTTGATGACCGTTGTACAAACTAATCCAACCTAAATGTAGAGGAGGAGAAGAAGGGGGTGGGATTTAAAAAGAGCAGAGGAAAAAGAAAAGAAAGCATGAAGAAAACATAAAGAAAGGGATGGGAGGGAGGGAAGGAAGGAAGGCACTTTATGTTGAAACAGAAAATATTATATAAGGAAGAAAATGGAAATAACTTTTTGCTCAAAGAGGTGTTTTTTCATTTCATATTTGCCTTTTAAGAGGAGTTAATGTTATAATTCATGTTCTAATGTTATAAATTTTAATCCAACATTAAGTTCCGAGCTTCCAAGTCATTTATTTTTAATGAAAAAAATTTTTACTCAAATTTTTGTGTTAAAATGGGGGATGCGTGTTATACGCCGGTGCGTGTTATACGCCGATAAATACGGTAGTCATTTGCATTTCCCATTGTTAAATCTGAATCTAGATGATCAGGAAATAATAGTTAAAGAGATATCTTTCTCACTTCAGTCATTTCAGACATATATCTCATATTTGCCTTAGTGTCTTTATTGTCACTCTTAGTGACAATAAATTATCAGTTTAAAACTGTTTATACGTTTACCTCTCTCCTAAGCTACAAAAAAGCATTTTATTCTAGTATACTATCTAAACAGCCCTTGATCCAATAATAAAATTTATATTTATTTCAAAAAATTCTGAACAATCATTTCGGCTGCACCAATCAGCAGGAATAGCCCAATCCCAACCATTAAATATTTCACCTATTTTCTGCACATCTGTTGCTATTAAATAAATCATATCTTCAGCATTGTTTGGAGTTGAAATGTTCTGTGGCTGCTTGCAAGATTCCCAAGAGTGGGAATTTCACCTGGGGAATCTTTAGTGATACCAATAGAGGAGAATATTTGTAGCTCAGGGTTGAAATGAGGGGTCCTTGGTGCTCTCTAAACTTGGTTGTTTTCTCACAGACGTTTCATTACCCAAACTAGGTAACATCATCAGTGCACAATGCAGTGATGATCTTATCCAGTTTGTTAATGAAACATCAGAGAAATTAATCAATCTCCCAGAGAGCACCAAGAACCCCTCAATCCTTAGTGAAGCAGGGTGTTTTTTAAAAAAAATAATAGTAATAATGTTTATTTGTAATGTTTATTTTAAGGATTGGCAAAGCCTAGCCAACTATATTCAGCTACGAGAAAAAGTAAAAGAGCATTCTATACAACTAAATAAGTGGGGGGGGAGAGGGCATAATAAGGTGCCTTCAGATTAGCAATTTAAAAGAAAAACGAAGGGGTGGAAAAGGGCACAGGACACTTCCTTAACTTTTCATCTACACTCTATTGCCCCCTTGTGGTCAGTAGGTCCCATTAGGTGCTGAAAAGCCAGCACCACTGAATTAGTGTTTCCAACAAACAGATCTGCAGGAAATGGGAATGACACCATTCATCCATTGGGTAATTTTGTAACTGGAAAGTATTCACATTACAAATTCAGGATCATCTAATACAACATGGTTAAAATGCTTTTATTCTCAACATCTTAAAAATACATTATTGGATATGCACATTTCTAGATATTATGTAAGCATGTGAATAACTGAATGTGTATCCAAAGGGCTGATAAATGTGTTACTTAATGGGTTCTTCCAATTAAATGAGACTTTATGGATCTAGGAATAATGCATGTACCTTCCCCTTACCCAATTTGGCACTAAGAAATTCGTGTTGCTTTTGACCCGATTATTTTAGATCATAGTATTGAACAAATCAGGAAGATTAACTAGGATCTTGGCAGAGGTGGGCGGTACATAATGTAACAACCGGTTCGCCCAGCACAGAAAATGTGAGCGTTCATACCTTCCGCACATGCACACGGATTCAAAAATATGGGGACTATATAAGACATAGTGCCAAGGCAGGTGGGCAGGCCCTGTCGCTGGTCCGAACCACCGTTTCACCCGAACTGGTCGCAACCCACCTCTGGATCTTGGCATATGTAGTCAAGAATGTCCATCTAAACAGGGCTAATTATGACAACTTTTTTTTTTATCCCAGATAGTTAGCTTAAAAGTTAACAGGATTTTGGTAATTTTAGTCCTCAATCTGTATTGAAACCATATGTGTTACCTATTTAATGTACAGACATTTATATTAGATATGTTTTATTCTAATAAGCAAAATAAATAATAAATTTAGAGTCAAAGGGAACCAGAATCTATTTACTGTGGATAAAATCTGGATCAAACTTAATTTTTGAAAGATAATTTCCGCTTGACTTATATAATATAGCAAGATATTTGTAAAAAAAATCACATTAACTTGCTTTATCAAAGACAGGATAGAAATGTTCCCATCTCTCACTACTATATGAGA
This sequence comes from Thamnophis sirtalis, assembly GCF_051295495.1. Lineage (NCBI taxonomy): Eukaryota > Metazoa > Chordata > Lepidosauria > Squamata > Natricidae > Thamnophis > Thamnophis sirtalis. The sequence goes on along the minus strand of NW_028261385.1, from coordinate 21,111,950 downwards.
GCAGTGGTGGGATTCAAATTTTTTTTACTACCGGTTCTGTGGGCATGGCTTTGTGGGTGTGGCAGGGGAAGGATACTGCAAAATCTCCATTCACTCCCTATTCCAGGGCAAGGATACTGCCAAAATCCCCATTCCCTGCCCACCCCACTAACCTGCTTTCCAGCTCCATTCTCCTGTTCAGGGCAACAAAAGAAGATCAGCTGGGAGGCAGCGGGGGGCAGGGCCAGCCTATTTGCTGGTTCTCTGAACTACGCAAAATTTCCACTACCGGTTCTCTAGAACCTGTCAGAACTGACTGAATACCACCTCTGTATTAGAGACCATGGGATTGCCACGTACTGCCTTAGTTCATGCAACAGACTGAACCTTAAGAACAGGTTAAACAAACCTCAGTCATGTATTCACACAACATGCTATTCCAAAACAAATAAATTCTATTATAGACTAATAATGATGTCCTCCTGCACATTATTTAACACAATGCCTGAGTTCTCTCCCACCCTGAACCACAAATTACCCAATGCTATTTTAGCCTAGCCTAGCTTCGCCTGTGCCACTGGGTACATTTACAATGCCTTTCACGTGTTTAAAGGTCCGCGCACAATATTTTTGTTATCTTTCCAGACCTAATTGTATTAATTCAAATCAGCTCTTTCTCCAATTTTTCTAGAAGCCTGAGAAATCCCCAGAACTGCAGTCCAAGGATATCAGTGAAAAGGAGCCCATCTGTGGCCCAGATTTCCATACCATTCCCCCATGGGCAAGTAGGTTCTGTTTCTTAGAAAACAATGGTATAAAATTGATGTTGCACTTTCATGACATTTTGTATGTGGTTATTGGATTAAGCCCTGAAAATCAGGCCTTCCTCAACCAGAACAAGTTGACAGTTCAATAATCCCCTGCAAAAACGCCTCTGGTGATGGGAGTTACATCTACAAGAGTCCAGAATGGGGATGGCTGATTTAAGGCAAAGTCAAACTCAGAAACCAACATGTCATATACCACATCAGACTACTTTGTCTTTCTAGCCTGATGTATTCCTCTCTAATTTATTTACTTTTCACATTTCTGAATCATCCATCCCACTCAAAGAGTATTTTGTAATTTATTTCCCAGCCAGAGACGTTCACAGGTTATATATATTATATATTATAATATATATATATATATATATATATATATATATATATATATATATATATATATATATATATATATATATATATATATATATATATATATATATATATATATAAAATACTGTCTGCAACTGTGTGATCATGTTCTGGAGGCACAATCTGTACACAAAATGTAGGTGAAACTTCATAGACTCATAAGGCTGAAAGGGACTTTGGAGTTCTTCCAGTTCAACCCTATGCCCAAAGCAGGACTCCTCATAAACCTCTCAGACAGGGATATCCAACCTATGTATATACCAGAGGTGGTATTCAGCAGGTTCTGACCAGTTCTGGGGAACCAGTAGCAGAAATTTTGAGTAGTTTGGAGAACCAGTAAACACCACCTCTGACTGGCCATGTCCCCATCTATTCTTTGCCTCCAAAGTCCCAGCTGATCAGGAGGAAATGGGAATTTTGCAGTATCCTTCCCCTGGAGTGGGGAAGGAATGGAAATTTTACAGCATCCTTCCCCTGGAGTGGGGAGGGAATTGAGATTCTACAGTATCCTTCCCCTGGAGTGGGGAAGGAATGGAGATTTTACAATATCATTCCCCTGGAGTGGAGAGGGAATGGAGATTTTACAGTATCCTTCCCCTGGAGTGGAGAGGGAATGGAGATTTTACAGTATCCTTCCCTTGGAGTGGGGAGGGAATGGAGATTTTACAGTATCCTTCCCCTGGAGTGGGGAGGGAATGGAGATTTTACAGCATCCTTCCCCTGGAGTGGGGTGGGAATGGAGATTTTACAGTATCCTTCCCAAGCCACACCCACCAAGCCATGCCCACAAGTCAAGCCACGCCCACCAAGCCATGCTCACAGAAACAGTGGTAAAATATTTTGAATCACACCACTGATACATACATATATACACACACAACACAGTTAATCCATTCAATCTCACCAGCTTCATTGCCACAGAAAGGTCTAATTCCATGTTAATAATAGCTAATTTTGAACTGAAATCGATTGGGAGATAATGTATTTAATATCTATAATATTCATTCCTGTTGTAAGACCTTCCTCCCGTAGCAATTTCATCATTTCTCTTCCTTACTTTCTTGTGAAATAGCACCTCATTTTGCTAAGAGTTCGACGCTAGCAGAATCAGCTGCAGCTTACCTATCTAGCAAAACAGCCCAAAGATATTTTTTGGAAGAAATAGAAATTACAACAGGTGAAGAAGAGGAACACAACGTATTGCAGGTATATTTCAAACAGTTGTTAATGTCCTGATTTAACAGTGACTTTATGTTTTTTGTAACAGTATGTCAATGGGAATTAGGCATGCTGCTGATTTTTTTTTTTTATTGAAGCCAGTTACTGAATGAGGAATATTATCTCATATTAGTGTCAGTAATTTATTTTAGTTCATTTGGTAACCACAGTAATCCTCAACTTACAAATACTGTAGTTGCTTATTGGTTATTCAGAGTTGTTCACTGTTGCAACAGACTCAAAAAAAGTTATTTACATCCTGTCTTCAAACCCATCCCCAGAGTGACACAATTGTATTCCGGACATTCGGCAATTGGTTTGCATTTATGATTGATTGCAGCATCTCTCAGTCACATGATCATATTTTGCAATTTATTTTACCATTTTCTGGCAAAAACTAGCAAACAACACCCATTGGTTAAGCTAGACTCAGATTTATGATTATGCAATGTGCTTACTGAATTGCTTGATGACTATTTTAAGAACTGTTGTAAAATTGAGTCTAGTAACATGGTGATTCAACTTACAAACGTGATGTCTTATCCGGGGCTCAGTTGTAAGTTGAGGTCTACCAATAGTTAATATGCAACGTATCTGTCATCTGTCCCAAAGGTGCTTTTTCAAGAAGCAACTGGACTTTCTGGTTTTTCTTTGAAGATGTTTCTCTTCTCATCTAAGAAGCTTCTTCAGCTTTGACTGGATAGTGGGGAATGAAAAGATGTATGTTCCTTGCAGACAGGTAGCTGGTCATTTGCATTCTCCACCATCCAGTCAGAGTTGAAGAAGTTTCTTGGATGAGAAGTGAAACGTCTTCAAAGAAAAACCAGAAAGTCCAGTTACCTCTTTAAAAAGCATCTTTGGGACAATCATGATCTTGATGACTGAGAATCTGTAGACGTATCTGTTATCCATTCTTTTTCTTAAACATAGCTTCTTCAAAAGTTATTTAATTGTAACGATCAATTGTCACACTCCTCTGAATTCCAGAACAGTTTCTCAGGAGTTACCACAAAGAAAATGAAAATGCAGCCATGAGCACTAAAAAGCATGAAAACCACTCCATCTCATGTAGGGTCCTAAATTACACAAGACCAATTATATCTTCACATGTTTCTCTCTTGTACATGTGCTGTTGTTTCAGAAAAATGAGGTGGAAATAAAAGCAATTACTTCAATGTTGGGCAAGATAATGTTCAGATAATGTAACAGTATTTTCATTATCCATGTACATCCCTTTGTAGTTGTCTAAATCATAAAACTAATCCAGTTGTCTACAAGTGCAGCAGTTAGAACTGCCCAGGTTGGAAACTTTTGTCAAAGAGCAAATATTATGTTGACCAGTTGTCTGAAACAGCAGGAAAGGGGCTGCCCCCTCAATCTTTTGACAGTAGAAAGACAGTCACTGATTTTTACTAGACAGATTCTGGTTACATGCAAAAGCCCTTAGCTGAATCTGCATATGAGCTTCGATCTGGATATAATTTATCATTCAGCTAGGGATCTGTATAGTGAAATTTGCTTTTTCACACACTGGATTAGGATAATTAGTCATGCTTGCTAAGTAAACACATTCTTAGAAAAGAAATCCTTTTTGAAAAGATGAAAATTACTTTGCAGTAGGATTTTTCTAGTATTGTCATAAGAAAAGGGAGATAAGAATTTTGCAAGTTCGCTAATAATCATTTTCCTCTAAGAAGAGATTATTTATTTCAATTTTTGATAAGAAATTCTGTTTTCCCTTCTTTGTCTAAGTAATTAATGTACAGTATTCAGTTAAGATCATTTAGTTGTCATTTTTATTCTTGTAATTGATAACAACTATAGAAATAGCTTAGAAGCCATTTGACCATTGTTATGAAACATTTTCTGTCATAGAAATAATGATAATGATGATCATTTCTTCTGTCTTAGATCAACTGCAGGCTTTTTTTATTTAATAAAGCCCTGTTATGCTGGACTGAAAGGGGGAGTGGTTGTTTGAGACTCAATGATACCTCCAGCAATCAGCATGAAATGCTTCAGTCAAGACTGGGTAAAAATTAATTTTGCAGTTCTGTATATAAATGTAAGGTCTATCGCTTCTCAGCCTTTTGGCTAAAATCAAGTGTAATGTAAGGTCTTCTTGATTCCTAGGAATCATAGGGACACAACTATATAATTCTTTCTTTAGGATTTGCTTTGATGTCTCAGTCTAGCTTATACTTTGGTATTCCCTGGTGGTCTCTCATGTACAGATAAACTCATTTATTAAAAGGATATGCACATACAATCCACTTGCAATCCATTTGCAAAAACGTATCACCAAAAGATTAAATATTTTAATCTTTATTTAAACATTTTAGCAGGGCTTTCACATGAAAAAGATTTGACAATTAATCACACGAGTTTTAATTACTCCATTTGTATAGGATTAAAACCATAGTTCTGAAGAAGAGTACAAAGACTAAAAAGTCAAGATTGTCCACATCAAACAGTAGCCTTTTGGAAGTCCTAAGCTGAGGATTAGAGAACCCTTCCTAGAGAGGTTTTTAACAAGAAATTGGACAACCATTTGTCGAAAATGGTATATAGGGTTTCCTGCTTAAGCAGAGGGTTGGACTAGAAGACTTCCAAAGTCCCTTCCAATTCTGTTATTCTGTTCTGTTGTTCTATTATTATTAGTTTTTCATCTCTTAATCCTTCTCCCCATAGTTAAACCCATTTGGCTTGGATCTGGATTGTTATATTTTGCAGGTTTATTCTATAATTAAAATGGTTTGCCAAGTTTGTAGAGCATCACTGGCCAAATCAAGAAAAAGGAGGGGAAATGAGCCAATCAATAGGTTCATTTGCCCTCCTTTCAACTTGACAAATAACTGTAAAGCACTTAGACTTAGAGAGTGTTGTAAAGCATTATGAAGCAGCACATAAGTGCAATTGCTATTGCTATGCTGCTGTGACTGGTCAATGCAGTTATGTACATATACTCTGTACATAAGAAAGAGTAGTTTCTGCAACTACTTTGGAGGCTGCTAAATCCAGATTCATACAAAAAATCCTATTTTTCTCTCTTTGGAAAAAACGGAAGCCCTTCAATGTCATGAGAATAAGTAATGGAAATTCCCAAAATTGCTAGGAAAATCTGGTGTATTTCAATTTCCTTGCCTACTTTTTAAAAATTGTTTCTTGTGCTTGCAGTCATGCGAAATCAAGGAAGCATGAGGCTTATTCTTAACACCAGGTTGTGGAGTCAGATGGTGATAGAAAGAGCAAACCGGAAGAGTGTGTGCATCACAGCAACAGATCTAGAGGATGGATCCGTCAAAGTTTTCCTAATACAAGTAAGAATAAGAATCGTGTGATTCCTAGACTCTGGGATAAAACCTGAATGTGTTGGAAAATACCCAGTTCAAAAAGATCTGAGATATTCATTGGATAGGTGATGGTGATGATAATGCTACATTGTGTGATCCTAGAAAAGGATAAGAAATTTAAGTTTTCCATTTTAATTGATTTACACTTTGATTTTCAAGGAATTTTTTTAAAAAACTATTAATTGAACCAGAAGATATTTCCTGGTATTTATCAATATTCTGTAGCATTCCTTTGCACACTATTCCAAGAAGTTTCAGTTTCAGTTTCAGTTCAGTTTATTAAATTTATATGCTGCCCTTTTCCCCCGAAGGGGACTCAGGGCGGCTCACAACTCGAACCGGGGAGGGGGATACAGACAAAAGATTTAAAAACAACAACATAACAATATATAATTTAAAACTCACAACAGTCATACCATTCGAGACGGGGGCAACAACTCTTTAGCCCCAGGCCTGTCGGAACAACCAGGTTTTGAAGGCTTTGCGGAAGGCCTGGAGGGTGGTGAGGGTGCGAATCTCCATGGGGAGTTCGTTCCAGAGGGTCAGAGCAGCCACAGAGAAGGCTCTCCTCCGGGTAGTCGCCAGTCGACACTGGCCGGCGGATGGGATTTGGAGGAGGCCTAATCTGTGGGATCTAATCGGTCTAGTGGAGGTAATTGGCAGCAGGCGGTCTCTCAAGTACCCAGGTCCAATACCATGAAGGTTCCTAACCTTCCTTTTTGGGGGGGGCAGTGAAGTACTTGCAAGGAGTTACTAATGCCTTCACTTAAGAAGCACTAGGACACATAAATAAGAATACATATAAAACTTCAATGACATTTTTATTTTGTTTTTTATTTTTTATTTTTCTACAAACATATTGTTGTGTTAACAGTGTGGACTGAAATATCTTATATTGTAGTACAAATATAACAATATTCTTCATATTTAATACCGTTGATAATCTTATAAAACATTAGTAATAATACACATATTTTGTTGAATTATAATCTTTCATTCTTTGATTGTTCGATATTTCAGTATATTATTTTATGCCAATCTCCATATTCTAAATATCACTCCTTTTACTACAAATAAAATATTAATAATCACATTTGTTGCGTTTAACAGACTTATATAGTTCTGATAACAATACACAGATTTATATTAAATTATAATCTTCCAGTGTTTATCCCCTTTCTAATTTTTAATTGTGCCACTATTATATTTTTTTTAAAAAAATCACCTTTCTAATCACATTTTAACACAAATAAAATATTCATCATACCTATATTTGACAAGTTATATATACGTGTTTTTATTAAAGTCTAATCTTCCATTATTATTTTGTTCAACATTCCTATATTTTTATGCCAATCAAATTCTACATATTCGTACATACCCAGTGATATTTTTAGATGTTTTACTTGTTGCTCAATTTCTATATCATAAAACCGGTTTGTGGAAAACCTGAATAGTGGTAATTAGTATACAAAATACATAAATAAATAACAGACCCTTTTCTTTAAAATAATTGGTTGGGCTAAGAACTGGTTAACATACCTAAGGATGTTCTACTGTGTTGCTCTAAGTCAGTTTTTCTCAAAAAGTATTCCCTCCAAGGGCCTGCAAAATCAAATTTGTTTGCCAGCCTCTGTTGAAAAGGAGCACAATATTAGAATCCCATCAAACAGTTGTGAGGAAGAGTAGTAGCAGGAAATGCATCAATTTTAATTTTTAATAGTCATCCATACAAACTAAAGGTCTTTTGGGGGAGGTCTCCTCTATAATTTTTAAAGTGGGAAGGAATCTTGAGAGAAAAAGGTTTTAAGAAACACTGCTCTAAGTCATCCCGAAAAAGCTGGTTTTTGAGTACAGGTGTTAAAAATAAAGTAAAATGGAGCAAATAGCATAAAATAGATACTTTGTTTGACAGGTCAAAGTCAAGGACAGCTGATGGACATGTGTATGTCTCAATTTTATGGCATATTTCTCTGTGAAAATTATGGTATTGAACATACATTTCCCTTTGAACTTGTAAAGCATTACACATTTTCTGCTTAAAAATCTCTGAATCACTGTCACTTTCTCTTCTTGTTAGATGGTTCTTAACTTTTTTTTTATTTTCTTGTTGCTTGTTCTGACAGTGGTGGGATTCAAATAATTTAACGACCGGTTCTTTGTCCTAATGACCAGTTAGGTAGGCATGGCTCGGTGGTCATGTGACTGGGTGGGTGTGGCCAACTCAATGTCATTCACATCAATGGGCGCTTCGCATCAACTGTTACAATGTAATAAGGGTTAACTGGAGGCAGTGCAATAAAGCAGGGCAATAAAGATTAGGCTAGAAACAACACCAGAATGTTTCCTTCCTGCCTTCCTTTACAGGGATCAGCCCTGTAAAGTGGAAAAAAAACAAAAGGAGATTTCTTCCAACAACCGGTTCTCCAAATGGCTTAGAAAGTTAACAACCGGTTCTCCCGAATAGGTGCGAACTGGCTGAATCCCACCACTGCTTGTTCACCTTTTCATTGCTGCTCTGGAATACAACACCTCATGGATCCATGCTTTCTGTCTATCTATCACATAGGCCAGCACAAAGGACATTGAATCCCTCTATGCAGCTATCCATCACCGTCTTGTTGCTCAAAGAAACTTTACAAAGCAGGAATGTGGTGTAAATCAAGTGGAATACAAGCTAGATGTTCAGCCAATATCTTGTGACAGCGATGATGAAGAGAATGAAAAAAAAAATTCCAGGGAGCAACAATAGATCAGGTAAAAAAAAAAAAAAAGCTTTCATGACGTTGACATAAACTCTGGTTCATGCAAATTATAATTCAATATTTACTTTCCCATAATAGAGCGGGCCAAGTTCAATGCAGGAAGAATTGGGGAAAATATTTCTGCTGCTGCAAAGTTTGCAAATCTGGTTGGATAATATAACGTTTAAGGAGGAGAAAGTGCATGTTTCAAAGGTTAAAAACTCACACATCTAAAACATGAGGCAGAGTAAAATTGGAAAAGGGATTGTTTTGTGATTGTCTGCATATATACATACCTATAGAGAGACAGATAAACATACACACACACATACATACAGGTTTACCACAAGAAAAAGACAGGTGGGAAGGGAATTAATGTTCCAGATTTAGTAACTGGACAGAATAGGAACTTCTTAACATTGAGCAAACCAGTTGGACAGGTTTGCTCTGGTATCTCCAAGCTGATAGGCAAACACTTGTGTTATTTTGATATGAACATTCAGCACGGTAATTTGCAAATAATCTCACTATAGTTTTGAGAGAGGTTCTTCTGACTCTTTCTCCACCTCCAGAAACAGTTAAGGGTTTACCCTTCCAAACTCCAGGGTTTTCCACAGGGGTCAGCACTTCATCTCTCGTACCTTCTGCAGCACTTGTCCACAACTATATGAGCATTCTCGCTGCTCCCCCACTACCCTGTAATCTGTTCCCTCCAGCTAGATCATAGGGAATGTAAGGGAGCAAAGCAATAGTAGCTAGCTAGGTCGTTGCAACCATTTTGGAGTCTTATGCATAAGAAGAAAAACGGGAAAGTACTCTTCCTCCAACCAGTTGCTGAGCAAGGCAAGGGGATGGCAACCACGTTGTGTAAGAAAGTGGGTAACTAGGGCAACTTTACGACCTGTGGACTCCAACTCCCAGAATTCTTGAGTCAGCCATGCTAGGACAGTTAGGAACATAGTGGGAACATACCAACATAAAGGGATGTGGTGGCTCAGTGACTAAGACTCTGAGCTTGTCGATCAGAAAGGTCGGCAATTCGGCGGTTCGAATCCCTAGTGCCGTGTAACGGAGTGAGCTCCCATTTCTTGTCCCAGCTTCTGCCAACCTAGCAGTTCGAAAATGCAAGTACAAAAATAGGGACCACCTTTGGTGGGAAGGTAACAGCGTTCTGTGCACCCTCGGTGTTTAGTCATGCCAGCCACATGACCACGGAGACATCTTTGGATAGTGCTGGCTCTTCAGCTTTGAAACAGAGATGAACACTGCCCCCTACAGTTGGGAACAACTTACCAACATAGAACATTGTGTAATAGGGCTAGAAGAGACCTTAGGAGTTTCTTAGGAGGAACTCTAAAGAAACAGAAGATAGGATGAAGGGGAAGTTTCCTTTCAGAGAAAAGAACTTTAAACTTTTTTCACAATATTTTTCTGGAGCCATAGCTCACACAAGAATTCCACTTTTGAAAACCTAGGCTAGCCCCTCAGTATTGCTTAGACATGAGCATGTACCCATGCAAATGAAAAAGTCTCATTAAGCCTTAAAGTATCTGTTGGTGTTCTCCTATCTCTAGAAATTGGATTCATGAGGACCTATGATAGTCACTTGCTTTAATACCTGGCTTTTGGCCCCCACTATGCACAGCTGCTGTACCTGTAAACAGATATAAATATTACAAAATGGCATAGCATCTCCAAGGATCCCTTTGTAAAAGAAACCTGACTTGGATATGTGCTAAATCCTGGAATTTCTTGTCATTCAATAATTAAGTTGTGTATAACAACATTACTTTAAATTTTTTAAATGCTTTTGGCAAAATAATTTAGATTACATTACCAGTAATATTTAGATTATTAATCCCTGTTAAATCAGGACTTTTATGAGAGATTCCATAACTTCAGTATCTGCTTTTTGCTTTCATGCACCATACTCCAAAATTTGCTTTTTTTAAAATCTGGTTAATAACTTTTTAATTATCCTGAATTAAAGGTCATTTCTATTAGAATCCATTATGCACTTGTGGTTATATCGATCTGTTCTAGGCATTGAGTATTGCCTGCTATAAATAGTTTCTTATGGATAGCAAAATTGCTGAGATATAAGCAATTGGCTGCTCACTTGATACTATTCAACAAAAATGGAGGAGAAAAGATTATGATAGGAAATTGCATGGCTGCAAAAGACAGAGGGAAGCCCAGACTATTGTACCAAGTCATCCATCATGTAGACAGAAATGAAAACAAAACATAAGAAGGGTGAATATTATTTTATTTTTATTATTTTATTATGTAGGCTGCTGAGGGTTTGCAGAAATGTTCGGGCGATCTCTAGCTAGGAGTTCGGGCGATCTCTAGCTAGGATTCCGCCCAGTTTCGCAAACCCCCTAATGCCACCCCTGGCTGGCCCCTCCTACCCCACCACGCCCCTCCCAGGAGTCTCCACGTGGCCTGTTTATCATGCCAGATAAGTGCATGGCCTGCGCGGAGGCTCGGGGAGGGGGGAAAACAGGCCTACTGGAAGTCCAGAAATGGGCCTGTTTCCAGCCTCCAGAAGGCCTCCAGAGCCCGAGGAAACAGTTTTCACCCTCCTGGAGACTTGAGGGAAGCCTCCTGAGCCTGGGGAGGGCAAAAAATGGGCCTACCGGAAGTTCCCAAAGTCCAGAAACGGACCTGTTTCCGGCCTCCGGAGGGCCACTCCGAGCCCAGGGGAAGCAATTTTCTCCCTCCCAGAGGCTCAAAGAAAGCCTCCAGAGCCTGGGGAGGGTGAAAAACACCCCCCCCCGCCGCCATGGTGCAGGAGGCTGGGTAGGCCACACCCACCATGGCCACACCCACCCAGCAACAGGGCAATGAACCCATTGCTGCAATTTTTGAAGCCCAGCCCTGGATATATTATTGAATCATTGTAGTTGGTGGAATTGGGCTGTGGCTTCCTGTTATCGTCAATAAATCCTTTCTAGTTATAGTTCCTTAACTTCTTATGAACCTTCCCAAATGGGGTGAAGCCTAACATTCAGAACACTTATAAGGGGAATTTATACTGTGGTTTCAATTAAACTTTGCTCCAAAATCCAGCTCTCTGTGGTGTAATATCTTATTACAAGTGCTTACAGCGAAGGTGTCTTATAGACAATGTGACCATCAATCAACCTGCCACACTAAATCTATTGTGCAATTTCATGGCTTAAATCATGATTGTGCAATGTCTTTTTTAAGTGTATAAAGAATAGGGAAACACAGAGGAAATACTTAGGTTGTGGTGCTTGAAGGAAATACTTGAAAAAACTCATATGTTAAAATATTTCCCTGTAATATTGACCCCAGTTTTTCTAGCAGAATGAGCAATTCCAGAGAGTAATGCAATTAAACCTCCTCCTTCTTTGCCACAAGATACATTAGTACTGTGTCTTCCCTGATCTGATACTCTGGGTTTAGTGGACCCAAACAGAAAGCTTAAACAATTAGAAGAGCATCAAAAGAGCACTGCCAAAGGATATGCATAGAATAATAGTATTATTAGTAGCATTAATTAATAATAACAATTACATGAGCTGCAGTGGTGCAGTGGTTAGAGTACCGTACTGCTGGCTATTTCAGCTGCCTGCTGGCTTCCTGCAATTTGGCAGTTCAAATCTCATCAGGCTCAAGGTTATCTCAGCCTTCCATCCTTCCAAGGTGAATAAAATGAAGACCCAGATTTTGGGGGCAATAGGCTGACTCTGTAAACCACTTAGAGAGGACTGTAAAGCACTGTAAAGCGGTATATAAGTCTAAGTGCTATTGGTATTGGCATTGATGAAATCACCAGCAGTCAATTGAAAATGGTAGCTTTACTTGGAAAGAGCTGACATCCTCTAACAATACGTTTAATGCCATCAAACAACAGCCTATCCCAAGTCCTTGGAAAGAACTTGATAAGTGTTTAAGAAACCCAAATCCCATCTAAACACCTGGCAGACTATGTGACTAATAACCACAACAAGAGTAAAATCAATATAACTATGATCCAGATGGGAAGATGATGATGATCTATCATTTCCTAATTCTCTGACTCTCAAATGGACATGTAGAACGATGTCATTTGATTGTCACTCTCCCTTCAGTTTCCTCAAATTTCCTGCCCTCTCTGTGTCCTTCTCTGAAACTGTTCCAGACGTTTGAATCTTTAAGGTATGTTGCAGTGGTGAAATTTAATTTTTTTACTACCGGTTCTATGGGTGTGGCTTGGTGGGCATGGCAGGGGAAGGATACTGCAAAATCTCTATTCCCACCCCACTCTGGGGCCAGCCAGAGGTGGCATTTGCCGGTTTTCTGAACTACTCAAAATTTCCATTACTAGTTCTCCAGAACCTGTCAGAACCTGCTGGATTTCACCCCTGGTATGTTGGCACCCAGAACTTGAGGTAGGATTTGACCAAAGCAGAATAGAATGTATCAAGTACTGCATTATGGTGATATAATCTAACTACATTTGCCTTGTTTGCAGCTACAATGCTGCTGACAAAATTCACCTTATAATCAACTACAATTCCAGGATATTTTTTTTAACAAGTACTGTTGCCAATCCACATACCCCTCCTTCTACATGTGCATTTGATTTCTGTCTGTCAAATTTCTTTCTATTGTTCACGACCCATTTTGCAAACCTACCACAAATTTTCAATTTCATTTCTGTCTTCTGGAGTATTAGCTATCCCACCAATTTTATGACATCTGCACGTTTGATATCCATTCTCATCCTCATCCAAATAATGACTACAAATCTTACCTCATTTGTATTTAATTTGCACCTTCGTTTTACAACTGTTATAAAAGCTGAAGTCACTGCAAATGTCCTCCCATATAAGTGTGCATTGTGTTACAACCTTCACTATCTTGGCATGTTGTAATTTTTTCCTCCCTTTGTGCCGAGTGTAATGCAACTGAACTTTGTGTCCGTTTGTTTTAGTTTGTGAAATGCTGCACAAATGAGATAAAAGGAATTGTGTTCCAATGCTAAAGTTTAACTTCCTTTTCATTCTCTGTGCATGCACTTCTGATTCATTTGGGCCTGATCGGGTTGGAGACAATCTTCTAGAATGTTCTTTGGCATCAGTCTCATTGAAAGATCTGGGAGCTGCTCAAGAACAGGAATTAAAAAGCTTTCATTTAATAAAGACCTTTGTCCTCTCTTTTTGAATTTTCTAACAGCATTCTAGAAATATATATAGATGTATGTATGTATGTATGTATGTATGTATGTATGTATGTATGTATGTATGTATGTATGTATGTATTTATTTAGAGTCACAACCCCTGGTATGCCCAAATATGGGAGGAAGTTTACTGCTTCCATTCTCTGTCTATCGGCTTGTCACAAGAGACCATCCAGACAGAAACCCAATATTTTTACTGTTGCCTTTGTTACATTTGTGTTGTATTTGTGCTGATAAATAAATAAAGGGAGACTAGTATAGATCTATTTCAAGCTATTTAGCTCTCATCAGCTAGCCATACCCACAGGTATGGCTTCAGTCACAGGTTCTAATCAGCACAGGTTCTAATCCCAGTAAGGGTATGGCTAGCTGAAATCATAATCCTTTCATATTGGGGAGGAGAACATCTTGCAAATAACCAATTGTTTTAAACAATATTTATTAAACTACTAAATAAATGAGAGTTTATTTATTAAACTGTCTTATTCATTGTAATGGTCTTAGGCTTCAGTCCTAATAGACTGGAATAGGCACCCACTCATTCATTTGAAAAGAAGTCCAATCATGCTGGTGGAAAGCTGGTTGGCTGGCTGGAATGTGTCCCACTTGTATATATCTAAATATAAATTTCTGCTCCTTCTCTCCCCCCCTCCCGAAAAATAGTGTGTTGAGATATTCTGAACCAATATTCTTGAATTTAAATCTGAGAGGTTTTACGAAATCAAATAGAACAAGGTGGCTACTTTTTGGAGTTGGCATTACACTTAGCAGCATTGAAAAAGAAGGCCATTCTGAGATTATTTGGGGCAGAAACTAGGGTTCTGGTCTACGTTGTTTAACTATCTAATTTCAAGCATTTAAGTCCACATGCAGTTCCACCTGCTATTAGTGTCATTTTCAAAGGAAAACAAGAGGCAATTTGCAGATTTTGGAACACTTCTAAATATTTATGTCCAGGGGTGGGCTTCAAAAAATGCAGCAACGGGTTTGCATCCCCGTTGTTGGGTGGGCATGGTTATGGTGGGCATGGCCTAGTTGACCTCCTATACCATGGGGGGGCAATGTTCACTCTCCCCAGCCTCCAGAGACTTCATTGGAGCCTCTGGTAGGGCAAAAACTGCTTCCCCTAGGCTCCGGAGGTCCTCCAGAGGCTGGAAACAGGCCCGTTTCCGGACTTCCGGAAGCTCCAATAGGCCTGTTTTCCAAGCCTTCCCAAGCCTCCGTGCAGGCTCTGCAGGTACCCCGCATCATGAATGGGCCGCGTGGAGACTCATAGGAGGGGTGAGGTGGGAGGGGCCAGCCAGGGGTGGAATTTGCGGGTTTGCCGAACGGGGCAGAATCCTAGCTAGAAGATCGCCCAAACCGGTGCGAACCCCCAGAGCCCACCCCTGTTTATGTCCTATGGACTTATTTTTAGGAGTAAGTTGTATTCACCGTGACATAATTTATTTCAACCTAAACATGAAGATAATTGTTCAGGCACTGTTGTGTCAGTAAGCACGGAGAATTGGGCTTTAGATTTTCAAACTGTAGAGACATATTGATCTTTCCCAGATTCATGCCCTTCAGAAACATTGGACTAAAGCCTGCATTATTCCCAGACGATTGTAGAAAAATATCAGAGCTATAATGCAACTATGATTCTGTGGGGATATCCGATTGGGGAATTTACTCTTTTCTTTAATCAATGTCTACTTCAATCAGTGTTCATACCGAACCATTCCTCTGAAACTTCTGTGTGACTTTGCAAAGGAACATTATAAAAAGGCTCAAATCTGTTTATCGAGTTGAATGCAATATCCAATCTGTGCGCTGATTTGCAAGTTAAACAATCCACTGACAAGCAAAAGGCCCTTGACCTAGATTTGGGAAAAAGAGATAAGGGTTACTAGGCAATGATTGCTAAGCTTACAGCCCTTGGGAATCTTCCACGCTGTGGTGCAACTTCTTTTCAGTTGATGGGCTTCATAAGTATGTGTGCATGGGTATTCATGCACACATAAGCACCCACATTTGCAATTGGTGATCAAGATAAAAAAATGGAATAGTAGAAAATCTGTGGATTACTTGAAGGCTATTGGCTAAACTCTTCTTTCATTTGTCTCCAGGATATTGCTGATATTATGTTAGCCCCATCTCTTATGAAGGAGCCTTGGCAGAACCGCTGATAGCTTCTGCTTCATTTTATTTATTTTGACTTGGTTCACTTCATTCCAGGGGTGAAATCTAGCAGGTTCTGACAGGTACTGTAGAACTGGTAGTGGAAATTTTGGGTAGTTCGGAGAACTGGTAGCGGAAATTTTGAATAGTTCGGAGAACTGACAAATGCCACCTCTGTCTGGCCCCAGAGTGGGGTGGGAATGGAGATTTTGCAGTATCCTTCCCCTGCCATGTCCACCCAGCCACCAGGCCCACCAAGCCATGACCACAGAACCGGAAGTAAAAACAATTGAATTTCACCAATGCTTCATTCTATTTATTTCACAGAACATAAAATAACAGGGTTGTAAGTAACTTGCATTAAAAAGCAAAGGTTTCATTGAAACAAAGTAAACTATGCTTGACTATATGGAGATGTCCATCTTGACAGCAATGTGGAAAATAGTTCATATGTTTTTCTTTCATTGCTAGAAGTTCCCACAGAAAAATCAGACAGGCATTTAGTTGCAAAACACTTTTCCTAAAAATGTATAAACAATCATCCTTCACTTCATTTAATGCTAGTGGTATTCAGAAGTCACACTTTCCTCAAGATAAATATTCAATTGTGCCATGAACTTGAAAAGGATTGTGGTTGTTTCTCTGTAATTATTATTTATAGCATTATGAGAACAAGCATAGTTTCACCCTTGGCTGGCATGGTCTCTCCTCTTGCGACTCAAAATTAGAAAGCTCTATTTCCCTGTTGGATTAAACACATTTTTAGTATGTGGTCTGAAGCTTAAACTGAGATCTTACCTATTGTTAGTACAAAACGATTCCAAAAAATGTAGCATGGTGTTGCCTTGTTTCATAGTTATAATTAACTATTATTTGCCTAGGTTGGTACCTTTAACCAGGACATGATGAATTGATTAAAGCATTCTTAGGTGGATTTTGATAATATACTGCACGGAAAACAAATTACAAATGCGATGCCTTTAGATCATGGGTGTCAAACTCGTGGTGTCACATTGCCGTCACATGACGTTTCACATTTTCCCCCTTCATGGAGTGGGCATGGTCTGGGGTGGGCATGGCCTGCCTGTGACACATCCGGCCTGCGGGCTGCCAGTTTGACACCCTTGCTTTAGATAAATAGCATTAGACAGATGATAGGAAGGTAGGCAGATAGGCAGATAGACAGACAGACAGAATGACAGACAGACAGATAGATACAGTAGCAGGGTTTCAAATTTTTTTAGAACCTCTTCTATAGGTGTGGCCTGCTTTGTGAGAGTGGCTTGACAGCCATGTGACCAAGTGGGAGTGGCTTGGAAGTCATGTGACTGGGTGGGCGTGGCCAACTTGTAAAATGTGGTGAAACTCACTTAACAACACTCTTGCTTAGCAACCAAAATGTTGGCTCAGAAACTCTAGCATTTGAAGTACGCAAGTCTTAAAGCTGTCAAGTTGTAAGACCCTTGCCCCCCTAACTCTTTAGAAAAAACCCCAGGGGTGTTCAAACTTGACAGCTTTAAGACTTGTGGACTTCAACTTCCAGAATTCCTCCTTTCACTCTTCATCTTGTGTAGATGGGCGGGGGGGAGGGAGCTGGAACTGGTTCTAAACAGCACTGTAGATTTGTGGAACCTCTTCTATAGAAGAGGTTAGAACTGGCAGGAACCCACCCCTGTACAGTAGATAGATTAGATAGATAGATAGATAGATAGATAGATAGATAGATAGATAGATAGATAGATAGATAGATAGATAGATAGATAGATAGATATTGATTCCCATCAATAAAGAACAGAAATGGAATCTCCCAAACTTTTCACAGCTGACCCAGAGATACATTTGACCTCCTTTTGCAATGCTTCTGGGTGCCTCAGGAATTATTTCATTTCATTTTTATTTTTTTAATCACCAGAATTGAAGCAGAGGTTCTATTTCTCATGTGCCAGGTTTAAGTGGCTAGCCACCAAGTAAGATACCTCTGGAAGATGGATGGTGCAGCACAGCGGTGGGTTTCTGCCGGCATTACTGCTGGTTTGGCATGCAAAAAATTTTCAGTTCAAGTCCTATCTTAGCCATGAAAGCCATCTAAGTGGCTTTGAGCCAATTACTGTCCTCAGTCCAACTCACCTGATAAGGTTGTTGTTGTGGGGAAAATAGATAGGTGTACTGAATATGTTTGCCAAATTGAGTTATTTGTAAAACTAATGAAAGTGGAATACAAATAAATAAATGTTGATGTGCTTAACACAATTAAGTAACACTTTACAAACACTCTTCCAGAGCATTCTCCATGGATTCGCAGAAAACCTGTGGTCTGTTCCTGACAACTCACTACATCCCATTAAAGGAACATTAGGGACAACACACCATGTTGGAATGAAGACACTGGAATGAAGTCACCACACAGGATATATGATAAAGGAACAAAGCAGAGAATATGGAAAGGAAGCACTTTAAAGGTTCCAGACATCAGTACCTGTACGGTAACAGGAATCCAACATTGGCCTCAGTTCTTTTCGAATTATTCAGAAGTAGTAGTTTTCACATTTGGGGATGAACAGCTTTAAGGACGCTTTTAAAGAAAACAATAATTCTGATCCATGATGGTATTCATCCTTAACTAATGATTGCTCCATCTACTTAGAGCAGTAATTATTTACAAAGCATGTGTATATGTATGTGTGTGTACAAAAGAAGAGACAGACATTGCAATCTCCGGAACTTAAAATATATTATCCACTTGGCTTTTGTCAGCCTTTGTAACATTGTCAGAGTGAAAAAAAACTACAATTGAAGAGATATTTGCCTTTATACATCCTTGAGCAATTTGGCCATCCACCCTCCTCCCACCTGTTATTAGCTCTGTCGTTTTTTTACTTCAGACATGTTAATCGATGGAGGCTTAGCTCCTGTTGCTTCCTTCCCTATTGAGCACAGCTTGAGCTACTCGATAGAGGAGGAAGGAGCTAAGCCTCCATCGATTAACATGTCTGATGTAAAAACGACACCCAGAACTCATATTTTTAGGTTAGTTCGCAATGTGTGTGTTCAGTATAAAATGTTAATCTATTTTAGGTCTAGATTAGGTCTAAATCTTTGAAGATTTGAATTAATCTTCAAAGCTTAATATTGTAAGCTGATATTTGCATCTCCCCAGTTCTATACAATATATGGCAGTCTTGAACATAAACAACAATTTTCCAGGCAGATAGGTAATTCAAGCTTTCCCAGACCTGCTGTTCACATGCGAGTTTGATTCATAAATGCAAACAATTCCCCCCCCCTCCAAAAAAGCAGATTTTTATGTCATCCCAGGAAAATTACACCAAGGGTCATCACTTCATTGCTATTCTTTCCGCTAGAACTTTGCACTGATCTGGGATTAGCACATTTCTTTCAATCGTCACCGCATTGTCTGGCTGCAAAGTTGGCATTTCTTCTGGAATGATGGTTAGACAGTTTCTCATTGGCAGTGGCTGATTTTTTATGTCTGGGAGATTAGTTGGCTGGAGGGAATGCTGGATAGTTGGGGAAGAGCTCTCAGGAAGGAAAAGCATGAGACAGTTTCAAGGGGATTTGGGGACTAAAGCCAGCAGCTGCATAGAAGTAGGGATATACGCAAAGACTGGATTGGTGGGGGTTTTATATATATATATATTTTTTGGTACCTTCAAATCATTGTCGACACCTGACAACTGTCTGGATTAATCCCTGTAGTTTTCTTGGCAAGAATTCAGAACTGGTTTGTCTCCTTCTAAAAGTCTATGGAGATTCTTAGTCATCCAGATCATGGTTGTCCCAAGGGTGCTTTTTCAAGAGGCAACTGGACTTTCTGTTTTTTCTTTGAAGACATTTTGCTTCTCATACAAGATGCTTCTTCAGTTCTGACTGGATGGTGGGGAATGTAAGGATTTATATTCCTTGCAAACAGCTGGTCATTTGCATTCCTCACCATCCAGTCAGAGCTGAAGAAGCTTCTTGGCTGAGAAGCGAAACGTCTTCAAAGAAAAAACAGAAAGTCCATTTGCCATTCGAAAAAACACCTTTGGGTCTCCTGAATTTGAAAATGACTGGCCCAAGGTCATCCACCTGACTTCGTGCCTAAGGCAGAAGTAGAACTCATAGTCCAGTAGGCCTCAGAAAATTATACTTGATCATTATATATGGGCCACAGTTCCTAGGTTTGTTTGAAAACCATGGTTAAAAGATCATGGCACCATGTTATCACAAAGCTCATAAAAGAGTGAGGCAGAATTTATGTTTGCAGATGCTCTGCTGATTCAGAATGCCCTGTTTATTTTTGGAATGGGTGTCTGTTTTGTGTCTTTCAAGATTAAGCCAAATAATTCATTTTCTTTGTAATCACATCTTTAACTTCCTTGTTATCCAATAGTCTGTCTGCCTCCTTTTCTGATAATATTTTTAAAGAATGGAGTTCTTCATCTTAATTATTATGGTACTGTAATGATCCTCGAATGTTAGTACATTTTCCCTCTTTTAGTTTGCCAAGTTCCAGGCTTTTAATCCTTTCATTTGGACAATCATCCATTAATTTAGGATTGTGCCTCCAGTAGATGCTAGGTTTACTGTATATTGAAGATTAATTTATCTTGTATGCCTTAAAAGATGTGACAAAAATGTTTCTGAGATCTTGCTAACAATTTTGTGACATATCTTACTGCCAAAGATGATAGTTTTATTATTAACTAGTAAACGCTAGTACGTTTGCTAAGGGTGTATCTCTCAAAACAGTACAATTAGCAGTCCAAAGAGTATTCCCAAAGTTAACAATGAATTCATCATCTATGGTTGGAAAAGAAATCATTGTAAAGGAGAAAAACATGCTGTTATTTCCCATATAAATAAGTATGATTGAATATTATTGGTTTCTGTGGGCTGTATGATATAATTCTTTGAATATTTATTTGGAACTAAATCCTACTATATTCAGCAGTTCTTAGCCAACTAAGTGGATATAGGATTAAGCCTAATAATATTCTATTAAGCCTATTAATATAGAGCTTCAAATCTATCCTACATCATTTTTTTCCTTTTCTTTCATAGACCGTTTCTACACCTCTTTTATCACTCTTAGTCCCAGAAGGGGGCAATGGCAATACTTCCGTATTACTTACAAGAAAAATAGATCTTCTCCTGCTGAGCTTGTCTTGAGGCTTTACCTTGAGAAAAATCCTATTAAAATTGTGTCTTTTCTTGAAAGGAACATGCTTATGCTATTTAGCTTCCAGCTTTGGTTCTTTTGTCCAAGATGTAATGTCTGAATACTAGATATGTCTTACCTCTCCTTCCTCTTCCTGCTAAGAAATATACGTGCTAGGCCAGGGGTGTCAAGCTCAAGGCCGGGGGGCCAGATCTGGCCTGCGGGGTGCTCAGATCAGGCCAGCAAGACCGCCCTGGAAACAGCAAAGGACTGGCCCCCTGTGCCTCTCCCAGAAGAAACAGAGCTCGGGAGGGCTGTGGGCAGCCCTTCTGAGCTCTGTTTTTGCTGGCAGAGGGTTGCAGGAGGCCGTCGCAGCCGAAACGGAGCTTGGGAGCCCATTTTCACTGGCAGAGCACTCGGACCACCACAGGTGCCCCCAACATGAGTGATGTTGAGCTAACCACACCCACCCTGCCCCCCCCAATGTCAAACACAACCCCGATGTGCCCCTCAATGAAATTGAGTTTGACATCCCTGTGCTAGGCAAATGAGGACTATAGTGAATTCTATGAGGCCAATATTTCTCCAGATCTAAAGAATGCTGCCACAAAATTGTACAAACCTGCTCAAAGATCCATCCATAATGGCATCCTAATGACACCCTAATGACATAATGACACAGAATTTGGCTCCTGGTGAATGCATCCATGCAGCTTTCTTAGCAATGTTATGGGAGTGATTTGCTATTGACCCCTTCTGGGATATTTTTTTTCCAATTTCCCAGTCTAGCCAACAGCCCAAGAATCTTCTGTTGGTACCCCATCCAAATATGAACCAGGGCTGATCTGGCAGAAAGGGCTGCCATCTGCTTTAGTTAAATTAGCCCAGAAAATTCATAAATTTGCATTGCCAAGAGCAGCATTTTGGATTCATTCAGAAGAGATACTTCAGGATACCTAGGACAACTTCTCAGTGAAGTAGCTTCTTCATCGTATCTGAAGGTCCCTCCTGTTAAGGTAACAAGAAGTTATAGCAGATTACAGAAAAGAAGGGCTTAAAAAGTGGGATCTCATAACTAGATATAATTCCACCCAAACTATTGAAGCTCTGTTACTCAGTGGCCTCTGTGGGATTTTGATGCTTTTCACTGGAATGTTAAAAGGCAGCATTATAGCATCATGCTATAATGCATGCATGCCCAACGTCACAGTGCAGGCAGAAAAAGGACAGAGCTTGTATCACAATTTCATAATGATGCTTTGGTCAGTCTGACTCACTTGGACCCCATGACACTGTTGTTCCCATTTACATTTAAAGATATTATATATGTAAATCAGGGGTGGGCTTCAAAAGTTTTAGCAAGGGGCTCTCTGCTCGGTTATTGGGGGGCATAGCCATGGTGGGCATGGCTTAGTTGGCCTCCTGCACCATAGGGGAGTTGCCCTCCCTGTGCTCTGGAGGCTTTCCTAGAGCCTCCAGGAGGGCAAAAATGACCTCCCTAGAAACAGACCCATTTCCAGCCTTCCCAAACTTCCGGTAGGCACATTTTTCGCCCTCTCCAAGCCTCCACGTGTGCCCTGCACCTACCTGCATCCAAAACAGGCCACGTGGGGACTCCTGGGAGGGGTTGGATGGGCGGGACCAGCTAGGAGTAGGATTTGGGAGTAGGATTTGAACTGCACAGGATCTTAGCTAGAGGTTCCCCCGAACGCCTGCAAATCCCCAGCAGCTGATGTAAATTAATGAAATATTTGACAGGCAACTCTGTGACAGTGATCATGATGTTTGGCAACAATGAAATAACCTAAGTTTCTGAAAGGACTCAACTCTGTTGATAATCTCCAACTAATAAAGAATAGCACCATCAGATTGTAAAAATGAATTCAAAGCCTATCGATGGAATTTGTCAGATTTTGCAACTATGCCCTTTCTACCAAGAGAATGGAGGTATTTTCTACTTCTAAGATAAAAACTTTTCTGTTTTTTTAAATATAAAATAGGTGCATTGAGTTGGAGCCACCTTCTTTACCAACTCACCCAACATAAAAGAAAGTTTAAAAAGGGCTCCTTCCAGGGAAGTCACTGTTATACCTCTTGCTATTCTTGGAAACTTTGAACAAGTTTTTGTCTTGTTTTTTTTTTTTTAAGTTCCTGGATAAAAAAGACCTATGTACTATATCTTAAATCAACTTTTTCCAACCTACCCTCTTCTAAATCCATTTTTTCAAACTTGGTACATGTGTGGAATTTAACTCCCAGAATTTTTCCAAAAGCTTGAAAAGAGTGCTCTAATTTTGCTAGTTACAAATACACCCATAATAATCAAGTAAGTTCCAGATCAAAGTTTGAACACATTACCAAATGAGTAAGTTATTAAATACTGCTTATCTGTTTGTAAATTGCAACAGTCAATTATTTAGCAACTGGTCCGACTGAGAATGAGTCCCACAGATTCTTTTTCTTTGATCTATTGCTCCACTCTAATCTAGTCCAATTCAAGGTCTTTTAGCCAAGCGAAATGTCTTAAAATAAATTTTCTAAAAACCTAGTGAAGTTACAAATTTCAGCTGTTTCGGTTATAATGATGCACTGTCACAGGTATAAGTCTCATTATATATGCTAACTATAATTCCTAATAAGGTGATGAGTCCTCTTTTTTTTTTAACATTCACATAATAGCATTTATTCCCATGGGAGGAAATGTATTGATTACATACACAATCAATATCCTGTGTAATCTTACTTTGAATCACAGATTGCAGGATCCAAAATATTACAGATAATGGTCCATATGATGATCCTGTATTGTTTTTAAAATGAAAGCATTTTTGTCTAAATTTGGCTCACAATTCCAAGAGAGAAAAATTTAAAAATCCCACATTTTGCACTTTAAGATGAGTAGTGTTGTTATTAAAAGGTTGGACCTGGGGGACCCGGATCTAAATTATGGTATTTACTCAGTAACATTGGGCCAATAAATCTAAGTCATGTCATCCCATCCTGCAGTGTTACTGTGGAAATAAAATTAAGAGAGATCCTTTGCAAGTCCCTTGAGTTCTCTGAGAAAAAGCAGGATATATAATGATGATGTAAATATTTAACACAAAATATGCACAGTAATCTAAATTGGCCTTAATAGATTTCAAAATATTTTCAGATACATATTAAAATTATTAAAAAATAATTATAGCTATTGAAGGATGTACAAATAAGCTATTTATGTTGCCTGTAAATACAGATATTTTATTATTCCTATTTTATTAAATGGGGAAAACACTATGAAGAGGGCATATTAACTTTGCTAGGATCAATGACATTTATCTTTTACATTCTTGTGTTTTGTATAGTATTAATATTATTACTGCAATATCATATAAATTCAAAAAAGTGTATTTTTCTCATATAACTGCTTACATATGTATTTCATATATAGGGCTTTAGATATTATTGTGTACTAAATAGAGAAAGAAATAAAATTTCATGTGTTTTTTGGCTTTTAATCAGTGAATTATCTGCCTTTTCTTCCTCAATGCATATTTACAAATTTATTTAATCAAATGAATCTAAAATGAAGCTGGACTTTACACCAATAAATATCTTTTAACTTTAACCTATGCACATTTTATGAGTTAACATCAACCTATGTATGTTTCCTTTCCTCTGCATAATTGTATTTAATCTTCATGTATGACAGTATTTCAATAATGCCTCAAAATCTGTAAGATGTAAACATGTGTACATATGTAAAAACTAGAAAATATTTATTTTATATCATAAACTTTACATTAAATAGGTTCTCACATGAGGCCCTGGTTCAGTTATTACGCATTAATTAGGAGCAACTCAATATTTACTTGCCAGCAATTTTATATTTTAGTTTTTTGAAGTTCAGTAATGGACACTTTGAATTTGCTTTAATGAGTACAAAGGGTTGCCAATCAGAACCATCTCTTAAACAGCCTCCTGGGACCATTGAGTTAATGTTTAGTGCATAGCACTTATTTTCTATAAAATTTCTGGATAAACATGCACCAACAATCTTTCTGCAGTAAGTAGAAAGCATATACATGTAAAGAAAATATTGCTCATAAGTAAGAGAGTTTGGCTTATTTGTATTATATTGTAATACAGGTTATCGGATTGTCCAGTTAGCATACCTTTGCCATGGCCCTGTAGGAGGAGAGTGAACTGTGGTAGCCAAAAATCAAAAAAGATTTGTTGCCAAAAATTTTCAAAGCAATTCAGTCTTCAAGAAAATTATATTGCAGATTCCAAAGGGACCATTTTGGGGAAATAGAAAAGCAGCATGGTTGAAAGATTGTCGAATCATCAAAGGGATTTTGGGCTATCTCAAAAAACACAATGGATTTTTAACCCATTTCAGGTACTTGCAGCCCATCTCATTTGTAATCAACATAACCAATAAGTCTTCCCCTCCTTTTCTCCTCCCACTAATTGAAATCCTAGATCATTCTATGCATCCTAGATTGCTCTGTGAGTCTGTTGATGCACAAACCCTTATGCCTTTTAAGAAAATTTGCTAGGCTGAAAAGGAAAATCAGTCTCTGAAAAGAGGAAAGGGGTGATTTTAGTGATGAGTGGATAGGGTGGCAATTCAGTGGGAAAACAAATGCACTGCACATACTAATACTAGTTAACTGCATTTCTTACTCCAAGTACACCAGCAGAAAATTCTCTAAAATCCTAAAGGGCCACTGGTCAATCAGCATAAACTAAGATTGCTGGATTAGATGCACCCATGGCCAGGTTCAATATAATCCAGTTTCCTTAATTTCTACAGAATTGAAAATTGGCATGTGTGTCCTGTGTGACTTGGGAATTTAAAAGATCAGGATTTATATGCTTAAAACAATACTAATAAAAATATAGCAAATCTAAAAAACATGCCTGAGGTTTTTTTTATGGCTTCTTGAAGAGCCAAATGTTTTTGGCTTCCAGTATCTTCCAGGACAGGTTCCAATTCAATGCCTCTATGGGAATCATTTAAAAAGCCTTCCCACACAGAGCTAATTTGTGATCAAAAAAGAACTTCTTGTGCTTGAATGGAACCTCCCACAAGGAGCTTCTTGGCTCCATATAGGAGTGCAAATATTAAATGAGGGTTGAAAATGTATTTTAATTGACTCCCGCCAAAAGCAAACAAGTCTTTCATCTTAGAGATGGTGTAGCAGTTTTTTGGATAAGTTTGCAATCAACTATCTTGGGAAGAATATATTGAGTCTATTCATTTCATTAGTGCACAAAAATCGAACTGCAAATAAAACTAGGAAAGTCAGGGCAACATACACAGACTCAAAAGTTCGGACTTGAGGAATTTTATTTATTTATTTATTTATTTGTCAATTTTTTACAAGACAAAAGGTATAAGAATAAATATGAGTATGAATGAAATGGGTACGAATAAAAGGGGGCAGCAGGAAATCACACTCCACGCAGCCCCCTCCCAAAACCGTTGGGAGTGCAGTTTCCCCACGATTAAACGTCTGAAGGTACGGAAAGCCGAACGGCGCGTTAAAAGAGCGCTGAGACACTCCCGCTGACGCACAAGCCCAGGAGGTAAAAGCGTCGCTCTTTTTGGGAAAGCCGCCGCCTTTAGCCTCACGGCGTTCTCCTTCCGAAACTAGTTAGAGACAGCTCTTTCCTTCCCGATTGGTCAAAACGCCCGCACAGGCGCAGAAGGCAAAGTGATGTTCCCGACAGGCTGCGGACGAGTAGGGTACGGGACGTTCGAATGGGAGGAGGAAGGGAAGGGAAAGGAAGAGTCGGTGAGGTAGGGGGAGGGACTTGAAGCCGCGCGTGCGCGGAGCGTGCATTGCTGTTTCCCCGCGTCTCCTTCCCCGCCCCGCCCCCTCGCGGGTTCGGGGCGCTCTTAGTCGAGCGCGCACGCAGCCACCTGCGTGCGCGGGTGTCAAGTGGCACGCACGAGCGAAGGGTGTGTGCGTGTAGGGACTCCGCCTCGGGAGCACGAGCTGCGCCGTTGAGGCGCAAAAAAACCCCCACCAAACCAACCTGAGGGAAGGTCGCCGCTCCGTTCTTCTTTTCGCCTTCCCTGCTTATAAGGCAGCCTTCGGCAGCGGCGGTGGCTCCCGGAGGACTCTCCCGACCCCGGGCTATGACCTGCCTCCCAAGCTACCTGAGTGGCGGCAATCCCGGTGCCACCCTCCGCGCCTTGCTCAAATCTTTACGGCGGCAACCGCCGCCAAGGAGGCACCTGGCCGTCCCGCGCGTCCGTTTGGCTGAGCCCGCGGCTTCTTCCTTCGCCGCCGCCACAGCTGGACTCCCCCTGCGTTGCCCCTCGCTGGCGGGAGAAGGGTCGCCGCCGTCGTTTTCTTCTTCGTCGCCGCCCTCCTTTCCCCTTCCTTCTCCTTCCCCTTCGCGGCGGTGCCTCGGCTCCGGCGGCCGCTCGAGCTTGTCCTCCAAGGCCGGCGGCGCCTTTCGCCCATCCCGGGTAGTGGTGGTGGCCAAGACGACCCGTTACGAGTTCGAGCAGCAGCGGTACCGCTATGCGGGGCTCTCCGAGGAGGATCTCAAGCAACTGGTGAGCGGCGGCGGCGCCTCGGGTGGGCTAGTCCCCCGCGGGGAAAGGAGGCGCAGGAGCCTAGAGGCGGTGTGGGTGTGGGGCAGGTGGGAGTGTTGGGCAGGTGGGGGGGCATTTTTGGTGGTGCTCACCCCCCTTCCAGGTGTCCCAGGTTGCGGGACCGAGGGAGAAGTCCTCCAGCATACCTGGCCAGCCTCAGGTGAGGAAGGCTGCCTTAGGGACATTTAAAGGCTTCACAGACCTGGTCCTCACACCATTTGAAAACTTAACGAGAAACTTAGTGGACAATCTGTGGTTGGTCTGTGCCTCTCTTTTTTTATGGCCGGGGTCTTGGAGCAGGGGGAAAAGGGGCTTTATAATGTGTGGATATGTAGGCGGTGCAGCTATTTTAATAAAGATTTGATTTGAATTTGGAAGTTTTTATTCAGGTTGGCTTGAGTTCCAGGGGGAAGAAAACTGGAGGAAGAGTTCAAACAAAGTATCGTTGTTTAACATCCTAGACTCCAGAGCAGTGGTTCCCAACCTTTTTTCGGCCATGCCCCATCTAAGCTTCTTTAAAATCCTGATACCCTACCCCCAACATATAATTCTGACTTTATTCAAAAAGTGAACTCTACTCATGCAGAGGAAGCCTAAAAGACCATTAACTTAGTTTAAACAAGGTTCAAATTCCCCGCATTAAAAATCAAATTGCCCCCCTGTGGGGTGTGGGCCCCACATTGGGAACCACTGCTCTAGAGCCAGATTCTGTTATTGTGGAATAAACAGTCCCTGGTCATGGGTGGTTGTTGAAGAAATTTACAAAAGTTACACCAAAACAAATCTCAACATTGGTATAAGATTTGTTCTCTTTGAGGTAGTACATCCAGATCTTGCTTTTCCATAGGCCTTGATATACACATAAGTATGATTAGAAAGCATAGAGATAAAACCAATAAATCTGTTTCATATCATACTGCCTGGTGATTGAATATGGAGGCTGATCCAGTAGATCTTGGGCTACAAGAAAGAAAATTGGGCTACATATGTTCTTCTCGCATACTCACTTTCTTTACTTTCTGTTTTAATCAATATATTTAATCAATATATTGTAGCCAGTATTTAAATCAAATGACTTTACAATGTAATTACTTAATTCAGGGAAGAGACAACTATAATTTATCTGCTCTCAGTTACACAGAGCAGCAACAGTTGACAAAGAAGAACCAGTCCTCTTTTTACTGTAAGGTTTGGTTGCTAAACTTTTTTTATTGTCCAAGAAATATCAATTAGAAATAGCACCTACCCACTTTCAAGCAGCTTGTTGGTCTTGCTATAAATGTTACAGTACTGTCTTCTGATGTTCTGGAATGCCAGGTTTCAGAATTCAGTTATAATGATTGATTGATTGATTGATACAGTAATTCTGAGATTACTGTATGATGGGTCATTTAGGGAAGACTGTTGAAGCACATGGGTTTGGCTCATCCTTCTATTCAGAGTTGTACAGTATGCTGTAACTATTTCAGCAATATTTAGAACAATTTCAAAGGAACAAATTAAAGTTCTATCTAGTTGGTCATTATGTTCCTGTTAACAGAACAAGTAAATAGCATTTACTTATTCCAGAGCGACTGGCCTTTAGAAGCATACAAGCCTTGATATTAGAAATAGCTTTTATGACTGATACTAATTAGCATACTTGTTCTCCATTAAGTTGATGAATTCCACTCAACCATCAATGTATCTTCTAAGGAATTATATTCTTTCATAGTATTAGAATTATGTAAACGAACAGCTAAAGATAAGCAGTTGAGTGATAACATGGAGCATTACATTCTTCAGATATTCAATTTTTAATCATGTTTTTGGCTGTTCAGTCTTCAATAATCTAGAAGCTAAGTGTGTTTGATTTCAACTTCTATCACTTCCAGGCAGTACTCCAGACTGGAGAATCTTGGCTTGATACTTCAGTTATCTATTTTAGTTGTTAATTCTTCATTCTTAAGCATACTGAAATTACGGTACCTTTTTTTAAATGCTTATGTGAAATGCAATGTTAACCATTCTGATTATGCTTTACAGTATGCATATATTTAAAATTAAAGTAAATAAATAAATATCAATGAAATAAAATGAGAGCCAGTTTGATCTAGAGGTTAAGGCACCAGACTAGAAACCAGGAGACGGAGTTCTTGTTCTATCTTAAGCTTGAACACTGGCTGGGTGACCTTGAGCCAGTCACTCTCTCAGCCCACAATGACTGGCTCAGGTGACAATTCCTGGCTTGTTGGCCAATCCTTGATCAACCAATAGATCATCATTTGTTTGATCCAGAAAAAGCAGATCCTGTACTTGGGGGTGGAGATCTAAGAAGAAAAATATGAATGAGATAAAATAAGAACTTAACAGCAATTCAATATCAGTTCTTTTGGGTCTCCCAGATCTGTCCTGGGCATCCTGTAATATTTTGAAGTGGACTAGATGATTGCAGACAGAAATAATATATTCCACCAAAAACATTTGTTTTGCTCCTGGGTAAACTTTTTTTTTTAGTTCCGTTCCCATTCAATCCAGCTTACTTTTTCTTGGCAGCAATTTTTTTTGGAGCCATGTGGATGTATTGTTTACAGTTGCTAGACTACTGTCCGTCCCCCCCAAACTTCAAAACAGTTTCTCCAGAATAAGTAGCTTACTGTAGAGCAGTACTTTCACACAATCATCAGTGATTTGTTGTTGGGGAATAGAGTAGAGCCAGATTTTGTCCATGGAACATAGTACTGTTAAGCTCTTACTTATCATTCAAGTCTTGCTCTGTTTTTCATATGGCAGCAGTGGTGGTTCCTTAAAGTGGTATCACTGTGCTGATTCTGATATTATATGCAGAGGGTGCTTTGATTGTGGAAGCAACACTTCCTGATCACTTGTATTTATTCTATTAATTAGCAAAACATTTCAGTCTTTTCCCAAGGATTTAGAAATGTTGGTACTCATTTGAAACACTTTTGTCTATTCAGTAGTGATAAAATAGTTACTAAATAACTTCTTTAAACACTGTTATAGTTTTTGCTTCTTTCTATTGTATTTATCCTAAACGAAAATGACCCTGAATTTGAAAGAAAAGGGAGATTAGACAGAAAAATATTAGAAACACAGGCAGAAATTATTTACAAAACTCACATTTCCCCACTTTGTCAGTCAGTTTAATCAACTCGTCTGTCTTTGTGTGTTTGTGTGTGGGCGCGCATCTGCATACACACACAAGTTATTGACAAGTAAATAAACTTAACAGCTAGTAAAATAAAACAAGATAACTTGTGTTTTTTAGTTGCTCCAGTTTTGTTGAAATGTTCATTTTGAGTGTCTAAATTAAGAAATTGGAACTAGATAAAGTTGGTAATTTACCATAGATGAAGAATTGTTTCTGACACTCATAGAAATAATTTCCCTCTCTTTCTTGCAGTTCTTTAGGCACCCTTAATATTTCTTCAGGACAGTAGGCTAATAGTAAATTTTAATTTAGAATAATTAATATTTAAGGGATTTTTGTAACCCTTCCAGTCATTACACTTCAGTATCACTAAGAAAATAAATTGTAGACTAGAATATAAAGACTGAAACATATATATTATCTTTTTCAGTCTTTTTTTCCTGGAATGTAATTTTGGTAGGACATTCTTAACCTGATGAGATTGGCTTTGTTGACTTTTTCAGAGTCTCTGGAAAAGACTCTGATAGTGAGTATTTACGACATATTCTGATAGCATTATCCAAAGGTCAGACATTTGGACACATTAGCTTTAGTTAAAGAAACATTTTCAGTGAACTAAGTTGGTTTCATTGTATGACTGGATTGAAACATTGTGTTTTGATATATGTAGTTAATAGGTGTTAATGGGATGGAAAGAAAAGTAAAGAGTAAAAGTATAAAAAGAAAAAAAATGAAATAAAAAGAAAAGAAACATAAAGAAATTAGTTCCACTCTTCATCACAAGTATAAACAAAATTGATAGCTCTTCACTGTAAAATTGAACATATCTCTTCTTTCTATAACCATTCCTTACTTATAAGCAAATCCATAAAAACATCAACTTTTCAGTAGATTATTTTTTTGGAAGGATGTCACACATCAGCCTCTAGAATCAGAACAGGTAAAATGCCTCATATTAAACTATGTTGTCATTAAATAGAGCAGAGTGGAACATTTCAGTTAGCTTGGATAAGGAGTTCATGTGCAATGTGACTTATGTACATATGAGTTTATTGTGAAACTAAGATATAACAGCAGTTGTGCCATTCTAATTATGACCTGGTGTGAAGGTCTTTTACTTTAGACTTCTGATATACATATTTTGAAAGGTTTTGAAAGTCTTGATTTTTTTTTTAAAATAGCATGGTATTTCAAAATTCCTGGAGGTAAATAACACACACAGCATTCACAATGTAATATGTGGGTTACATTCATTGAGAAGTGATCTGAGCAGGGATTACTATAGAAATATTATGTATCTTTTTTGTTATTTCTGACCAACTGTAGTCAGGTATATTGAGTAATTTTGTAAAGAGTTGATGTTTTAATTCCTTTTTTGGTGCATTATTGTATTAACTTGACTGCTTAATTAAAATGAAATATAGCATTGTTCCTCTAGCTTTTTGCTGGCCATATACTCACTTCGTTGTGAATTTATAATGTACACAAGTTGTATATTAAGAATCTACCATAGTTTTTCTCTATACATGCAGCATTGACTATATTCAGACAATACTCTTTCAGTTTAGTCAGTCAAATACTTGTAGTTCTGTGTATCTTTCAAAATATGTCCAATCAGCTAAATAGTCTGACAATGAATACAGAATAAGCCAAAATTTTGAGCGCTGTAGAGAATTGTAATGAATTGGTTGTTGAAAATAGTGCCTACTAAAATATGGCTGATTCTGTTTTCCCACTTGTTCTATATTTTCATTGATTTACTAGGTTTATTTTAAATTCTATTTTCTGTTTGGTTACCGTGATTGAAATAACTCAAATGTGTGATTACACAACAGCTTTGGAGCTCTTCCAATTTGTTGACAGCCATATTCATGTAATTGGGTCACATGTGATTTTGTGTATTACTTACTAGATAGTAGGAAATGCAAAAGTTATTGCAACTATTCCTTTGTAATGATAAAACTATGAAGTGGTTTTATGCGAGGTAGACATAATCCACTACTCCTCTCTACAGGATGGGAAGTCTATAAGAATGATATGTCCAGGAGATTAATAGACTGTTCTCAGAGACTTATTTCATACTAGTATTAAAACCCTGGTCATTAGGAATATAGAGATGATCCAAGTAACTGACATCATTGTTCTAGGTTGTATTTTTCAATGTAATGCTTATTTAAGTAGTGTCATATTAACTGAAACTGAGGAAAAATGGAAGTCAGAAAATAAAATTCAGACAGATGAAAAACATCATCTTTAACTGGGAAACTGTAGATGATAGCTTCCTAATAAGCAGAATATAAAGCTCACTTGAAATCATGGCTTCATGTCCTATTTTGCTTTAAAGTTATTAACCATTGTTTCTTGGTTTGAGATAGGTTAAGATGAGAAACTTATGTGGGAGTCAGATGTGAGGCAGTTATTTGTAGATGGCATAGTGATCAGTTCATTAAGATAATATTTGATTAACACAGTTAATGCTTATATATAAAGTCTGTAGGCTTATAGCTTAAAATGGTAATGTGTTGCAAATTCTTACGCTATTTTTTAAATTTTAAAATATTTTTAACTGATATACTTGTTTCAATTGGTGGAAAAATAATTTTTAAATTTCTAATTCTTTGCATTCTATCTTTTTAAATGCCTGCGTTATTTCAATTTGTTTTTCCAATTTTCTCTTTCACAGCTTGCATTAAAAGGATCTAATTATAGTGGTCTATTAGAGCGGCATCGGATTCATACCAAAAATGTGGAACATATTGTAAATAGTCTAAGGTAAGGGTACATATCAAGAATTTTGATTTTAATTGAAATAATGTCAGTGAGCAGAGGCTCTGAACATTTAAACGTTATTCTTATATTCCCTGTTTTTAAAATATTACATAATGACTCTGATCCAATAGTATAGTCCTCTAGAGTAGAGGAGTCCTCTACTTACAACTATAATTGAGCTGGGATTACAGTCATAAGTCATGCCAATTGTTAAGCAGGTCACCCCATGGCCACTCTCGATTTTACAACTTTTTTGCAGTAATTGTTAAGCAAATCCATTGTTCACAAGGAGTGTTTTTTTGCCAGAAACCAGAAGTAAACACTGATTTTCAGCAAAAAAAAGCTCATATATTGTGGTCACAAGAACATGGGATATTGCAAACAGCCATAAATACGGGCTGGTTCCTGAGCACCTAAAATGTGATCACCTGTGATCACATTAAAGCTATAATGTGGGAGTTGGGAAGGTTACCTTCAAGTCAGTCTTGATTCCTAATGGCTGCTTGCACAAGTTCCTGCAGCTTTCTTGGCAAGCGGTTTGCCATGGCCTTTTTTCTAGGCTTTAGAAACTGGCCCAAAGTCATGTAGCTGGCTTTGCATATAAATTAGGACTCATGGTGTCTTGGTTTCTAGGCTGGAACCTTAGCCACTACACCAAACTGACTCTCTTAATCAGCAACACTTAATTTGAACTGCCAACATGACTGTGGGATACTGCAAACAGCCATAAATGCAGGCTGATTGTTGAGCACCCAAAATACAATCCCATAGCTGCAGGGATGTGTGTGTGGCCATTAGAACTCCAAACTCGGATTATAAGCAATGCTGGGGAGGTCAGTCGTAACTTCAAACAGTCGCTAAACAACTTGTCCTAAATCAAGGACTACTTTTATATGAACACTGAAGCAAATTGGATTTAGCTTCAAAAGATACTTCTGAGTGGATGGGAATACAAATGTAACAGATGCAATATCTTAAAGCAGAAATGTCTTTGCTGAGATCCTGCATGCTTTGAAACACTTCTGCAGATAAAATCTGAAGTCCTAATAGATAATTTTGCTCTTTGTTTCTTGTTATGTATAGCAATATATATGTTTTTATTGTTGTTATTTGATCCCTTTGAGTCAGTGTTGACTCCTGGTGCTTTCTTGGCAAGTTTTTTCTGAAGTGGGTTGCTATTGCCTCTTCCTAGGGATGAGAGCTAAAGCAAGGCTAGAATTCATGGCATCCTTATTTCCAGCCTGGTGCCTTAACCACTATACCAAACTGGTTCCTAAATTTTTCTGATTCCAATTGGATTCACCTTAATAAAGCATCAACAAAATTCTGATACTGTTGTTTAATCCTTGCAGACGCATAGATTACATGGATTTAACATGTGAGAGAGTTGAATGCAATAAGTGGATATTTTCACGCAACCGATAATTCGGCCTGATGTAAATTATTGATCTGTTTCATAAGTAGTTCATTCCGTGTTTTCCCCAAAATAAGACAGGGTCTTATTTTCTTTTTAGACACAAAATATGGCTTGGGCCTTATTATGAGGCGAGGGTTTATTGTTTGGGGTTGCTGGGCAGCTGCTCTCTTGCGTGCAGGCTCCCAAAGAGCCGGGCACAGCCTCATGAGCAAATCGCTGTGTTGCACTGTCGCAGCAGCACAACACAGCAGCCTTGAAGCAACCACACTCATAAGCAGCCACCTGACAAACCCCCTTTCCAACCAGGCAGAGCACCATTCACTAACCTAGGGGTATCACCAAGTCGCGTGAGCGCCTGTTCGCCACCGCCCGGTATTGTGGGCCAGCTGCCGGGAGAGCGTACAACCATAGAGCGTACGCCCAGAGTGGCCACTGCCAGAAGACTCAGTTTGGAAGCTGCAGAAAAAGCCATGCGGTGGAAGCGGAAGTCTCCTGGCTCTGTGGAGAGAGCTGGGCCAGGGCATTGTGAGGCTGGGAGGCGCGTAAGCAACAGCGGAACAGCTGCTCTTGCAACCCCCCTCTCCAGACATGCAGAGTGCCATTCAGTGCCATTTTTGAAGGTGCCAAGCCGTGGGAGCCAGGCAGCAGCGAACAGGCGCTCACATGGCTTGGCGATACTCCTAGGTCAGTGAATGGTGCTCTGCCTGGCTGGAAAGGGGGTTTGTTGGGTAACTGCTCATGAGTGTGGTCGCTTCATGGCTGCTGTGTCAGCGACAGCGCAACACAGCCATTCGCCCATGAGGCTCTGCCCGGCTGTTTGGGAGCCCACTCACAAGAGAGCAGCCGCTCAGCAACCCCCCTGTTCAGCTGGGCACAGAGCCACTCACCAACCTAGCAGTATCCCAAAGGCGCTAAGCAATGCGATCACCTTTGCCTCTTCCCCTCCGTCACCCCCCCCCCCCCGTTCCTGCAGCTTGGCACCTTCGGGATACCGCTAGGTTGGTGAGCAGCGCTCTGCCTGGCCGGAGATGGGGGTTTGTCCGGGGGAGGGCTTATCTTTTTGCCCATCAAAAAATGTGGCATGGCCTTATTATCAGGACATGTCATAATTTTGGGGAAATACGGTATGAATTTTGTCAGTCTATAGGCTTTACTTTTCACTTTGTTTTTTTCCTAGGAGGCATTGACTGACCTCACTTTTTACGTTTCTTAACTATGAAAACCAGAACAATCACTTGCTTTTCAATATCTCTCTGTAGAAATGAGAAGATTGAGGTTCGGCTTGTGAAACGGAGAGACTATGGTGAAGAGACTGTCCGGTGGGCAGATGCTGTTATAGCAGCAGGAGGTATTAACTTGTGAGTGGGGAAATGTATTTTGAGTCATTGAAAACTTGAATAAATACTTTTGCAGCAATATTAAAGTCAAAATTGCCAATCTACAAGTAAGTCTAAGCTAAAATGTTGGTGAATTGCCAGGCCCTGATGAGACTGTAAGATCCAATCAAGTCCAATCCTTTATTTTCTTACAACTAATTGACAGAATATTGCCAAACTAAAGCTATTACTTTCTTACCTACTGATATATCCTGAGAAATTATAGTGTGTGATTAAACTGAACCTCTTGCTCTTCCCTCTGGGATAAGTTTTCCCATCTTCCCATCTTCTCTTAGCCCTCCCAGCTTGCACCAGTCACTTGCACACTCTCTTTGACATGTGCCTCCCATATACCCTCGTACACATTTCTCAATCCATGCCACACCTTCATGTACTCTCCCGGACATTATCATGCTTCTCACATATATTTTCTGACTCATACCATACTTTCCCTGACCCTTGTTGCACCACTTGCACACCTGGCTTGCATTGTTTCAGTTTTGTGTATTCTTATGTACCCTCTCCAATCTAGCAGCAACCTGCCTGCCATCCTGGGACTTGCAACTTCCCATTGACTCTTCCACTTACTTTGGTTGTGGGAAGTCCGCAGGAAGTTACTTTGCTTAATGACTGGAGGATTCAGTTAATTATGGCAATTGGACTGCAGGGATTGCTGCTGCTAAGTGATGCAGCTGTGCTTTACAGCCATAATGCTTAGCGATGGAAAATGGTACAGTTGCCAGGGTGCTGGTTGTCACTTTTAAGATTATGTGTAATTCAGAACCAGGTTATCTGAGTGTCCACTTTTATCTGCCCTTGTGAACAAGTCAAATAAGGTAAACTTCCTTTTAAGTCCCATCTATACAAATATGCCATCTGATGAGGTTTTGAAAGTAGACATTTTCAGTTACCTCTCCAATATTCCAAAACTCCTTCTCAACAGATATTTGACTTAATCTTTGTCTTTTGGGTTACAGAAAATATCTAGTTATTCCATTAAGTATAGGAAGAGAGGTTATAATTCCTATACAATTTGCTAGATAATGTATTTGTACTTTATTGTATAATGGTGTATTTCAGTGACGTGCGGTGAAGCTTATGGCTGGTGAGGCAAAAAGAAAGAAAGCAGCTTCCCCCCCCCCCTGCAGCAGCTATGTCTGAAATAGAGGCGCCCTGCGCCCTGTAGCTATGTCCAACCCAGCTGCGGGGCGCCTCTATGTCAAACAGAAGCGGTGGGGTGATTTCTTTCGGCTTTTACCCGCCCCGCAGGGCAAACACTTCCACCTTGCAGGCGCTGGAGCCGCAGGCCACCAGGAGTACGTCCCGCCCGCAGCAGAGGAGCACCGATTCCTGCCCAGGCTGGAGCGAGAGCCGCGGAGGCAAAAGGTGAAGAGGGGTGGGGGTGGGGGTGGGGGTGTTCCAAGAGCCCCCCTCCCCTTTTTGAACTCCGCAAGCCAGGCCCGCAGCGGCAAGAGGCTCAGCTCCGCTTCTATCGCCCCCCCTGCTCCAGAGAAGCCGGCCGTGGGCGAGTCTCCGCAGCCCCAGTTCCATCTCCAAGCAGCCCCGGGAGGAAATGGGCCAGTCCCGCTTCCCCAGACTTTCCGGGAGCAGAGGACCCGCATTCCGCTCCCCCTTCCAAGCACCAAGTGGCCAGCCTAGGCTCCCGTTGCTTTCTCCCAGAGCTCTGGAGGGCCCGCCGAGGAGGAGCCCAGACGAGGCTGGAGCGAGAGCCGCAGAGGCGAACGGCTGGCCACTTGGGGCTTGGAAGGGGGAGCAGAATGCGGTCCTCCGCTCCCGGAAAGTCCGGGGAGAGAAGCGGGGCTGGCCCGTTTCTTCCTGGGGCTGCTTGGAGACGGAACAGATGCTGTGGAGACTCGCCCGAGACCGGCTTCTCTGGAGCAGAGGGGAGGGCGATAGAAGTGGAGCTGAGCCTCTTGCCGCTGCGGGCCTGGCTTGCGGAGTGCCAAAAGGGGAGGGGGCCTCTTGGAACACCCCCACCCCTCTTTGCCTTTCGCCTCCGCGGCTCTCGCTCCAGCCTCGTCCGGGCGCCTCATTTGAAGAAGTCAGCTTCTTTTTACCACTTTAAATATTCTTCAGGGAACTATTTCTGTTTCAACTGGTGAACCAAATAATACATACATGTTGCAGTGAATTTTGGGAAGTGTTCAAGAATAACTATAATTTTCTATAGGAAACTGACCATTTCAAAATGATGTCCCATATTTCTACACTTATATACTCGGTCAAACATCAAATGTCACTTTATAGCTGCATATTATAGTGGATGGATGATTGGAATTTTGAATTCCTGCCCCCTCCCTTGGACCCACCTTTTCCAGCTGTGTCAGAGGATCATTTCAACTCTCCTCTTGTCCGCCCGCCATGATGAAAATGTAAAAAATTAAATAAAAAAGCAACTTAGGCACAATTTGCTGCTCCCAGATCAGGAGGCAGAGAACTACGGGCCTCCTTTGCATAAGGAATTTTTTGCCTTTTAACCCTTGCTTAACTCTGAGCAAGGGTTAAAAGGCGAAAAATTCCTTATGCAAAGGAGGCCCATAGTTCTCTGGCCTCCCCCTGCAGTTAGCACTAAGCAGAGTCATTCTGGCAGCAACTACCTTAGCCTTTTTCCTTTTAATGTAATTTTCTTTTTTTCCTCTCATGACACTGGTGAGGCCTCGCCTCCCCTGACTGCACATCCCTGGTGTATTTGGATTGTTTTATGGGTGAATTTATTATTTGGCGAGAATACCTTAACCCAATAGCCACTGATACAAAAAATTACTATATTAAAGAAAATCATAATGGATGATTGTTCTTACTATAATTTCTTACTGTCTTTGATTGTTATACTATGTTATACTATGATTTTAACAACAATTAGTATACAACCTAATACATCAAATAAAAATATGGCAAAAGGACTATTGAATTCTCCATTTTGGAGTAGCCACAGGTTTGATGACGTTCCCTCATAATTATTGACTCGAGTTGCCTGTTCAAATGTACCTTTGCAAAATAATACCTCTGACTTTCAAACCTTGTAGGTTGTCAGAAAAATACTATGCTGTGGAATTTTGCTGAGACATTGCTGAGACTTGATGTATGTATCTCTGATACGACCATGAGATGCATAATTCCCCATCATGGGGAATCTCAATCATCCAACGCAATATTTTATTACATGAAAAATAATTATCAGTTTAACTGAGTCTGAATCCTGACTCAAGAATTATCCTCTTCAGGAGAGCATGTACCTGTACTCTTTCAGCTGACTGCCTTCAAAGATGCATTAACAGCCCCCAGATGCATTGAGGCACATAACAATACATATAGTCCCTTTTCCCCCTTAAGATGTTTGTCCAATACTTCATTTTGGAATGTTAAAAAATTCTTATATAAACATGCTCTGATACCCTATCTTTTTCCTAGGTGATGGAACAATGCTTCTGGCGGCCAGTAAGGTGCTGGATCGATTAAAACCAGTTATTGGAATAAATACAGATCCAGACAGGTGAGCCTAAGATTTGCTGGCATCTTATGATGAGTTTGGGTAGCCAAATAAATAATTGCCACATTATAGAAATTTGAACCCCATAGATACTTCTGATGTATTATCTTATATTCAACCTTTTCCCCACATTTTGTTTTACCTTTTATTTGTGTGAAAATGTCCTCAGAAGCATAAATGGTCAAAGCTTAATTCAGTAGCAGTATTATGCTAATCAGAAAAAAAACAGAATGGTTCTGCAAGTGTACAAAGTATTACTATAAGTTCATAAATGTAATTTTTAAAATTTTGATGTTAAATATTTATTTATTTGTATCGCACCTTTATTATTGTTACAAATAATTCAAGGTGGTGAACAAAATCAATACTCCTTGTTCCTATTTTCCCCACCACAACAATCCTGTAAAGGCAAGTTGGACTAAAAGATAGTGATTGACCCAAGGTCACTTAACTGGCTTTCATGGCTAAGGCAGGACTTGAACTCATAGTCTCCCACTTTCTAGTTTGGTGCCTTAGATACTAGACCACTAACCCTAACCTAACCTAATCCTGATGCCTTAACAGTTAGACCAAACTGGGTCTATCTATATGCCTAAATAAATCAAATGTTCTAAATTGAGTTCTACAAATTTCAGTATCAGTGTATTTATTTACTTACTAACTTTGCATCCTGCTTTTCTCATTTTTCCCCACAATTAGTCTGTAAGATAGGTTGAGGTGAGAGATAATAACAAGCCCCAAAATTGTTAATGAACTCCATGGTTAGGTATGAGCTAGAATATTGGTTTTCCTGATCCAAATCCAACACTAACTCTAATACTACACTAGTATTCATCAGCATCAAAATAATTTTCATCTGATAACTAATACAATTTCCACTAGAAGTGCATTCATTAGCATTTTAGCTCATGAATTATATACCCTGAGTCCATTATAATGTAAACACTGCATTGCTATTCTAAGTGTAAATTAGTGTTACTTGATAATAGCATTTGATTATCTTGAAGTAGTGGTACTTTCCACTTGGTTGTACACCTAATGTTATCCAATGTACTACCGTTCATTGATTATATATTAAAATGACATTTCATTTTAAGCATATTGCTACATTAGAATAAAAAGTCTTCGCTTTTAAATATTTATCATGTACTATGATCTCCTCCCTTTCTTTGTCTCTAAAGCTATAGTTTGTGGGATTGGGAGGGTGGCCTTCAAATCAGTTTTGATTCCTTTCTCAACAAATGGTTTTCCATGATCTTCTTTCTAGGGCTGAGAGAAAGAGACTGACCCAACATTGCATAGCTTACTTTATGTGTAAAGCAGGACTCATGCTCTCCCAGTTTTTAGCCTGGAGACTTAGCCACTGCACCAAACTGGCTCTCTTAATCAGCAACACCTAATATGAAAATAGTAACATTAACCTATTTTAAACACCTATGTATTTTTAATACCATGAGTTGATGGAAAGTAGGGAACCTGCAAAATAGCCTCTTATGTTAATGTGCATAAAACAATATGAGAATTTTGCAAGCAAAACTGAGTATTAGTCGCTTACAATATTCTGTCCAAAATGTGTCAACATTTACTAGTATTGTTACTATGAGCAGGGAATGCAGCATATGCCATAGATATAATTAAGATGATAGTTCAGTCTCAGTTTCTCTATATTATTAAAAATATTACATGACAGCCATGATAGATCAAAGCCATGATGGATAGTGGAGATCAATATCTTTGGACCGGTATGGTGATAACCATGACATATGCAGGAGAAGCAAATGACAGGAATCATATTTTTTTTTCTTTTTGGTCTGCTTGTAAAAAGTTCATTTAGTTGACTTTGGCTGCAATAAAAATGAACCTAAACGTGTTTTGCATGTCTATGAAACTAAAAGAAAAGGGGGTGATGTAATAGATCTAAGTGAAGATCATCTGGTTTTGTGGAATTGACAGATAACATGCAGAGGAACATGATGTAAGTGGTCTGTGCATAAGTTATTTCATTTGTAAACATGATAAAGACATCAGTTCACATGTAAAATTGTTAGCTGTTTTTCTGATAAAAATTAAAAGGATTGGTGAAGGATGCTTGGGTGATGAGGTGCTTTGATTCACTTTGGTAGTGTCAAGTGAATCTTGGGGGGAAATGGACATGGAGGAAGAGGAAAAGAAGTAAAAGAAATGAGAGGGGAAAAACCACTACTGCAGGAGGAGAAAATCCTATATGAATAAGTATTAGAAGATAAATTAATCTTCTAATTAAGATTAATTTAAAGATTACTTAAGATTAATTAATTTAAAGATATACATGTATTTCCCTGTATTGCGGATATTATAAAAATGTGGCTTTTTGTAAGGAATGAATATTTGTCAAGTACGCAAAACTGCTTCTGTATAAGAGCATGTTGCTACTGCCTTTGTTATATGGAACGGGGTTGAGTAGAGCAGGGATGTCAAACTCACGTCACGGCAGCGTCACATGACGTATCGGGACATTTTCCCCTTTGCTAAACCAGGTAAGAACATGGCCAGCATGTGATACATCCGGCCCATGGGCCGGGAGTTTGACAGCCCTGGTCTAGAGAAATATCAAAATAAGTTGAATGCAATCATAAAGGAATACTTAGGAAGTGGGGTAGAACAGCATAGGGAAGTGGCCTCGCAATTGCAGGAAAATAAGATGCTGACTCCAAAACAACATGTCACATTCTGTTGGTGCCTGAATTCAAACATGAATTGCTTTGCACCCTTGCATTCTATGTATTTCTTTTTTGTCACTCACTTTTGTATTCAGTGTGCATCTGTTCATTCTGGACTCTGCAGCATCATTAGTACTGCGAGGTAGAACTTTATGAAAAGAAATAGTGAATTAAATGGTATTGCTGTATTTTGCTGTTTCTTTTCCCTAGAAATGACTCATGCCTTTAATTTCTATCGCTTGCTATTTTTTATTACTATTCTGTGCTTGCTAACACTGCATACCTCAGTAGTGTGATGGGTATGTTGGTTTATTTTTGAGAGTTGTTGCTTTTGTCCACTGCTTACATTTAAATATTTAAATTTAAGTCAACAAGAATTATGAAATACAAGATGTTAGTGTATTGACGTTTCTGTGAGAAATAGTTGATAAATTGCTCAGTCCCTCATATTTGCCAATTAAAATGCATGAAAATTCAGTTAGAGTAATATAATCCATTATTATATGACACAATCCTCTTTTAGAATGGGTGAGAGAAAATAAATCTTTGCTTGAAAAATGTACTAAGTTTTCTAATACAATGTATTATTTTTCCATTGTTATTTTATATACAGATCTGAGGGCCATTTGTGTTTACCTGTACGATATACACACTCATTTCCAGATGCTTTGCAGAAATTTTATAGCGGTGAATTCAGGTAATATAAACTTAAATCTCTAGATAACTTTGTCTTTAAAAATATTGTTAGGTTTTAGACAAATATTATCTAAGTGTCACTGACATGTATTAGGGATAAAACCTAATGATTATTTTTTTCCCATCCTATGTTAATATAGAAGTATAGGAATCACTGAATGCGAAACAATGATTAATTTGCCCTTATGTACACATTTTGAAGTCAGTTTTAAATGTACTCAAAATATTGTCAAGAAATGGGCAGGAACTATGATGATGACTAATATAACTTGGGAGAAATCAGTGTAATCCAACAGTGTAATTATTTAATGATGAAACTCACTATTTTTAAAATAGAAAGTGGTAACAGTACTGGCGTTAAAAAAGAAGGCTACTGAGAAATAACAGGGTGCTAATCTGTCTGAGGAAGCTATGACAGAGTTGCAGAAATGCTGAATAAAATGGACAAAGAACTAATGGGCACACATACCTCTTCTTACAACAGCCAGAAGAAGCTGAATGTATTCAGTGGATACAACATGCCAAAAGTCTGTCAGAGCAATAAAAATGGTGGGAGGAATGGCCTTGGCTGGAATCTCCAGTAGGAACAATTCATGTAATTATGTTAAGACAGGTTTTAATTATGAATAAACTTGAAAATAATGGTGAATCATTTCTTCCCTTCCCTATTTCACATGGTAGTACCCATCATATTTTCCCACATGTAGTGCAAATCATGTAGGTTCTGAAATAGGGAATTGGTTAGAAAACACTTTTTTTTTCATTGAGTTCCTTATTTTGAAAAGTATGATGAGAGAAGGCTCTATAAATATTAGAAGAAAATAAAAAAATCAGAATAA
The DNA here is from genome assembly GCF_051295495.1 of Thamnophis sirtalis. Taxonomy (NCBI): domain Eukaryota; kingdom Metazoa; phylum Chordata; class Lepidosauria; order Squamata; family Natricidae; genus Thamnophis; species Thamnophis sirtalis. The sequence continues at coordinate 21,067,888 of NW_028261385.1, read as the reverse complement.
CATTTTTTAAAAAGATATGTATGTTTGTTTAGGCTCATCATATATTGTAGCTCAACCAGAAATTTAATTCTGTTAACATAATAATAATTTCCCAATCATTGTGTGCAATAATTATCAAATCTATCAGTTATTCTTCAGTAGCTGGTATACTGTCATTGTCCTTAACATTTGTTAGAGAGGCTAACTGATATTTTTTTAAAAATAATTGACGTAAGTAAGGGAATGCATGGAATTGGTTATTTTATATTTTGATAACATACCTACAGATTATCTTCTAAATATTGTATATGTATGTGACAATAGATCTGGCAAAAATAATGAATTCAGTATAATTTGAGTGTAATAGGAATATGATCATTAACTATATTTTGAGGCGTGTTAAAGCACTAATTGCATTTTTCTTTTCCTTAAATATATGGTATAATATTTAGATTGTTTGGTTTCACACTAAATCAACTTGTACTGTTTTGAAAATTCATCTCCTCCAACATCAGAAAATAAGAAAAAGAACAATTTGTCTTTGGGATGCTTAAAGTTAAATTGCCCTAGAACTTTCAGAAATTATTTAATAATTTAGACTGTGATAAGAATATGAATTTCATTCCCATCAACTAAATATCTTTGTAAGTTAAATAATGTTTATATGAAATAGTTGTTAATTTTCTGAATGCTGTATGTGTCAGTTGTAGTGGTGATTTATGGAAAAAATTGTCATCCGTTTCAGTTGCTTTACTTTTTGTGTTATCCTTCATCTTTAAAGATGGCAATGGAGGCAACGAATCCGGTTGTACCTTGAAGGAACTGGTATTAACCCAGTCCCTGTAGATTTACATGAACAGCAACTGAGTCAAGAACAGCATAGTAGGGCCCATGTTAATGGAAGATTTCAGGATCAAAGTGAGTACTGTTTTTCTCCAAAAATGTATTCAACTCTGATTGATGATTAATAGTGCCCAATCTTAAACCCCTCAGTTCTTAATTTGCCATCTCAACAGAGTAGGAAAACATGCTCAGAATAGAAATCAAATGCTTCTATTAAGTGCAGAGCTCCTATAAATAGATGCAGCCAGGTTTGTATAAAATGAACGTTTTCATACCAAGTCTGAAAATAAGGATCGTCTTAATTTTAGTTCAGAGACATTTTCATGTTTGAGTGTGTTTTTAGAGACATCTGCTTGGCCTATATTTCACCCATGTAATTTGCCCGTGATTGCAGGATCTCAGATTTCTGAACCACACCTCTTGCCTGTAAGATCATTAAATGAAGTCTTTATTGGAGAGTCTCTCTCATCCAGGTATGCTAAACATCTACTTGCAAGCATTACTGTTTGGCATAGCCTGTAAACATAATACTTTTATTTATATTAAAAATTTCCAAACTACTGATTCATAATATCTTCAATCAATCTTTATATTCTTTTGCTTTCTTACTGATTAATCTATGGAATTGCATTCATACTTGATTACTGAATCCAAATGATAATATTTTGCTTCTGAAGCCTGTGAGAAAGCAGTTAAGTGCTATATTTTTTAAGAAGTCTTACGTGTTCATTTTATTGTGAGTTCTTGAAAGAAAAATCATTAGCTGATCTTTAATGCATCTTAATTTGCACCTTGCATGTTATGTGTTGGTATTGAATTTTTGATTCCACTGACTGGGCTATATTAGCTGTGTAAAAATTGCCTTTTCCGGCATTGTCTAATGAACTTCATATTGAAATAAAAATAAGTTAGAATAATCTTGTTTTAAGGATTTTCAGAAACACTTTTTTTCTTACTGTAGTGGATTTTAGTACTATGCAAAACATTCAAAAGCTACACTTTTCAAACTTCACTAGAATTAGTGAAGCATATCTCAATTAAGTTCCAATTAACTACATGTTTTGGAAAGCTTGCATGGCTGTTTTGAAAGTACATAGGATTTTGTGTAAGATTCCTAGAAGTGTATTGTATACACATGGAGCAGCTGCACAAGCATTAGTGTAGGATGTAAGAAAAAGATGTTGTGAAAATGATTTAATTATAATAATGGAACAGAATCATGAATGAAGTGCTTGGTAGAATAGTAGATCAGAAGGTATGTCAGATCATGAATCAGAGAATCGGAACATATATAATAGTAGGAAACATGAAACCATAAACTAAATAGTTATAGTTGATAAAGCTGAGTATATTTAAGAAAATGGTTTTGACAAGTTCAGTTTGTTCTGTAGATGCATTGTTCTGCTAGCAATATGATCTGAAAGAGGACATGTTTTGTACAGATTGGAGGGACAAGGGGATTTCTCTCACTTGCGGCTTCAATTAAAATTTCATTTTGAATTTTAATGACAGGGACAATTATGTAGAAGGGAAACTAGTATGTATTTCTGTTGTGTTCAATACTAGTAGATTTCCTGCTAATTGCAAACAAAATTACTAGAAAATTCTAAAAGGCTTTCAAAATGGCTTGCTCTTGTACTAACAACATGCTGGAGTTTTGAAAACTGATCTAAAAAATCCTATCCATCAAAAATATATCTTGATTCTTTAAAATCTGCTTTTTAAAACTGCTGCATACAAATTCAGTAGTAAAATTTTCAGCCATGTTTGAAATTAGCCTTTTTAGACTGGTACATGCCTGATGTCGGGCTGTGTTCTGTCTTATTCAGGGTGAACTATAAGTCCTGCAAACCCAGTTTTAAATTCTCCCTTCATAGGGCTTCTTATTATGAAATATCAGTTGATGATGGTCCATGGGAGAAACAAAAAAGCTCAGGTCTCAATATATGCACTGGAACTGGATCAAAAGCTTGGTAAGTTTGGTGTGCTTCTGTCATATCACTTATCTGTGGAAATCTTCCAAAAGTAATAATATATAGTACATTTATTTTGATACAATATCCAATACTGCTGTTAAAAGAAGTAAGTTGTAGAGGGTTTATATTTACTGAGTTATTTTAAGCCTTGCCTATTTTATATGTTACTCTGTGTATGTATTTGAAAAAAAACACCATATTTGGGGGAAAAGCTCTGTTGAACTTATTTTAATGTTTGGGACTTTTAATCTTTGGATTATTTTAGTCTTTAAGTACATAATGATTTTTATTATAAATTTTCATGTACTAAGAACATATTTAATACTTGTAAAATATATACATTACTATCCTTATGGAATATTATGATTTTAGAACTCAAGTGAATGTTTTCTAGAACACATTCTGTAAGCACTCAAAAATAGACATAATTTCTCTTTAACCTGCTGGATTATTTGACAGAAATTTTACTACTCCCCTAATTTTTCTAGATAAAGAGTTAAGCATGTTTAATATTATCCCAAGAAATGCTTACAATTTGCTGAAAACAAACTGAAAGTAAATTCCTTTTGGTTTGATAATTTCCAGGATTTCCCAGTGTTTAGGTAGCCTTAAAATTAAAAAAAACTTTGTTGTATGGTTGAACAATGTTGTGGGTTCTGGGAATTTCTGTTTTATTCAAACTGCTGTTAAACCTTTGTTAGCCAACATTTTTATTATTCTTTTTTCTTCAGCTTCCAAGTCAAACATTTGTTTTTAGAAATAATAGTAATGAATATTAATTAATTAAAATAATGAAAATTCTAGAGACAGGGAGAAAGGCTTCCAAGCTACAGTTGATCTAGTTATTATTTTTTTAAATTCTCTTTTAGGTCTTTTAATATCAACAAAATAGCAAATCAGGCTGTGGAAGAAATTCTTAAGATTGGTGAGTTCCTAATGACATGCTCATTATTGAAAACAATGTAAAGAAACCTTTAGAGTATCGTCTAATTTAATCTGAACTTGACATAGTCTAGAAGTACATTGTCTTTCTTCAGAGACTAAATATTTATCATATGCATTGGTAACACAATTTTGAAATGCTACTAAAATGATATAAAACATCTCTGTTAAAACTGTGCTTATATTGTAGGAGTCTAATATCTGTAACAGAGAAAATAAGTTGAAGAACACTTGTAAAACTTGAAAAGCTTTTGAAGAACTGTACATGGCTTTAGAAAATAAAGTCTCTATTTTACTATATTTTTTGTTAAACCAAACCAGAGTTTTTTGCTCAACAAATCTTGAATCAGAACAAAGGATGCATTTTGGGAAACTGCTCTTAAATTTATCAGGGATGGGAAACCTATTGCTTCTCCATTTTTCTATATATAACCAACATGCATATTTACCTTTGATTTAGATGAGAGATTATCCTGTAGTATGTATTCTATGTATTTCCCTTATTGTTTGGTCAGATGCTGGTCAGAAATAGAAGTGTCTTTTAGAATTTTGTTTCTTATTTTTGTAAGAAGTATTTGTAAGAGTCACATTTGTCACATTGTCTAGCAAATGCAATATATAATTTTCTATAACAAACAATTTTCTTTTGGTTTAATAGCTAAAAGTTATGAGAATTTAAAGCTTCCGTTGAACAAGGAATTAATACAGAAAGGTGAGGCCTATCTTTAAAGCGTTTAATCGTGGTTTACCAATTTGTTTTGTACTTCAATTTTGCTCAGAATTTCAGAGTTACAGAAATAATCAACATTATTTTATACATTTAACTTACAAGCATTCATATTAATTTAAAGGTTGTTACATATGTAAGTAAAAATGGGGGTTGGTGCTGGGCTTTAAGATGGTGTCCAGCAGCCTAGATTCTAAACCTGAGTGCCACATGATGGGATGAGCTTCAGCTCCTGTTAATCTAGCAGTTTGAAAACATAGTAAGGTAACAGTGCTCCATGATCTGATGCTGGCCATATGATCACGGAAATGTTTTCGGATAGCGCTGGCTCAGTGGCCCTGAAATGAAGATGAGCACCACCTTCTATAGTCAGCAAGAACTAGCAGAATAAAATCTGCAGGAACTCCTTTTTACATCTGTAAATAGAAATCAAATAAATTGAATGTAGTTCAAGCGCTGCTTCCAATATGTCATATTTCCACAATCTCTGATGGGACAGGCTAACATAACACTTAGTAACTTAAAAAATAACAGATTTAAGCAAGTTAATTTCCACAACATTTGAAGAATAATCTTCATAAGCTTTTCACAGCTTTTCTGTGTTACATAAAATCAGAAAATTTAACTATATTAAAAAAATGATTTGGGCACTAACTCGTAGTGTGCTACTTAAAGGACCTGATTGATTGTCTTCTGCTTTTTCAGTAACAAATGGATATAATGAATCACTGCTCTATAGTCCAGAAGAACCCAGATTGTTTTTTAGTATACGAGAACCCATTTCAAACCGTGTTTTTTCAAGTAGTCGGCAACGGGGTTTTGCTTCAAAGTAAGTATTAAAAGTAATTGTTTATCTAACCATAATTTGAACAGCAGCTATTTTAGATTCAGATCTGGAAGATAATTGCTTTCAGTTGATCTCTTGGTCACTGAATACAATGTTGGAATCTGAATTTTAATTTGGAAATCCAAAGCTAATTGTCTTTATTAACTATCAGTTAAAATCAGTAAGGTAAGGTAGTAGCTCTGACCAATACAAAAACAATTGAATTTTCATGAGTGTAAGTATAGCACTTGTTTACAACTTTTAAAAATAAAGCACATGGATCTTTTATTGGATCATGTGGAGCTGCAGGAGGTAGCTACACAAACCATGGAAAAATAATTAGCTGCTTTAAAAAGCTTACAGACAGGTGCTATCTTTGTTCTCTTGTGCCCATTTTGGGACTGAATACAAACTGCATTCAGTAAATTCTTATCACTTTATAGTATAAGGTATGTAGGAAATTTGCAGGCATTGTAGCCCTTCACAAAGGACCCTTTTTAATCAAAAAGCAAAATATAGTTGACTTAAATGAGAGCAAACAAATAAGAAATGCATCGAAGATTATTTCTTCCAGTGGAAGCAAAAATAATAGCAGTTATAGTTTTTGAAAAGTACCGTATTTTTCGGAGTATAAGACGCTCCCTTTTTCCTCAAAAAAGAGGCTGAAAATCTGGGTGTGTCTTATACATCGAATACAGCATTTTTTTGCCTCACAAAGCCATGCCCCTTCACCAAAATGCCGTGCATACCCTTATGGAGGCTTTCAGAGAGCTGCTAGCTGTTTTTTGCCCCTCCAGCCCCCAGCAGCATTCTATAAGCCTCCATAAGGCTTTGCATGCAATTTGTTTCACATAAAACGGGCCCGTTTTTGTGAAAAATGGGCTGTTTTTTGCTCATTTTGGGGGGGGCCACCCCCCCAGGAGCACTCTGCAATCCCCCACAAGTCTATTCATGTCTTTTATTTGAAAAAAGGGCCCATTTTCACAAAATATAGGCCGTTTTGGGGAGGTTTGCAGAGTGCACAAAAAATTTTTTTCCCTTTTTGGAAAGTTCTTTAGTTAGAGTGATTGATGAGAATTACATTGAGTCTTAGGTGCTGCAGGTTGTCAGTGATTTCCTTTTCCAGGACATGGATAAATACACCTGGAAACATCTACCTACCTACCCTTTCTCTCTCCATACCTTCCTACTGTATTTCTCTCTCTCTTTCTCTCTCTCTCTCTATCCCTCTACCTACCTAGCTACCTACCTACCTACTCTTTCTCCCTACCTACCTACTGTATTTCTCTCTCTCTATCCACCTACCTACCTACCTACCTACCTACTCTCTCTCTCTACCTACCTACCTACTGTTTTTTTTCCTCTCTCTCTATCCCTCTATCTATCTTTCCAGCACATGGATAAATACACCTGGAAACATCTACCTACCGACCCTCTCTCCCTCCCTCCCTACTCTATTTCTCTCTCTCCCTCTCTCTCCCTCTGTCTGCCTATCTACTTTTTTTTTTTTTAAGCCTCTTCAAAACCTTGGAGCGTCTTATACTCCGATGCATCTTATACTCCAAAAAATATGATATGTCCTTTAAAATGATGATGCATTTTGTAAAAAGAGTATTATAATTTTGGTCAATTAAGTATTTCTTTACAATTTACAGGAAAAAGTACGTTTCATGCTTCTTTCCCAAAAGCTACCTTTGCAATGATATACGGTTCCATTTGTAATTAATGTTTCATGAAGATATTCACTGAAAATGTTGTATACATTATTTTCTCCTACCATAGTTTGGAAAAAAAATAATGAAATGTGTTATTTCAACAGAATAGGTGAAAGGGCTCTCTGAACAAATTTTGTTTTATAATTGAGTAAGGTCCTTGTTCTGCTTGAGGCTTGTTTCTTTTTGTGATACTATAGAATTCTAAAATCGTTCCTCCTCAAGAATGTCTCTCAACCTGAATATTTTCTTAGGCATTCCTATCTGTAACAAGACCAGAACTTTGCTAGAAGACTTTCCATTACATCAACTTAAGACCACAATTGAGCCAAAAATTTCTGTTGCTAAGCAAGACATTGTAAAGTGACCTTTGACCCATTTCTTGCCGCAGTTGTTAAGTGAATCACTGCAGGTGTTAAATTAGTAACAGGTCAATCTGGCTTCCCTGACTTTGCTTGTCAAAACCTTGCCAAAGGGGATCACATAATCCTGAGACACTGCAACCATCATAAATATGTTAGTTGTCAAGTCTCTGAATTTTGATCATGTGACCATGGGGATGTTGCAATCATTATAAGTATGAAAAATGGTCATGTCACTTTTTGAGTGATGTTGTAACTTCAAATGGTTATTAAATTAACTGTTATAAGTCGAGGACTATCTGTAGTTTAGCAACATCATTCCATTCCCCATATTAAATGACCACATTATTCCATCTTAATGCCTTATCAAATATGTGTTGCTTCTAATTTTTGTTATATGTATTTAAAATTATTCACTTGATCATTTGTCATAAGTATTTTTCTGTAATGTATTTTCAGAGTTTGCATTCGCTCTCGTTGTTGGGATGCCTGTATGGTGGTAGATGGAGGAACTTCATTTGAATTTAATGATGGAGCAATAGCATCAATATTAATCAATACAGAAGATGCCCTGCGTACTGTTTTGTTAGAAGACTGAAGATGTCATTGAGAGTATTCAAAATTCTTCATAAAGAAATGAGCTGCATCAATTCTAGTGTGAAAATAGCTCTTTACAGATATTTGGGAAACCAAGATTGAAATGACTTCTTTTTTTGTTTCTGAATGAGAAACTCCTGGAAAAATCATTGTTTTGCCATTTATTACATCTTGTAATATGAAATATAATTGGTTTGTATCTCAGACCAACAAATTATTAGCCCTTAAAAGCTTGATTCCACAGAATGCTTTTTAAATGAAGGTGGAGTCAAATGCAATTGGTATTAATATTAAAGTATAAACTTCAATAGAAGTAGTATACAACTGATTCAACAAAATATCTTGGAACTCTTTCAGTTTTTAAAGCAAATAATATAAAGGTTAATCTAAAGATGTTTGGTCATACTCCAGTGTCATATCCAAAAAAATTTAATAACATACTTGTATTCAGAAAGAACTTTAATTTTTTTAAATTCTGCATGTTTGAAGTAGGATTTATTACTGTTCTTCTATTACACTCTAATATTCATACTTCTACCATGTTTCTATTTACCATTGCATTTCTCGTATCATACCAAACTGGCTATTGAGTTCCCAGTATTCCCCCATCCCATTCGAGCACCAAGCATGTAGACTTAAATATAATTAACTGCCTGCTTGTGCTTTGGATAGGCCTACCACAAGCAGAAATAATGATGCAGTTGAGGGTTGGCTAGCTTAATTGTTTTTTTACTCCCAAGGACAGGTGCTCCATTGAGTAGGTCCTAAGATAGCAAAATATCACAAGATCATTCCTTTAAAAATTTAACTGTGTATTTGTGTTAGGAGTATAATAATCTTTACATCTCAAGTGCAGAAATATTCATGCATTATGAAAATTTACTCGTTTTTGCAGTCTCTAAAGCATATGCATGAATAGTTTCAAGATAATGGGAACATTTTGTTCACAATAGTGTATAAACACAATATTATACAAACAAGTCCATGTGTTTTTCCACTCAGGGATAGAATCTTCTCCTTTGCTTTCCTCCCAAATCATTTCTAGAAGTTTCCCCTAGTCCTCAAGAACTTTGTGCCTGGGAGGTGTGGAATGGAGAGATTTATTTGACCCTTTCCTAGTTCTATCCATAGAAGCTGTTTTTCTTAACAGAATTGAATTCCCCTCCTCACATTTTACTTGACAGAAGTGTGTGACGACTGCCAGCCTTTTTTCCTTTGTTTATTTCAGGTAGCTGTTGTATGCAAAAGTCTTTGCAAAGATAGTATTCAGCAGTATATTAGTTTACATTACTTGCACCAGGATATTTTGCAGATTGGCTGCCACTAAAAAGAAATCATCTTTGATGATTTCAAAAGAAATTATTCTTCTTGGTTTTAATGACATTTTGAAAATGTTACAGAATGCGTTAGCTGCTTATATTTGAAATAATGATAACCTGCAATGTGAGAGAACTAAATGATGAATTCTTTTTCTAATTGCAAAGCAAAGTATTGTAAATTATATCTTTAGGGCTTAACATGAAGAGTTAAGAAAATTGAAAATCAGTTTTACAAAGGTTGTGTTCAATTTGCAATACCAGAATGATCATAAACCTTTTAGAAGACCCAGTGGGGGTGGGGATTGAAATATACATGTCCGGCTTCTATCATGGAAAGCTTCTAGATCTTTCAGTGAAAGTGTGAGATTATCTGTTTACATGTTATTTTAGCTATTGGAAAGCTGAAATGGATTTTGTTTCAAGTAAATATTTTTAAAACACAAGTGAAATAAAGCCAGGATGGATATGCTCTGTAATTGTTAGTTTGAAATTAAGGAAATTGTAAAATGGGTTCAATGTACTCAGTGTTTGTTTTGTGATCTTCAAGTTCTAAAGTTGACACTTAATTTGGGAGTATGGGCAACTTTGACTTGAATATGTTTTTCTTAGCCAGCATGCTGAACTATCCGTGTCTAAGTCTTGGTTCTCTCTGGTGGGTTTCCAACTTTTCTAGATCAGCAGAAGCATGAGGAATGTTGAGGCCATGCCAACATCTGCCTTCGGATTGTGACTGTTCACAAAATGCCTGCCTTGACAACCTTAGCCAGTCATTTACAAGAAGGCAAACTGACCAAGATGCTTTCTTGTGGAGATGTGTACATTTCTAAGGAAACACTTGGCTGCAATTGTACTTTCCAGATTGCTTCTGTGACTATGTGACGCTAAGAGTAAAGGTGATACTCGAGGTTGACACTTCGCTTTGCAACTTTCCTTGGTGTCTCTTTTATTAAAAACAAAAAATTAAACCAGATTGAGTTCTAAGGGAGATGTCCACAGCAGTCTCTTGCTAGGACTTACTAAATGTCTGAATGGCACTGTGTTCTCATGGCAAATGGATCATCATGTTGAAAATTTATGTCCCATTTTCTTAAATTGTGCCAGTAATGAAGGGTTAAGAATACCATAGTATTGTTGTCCATTAGATAAAAAGATAATAATAAGATGCAAGGAGAAGCTGTCCTTTGAAATGATGTGATCTAAAATTTGGGTTTTACTTGCTATTTTGTATAGCAGTGTTCTTAGATGCCTGTCTAAAGAAAAAGCAGAGGAAGATATCATAGTGGGCTTTTTGAGTCCTGCCAAAGATTTTTAGAAACTTAGTGTTCTTTGGGAATAAGCAAACATCCTTCCTTATCATCGGGCTCATGCCGTCTAGGCTGAGAGCTGACATTTTGGGGAATACAAATTTCACACTAAATGCCAAATCTGTCTGATATCACATCAGTGTCTATACCACTGTGTGCTGTCAGGGCTTTATTTTATCTGTCCCTTCTACTGGCCAGTCAGGCAGCAGTGGGAAGGGCTTGTGAATTATAAGCAATTAACATTTAGACACTATTTAGTAGATTTTGAAAGGGTCACTTTTTGTTTTCAGTCACATTTTGAGAGGATAAAAATGTTTGTGTTTTTGCTGTATGCCTTACCAAGCAAAACTCTCTCTTAATCCTCAACTTACTGATATTCTCGACCTTCCTAATGATGCAATTAAACATGCCAGATGTGCTTTTTAAAAAAATGGGCATCAAAGAAACAATTGAGAAACAATTGAGTGACAAACTATATATTTTCTGGCCATGATAGTTAATGGTAATAAAAATAGGGTGGAAACAAGACAGTCTCGAAAAAGATTTATCTTAAGAACATGCCTTTAAGCCAAAATTTCTTAAAGCAAATATTGCTGTGTCAAAAATAGTTGAATGTGCACAAATTAAACTCAATACAACTATGCCTTTTTTCAAAATTGTTTTATTTAAAATAATGTATGCTGTGGTTAATAAATTAATAAATGTATTTTTCTTGCTTTTTTAACTGCTTTGTATGTCAACTAACATTTACCATAACAGGAAATATATTTTAGAATGTTAAATTGTGCACTTAGAATGTTAAATAATCCATGCACATCTTTATAAAATCTTGTAGATAACAGGACTTAATTTTCTTCCTAAATATTGTACTATTAGGGCCACAAGAGAATTAGGAAAAATTATATTTCGTAGTAATTTCTCATATATTATAGTGCATTTAGAACTAATGCAACTATATTTCCTGTGGCGTTGTCGCCACACTAGTGGGCTGCTCATGTGTCCTTGCCTAATCAAAAGGAAAATTCCTCGGGATGAGCAAAAGCTTTGAATGATCATCGAAGGGCTCTTTTATTAGAAAAAAGTTAGTTACAGCGTCATCAAAAAGGAACATATCAAAAGGCATATATAATCACACATGGTACAAGTAAACTAATGAAAAGTTCACAGCATTCTACAAATAAACCAATAGAAAATCACATCATGGCAAAGGGTGGGCAAAGGGGGAACAGAAGGTTACAAGCTGCATGGCATTGGGAGGGGGAGAGGGGGAATAGAAAGTTACAGCACAGCATAGGGGGGAGAAAGGGCATGTGTGGGAGTAGCTGGCTCACATAGTTCTTGTTACATGAGGCTGCATAGTGAGTCCTGACCGTTAGGCCAGAAAGATGTTTCTGGTGCGATGTTTTTGCATCCCTGTGTATGTGCGTTTCAGACAGCAGAAACTGCCCTGCACACAAACACCCAGAATGAATTCCAACAATTTCCCTTTTGAGTCTTTCATGTAGCAAAATTAATATCCTATTTCATGAAAAAAACCAGGTTGCAATTACACTTTGCTCCTTGTATTTCCCTTACTGATTTTCCCTTTTAAGGACAATTTAATTATATTTTAAACTAGACACTTTCATCTTGCTACTAAGCAGAACAGAATCAGGTGGGCAGGAAATATGCAAACTTTGAAAAACATATTTTTATGGTTTTGTTATGAGTTATTTTAAATGTTTTGAGAAGGTAGTGTCAGGGTTCCAAGTAATAGCCCAGATGAAATCAAAACTCCCAAGGCCAGAGGCTTCCTCAAAATATAGATGTATGTCATATTGGCATAGCTGGTCAAAACCCGATTCTGACTCTCCCCAGGTTTTCCCTACCCAATTCAAAATCCAAAGTTCTTCCCCGCATTGCACACAAGCATCACAGGCCCCGATCAGGCCACCCTCCCAAAACTGAACGGCTCTCATCCATGCCTCTTCAGGTGCTGGTGAGAGTATCCCTGGTTCCCAGAAGAATGTTATTTTGGCTACATATCAGTGGTGGGTTCCAGATCCCGTTGCAACTGGTATAGTTGCAACGGGGCCGGGTGTCCTCTACTTGAACGTGTGCAGTGCGCATGCGCACACGCACATTCATCTTATCATCCAGCGATGTCTCCGCAACGTTCCAGCTGCTCAGTGGTGTCGTGCAGGTGCTGTGCGCACCATGCATGTATGTGGAAGCACCAAAGGGTTTAAAAACAGGTAAGGAAGGCGGGTGGACTCTTCAGAGCACCCTACCGGAACGGTACCCGGTGCTCCGGGCAGGCTCTGGTTCTGCCCGTACTGGGGCATATGGCCTGCAACCCACCACTGCTACATATCCTCCCCCCCCCATTATCTCTACACTCCCCTCCCTTTCCCACAGTTCTATCCAGTATCGCTGTGGCAGCCATGAAGACGTTCCAAGATGGCTCCAGCCTTGACAGATGGTCAATAACAGCAGGATTTCAAATTATTTTAAAACAAATTTCTTCAGATTATACAAATGTTGCAGTGCAACCAGGAAAAAGGGAAAGCTTTATTAGGATGTATTTATTTGTATTATCTTTATTTTTTAATTTGCATTCCTATATGCATGGATGAAATTTTACCGGTTCAGGTGAACCGGTAGCTCTGACTAGCAGCTGGGAGTGAACTGGTTTGCTCCGAATTTGAAGTTGGCCTGCCTGCCCGCCCCTGCATTATACTCGCCTATATTTCCTTTTTCCGAAGCCCAGCTGATTGGCGCAACACACTGGATTGCTGTGCCTCAGTGGTTTTCCTTGCCATGTGGAAGGAGAGCTTTCTCTAAACTGCACATGTGAAGCGCGTGCTCAGAGGACCGGTTGTTAAACCAGTAGGATCTCACCCCTGCCTATATGTAGTACGGGTCTTTTATTAATGACCTGTTCATTGTCTGAACTTAAAATGGTGTTGGAGAAATGGTGGTTATGGTCAGCCATCCTACTAGCCCAGCTGTCAGGTGATCGTGATGTAGGTACTTGGCAACCGACTTGCGGTGCAATAACATGATTGCAATTTTCACTTTCCCTGCTGGCTTCCCACAAGTAAATTTAGTGGGAAAGATACCCATCTGTCCACTTTTCCCCAGCCCCTCTGCACTCGAACCAAGCTTTTCTGACTAACTGTGCTCGTGCTGTGCCGCCCCAGCCACCTACATATTACACCACTCCCTGTCTCACTCAGCCGCCAATTATCCCACTGACTTTGCTTGTGGGAAGCCGGCAGGAAGTTGCAAGAGGTGCTCACTTAATGAATCACAAACCTCGCTTAACATTGACCATAGAGTCTGCAGGGGTCGCCATTGCTAAGCAATGACATTATGCTGTACAATAACATCACTTAGTGACGGAAATTCCAATCCAAGTGCCATTGTAAGGAATATCTGTGTAACAATTAGCAACAAGTTGTTTTTTTGTACTCGGTGAGTATTGAGATACAAGACAAGAAATTCCAGGGCTGGGATCTAAATAGAATAAAATTCCAATGTTGATTCTAGGAGTTGTGAGATAAAGGCCAGAATCTTAAGTATATCAGCATAAATGCACCGTACTCCCTGAAACAATAACAACTGGCGTGGATAAAACAGAGAACATGAACATTTGGACAAGTTTTATTAACTAGAGCTACTTTTTTAAAAAAAAAATCCACAAGGAGAGCATGCATATTGCATGGCAACTATTTGTGCATGATTAGCGTTCCTTGGATAGGCCTCAGCGTACATTGTGGAACCTAAAACATTTTTTTTAAATACAACTTGTAAAATACTTGATAGCATTTGGTCATAAACTGATAAAACCAGGTCAGTAACTGCAAGTTGTGAGGTTAAAACGTAATGCCAAGAACTCCTCAGTCAAGACTTGAGGAACTCATGTTGCTGTTGGTAGAAGTCAAAGAGTCTTTTGAGATGTATTAAACCCCAGCCAGATTTCTCAAGTTCAGTCTGCACTGGATTCCCCAAATCTCTTGGTTCTTTTTGCAGCCAATGGTGGGCCTTGCGATAGGTGAAAAATAGGAGGTATTGATCTTTATATGAGGAAGCGTCCCTTTTAAGAGCTGTAGGGAATTGGCAGTCACTATTCCAAAAACTTGCAGTGTTTTGAGTGTAGCAATTTCACCAAGTTCACTAAAAGAAAAAATACAACAAAATAATTCCTTTAATTTAGCTAGTGCGATTTTTCATGTGTTCAGTACTGAATGATTGTCAGCACATCTCATAGAATAACAGCTGTGACTTAATTATTCTCTAAATTCAAGGGCATGTTGAAAACCATGTAATAAACTAATACTTATGTACATTCTATAAGGACTAAGTTGTTCGCAAGGGTGTCCATTCCAACATCCATTTTGATGTTGGACTAAGTGCAGTTTACAGCATTTAAAAATTTAAAGGACCCATCGTACAATTAAAACTGTAAAAATTATATTAGCAGCTCCATTTCTATTTGTGGTCCCCAACATACAAACAGCATTGCAGATTATCTTTTTATTACATATATACAGGTGTCCTTGACTTACAATCACAATCAGAACCAGAATTTCTGCTGATAAAGCAGTTGTTAAGTGAGTTGCATCCAATTTTACAACCTTTCTCTTGTCATGGTTATTAAGCAAATCACTGCAGTTCTTAAGGGAATCACATGGTCGTTAAGGCAATCCAGATCCCCCCATTGACTGCCTCTTGCATTGATGGTGAACATTTTTGGCACTGAGTGCTCATCGGGTCCACAAACCGGAAGAAGTTACCCAGGGGGCATGCACACCCCTGGAAATGAACTTCCGGTTTCTGGCACACACGTCCAATTTCCAGCTCCCACATGTCCGATTTTTGGCAGGTGCACTTCTGGTTTCCGGCATGCATGCCCGTGCAATGATCATCTAGCCAGCACATGTGCACTTGCCAGAAAATGGAAGACCAGCTCTTCAGTTTCCAGCACTGCCGCACACACAAAAGCCAGCTGATCATTGCGCGTGCATGCGTGCCAGAAACCCAGAAGAACGGGCAAGGCTGCGCATGCCAGGCGACATGGTTCTGTGTGCCACTTTGGGCACACGTGCCATAGGTTTGCCATCATGGGCCTATTGGAAGCTGGCTGGGAAAATTACAAATGGTTATCATGTGACCCCAGAAATTTGCAAGTATTACACATACATGCCAAGCAGTCAAAATTGTGATCACATGACTTGGGGGGGGTGCTATGACAGACATAGATGTGAGGACTGTTAGATGTAAGTCACTTTTCAAAGCTGTTGTAACTATGAACTGTTGCTAAATGAATGGTTGTAGCTGAGAATGACCTTTATATATATGCAGTATTATAAAAATACCCCAGTAACCATTGTTCCCCATTCTCCAGTTTGGTTATGCAGTTTAAAGATGTGCTGCACCTCACCTTTGAGGAATTTACCCTAATAAGTGATAATTTTAAAAGTTATCTACAATGATATTTAAAAGGTGGTCCTCCAGTGGTGGGTTCTGGATCCCATCGCAACTGGTACGCTGCGACAAGGTCGGGGGGCCACCACAGCACGTGTGCTGCGTGTGCACCCATGCTGCATGTGCACCCACCGCGCTGCTCTCGCTGCTCGGGGGAGCGTTGCACAGGTGCCGTACGCTGCACATGCATGCACAAATAGCCCAGTCAGCTTAAATACGGGTAAGGAACAAGGGAGGGTGGGCAGGTGAGCCCTCCAGTACAGCATCCACCGGTACATCTGTACCAGGGCGTACCGGCCAGAACCCACCACTGCGGCCCTCTAACAATGTATCTGCTTTATAAATAGTCTCTTAGCTTCTGTCAGCAATCTGATGAGTGGAAGAACAATAAATGTCTATGGAGAGTCTCAGTCATCCAGGTCATGGTTGTCCCAAAGGTGCTTTTTCCAGAGGCAACTGGACTTTCTGGTTTTTATTTTTCTTTGAAGACATTTTGTTTCTCATCCAAGAAGCTTCTTCAGCTCTAAAGTAGCTTCTTGGATGAGAAACGAAATGTCTTCAAAGAAAAAAAAAACGGAAAGTCCAGTTGCCTCTGGAAAAAGCACCTTTGGGACAAGAACAACAAATATACTCTTGAGTAGGGCTAAATGATTCCAACTATAAGTGTTGGATCTTATGTGTGCTCAGTCCTAATTACATATTTCAAATCTTTTTCAAAGTGTGCACAGCCCCACCCTTGAGTTTCTCACTCAAAAAAGTGAAAATGCAAAATATCCTGCCCCTTTTTTATACTGTAACCCATCCAGCTTTTCCAGTTCAGAAATTGTCAGTTGTATATTTCTAGAATGCACAAAGGGAGGAACTTAGGCATTCCAGTTGATTTACACACACACACACACACACACACACACACAAACACACACACACACCTTTTTGCCAAAAATCTCAAGCCAATGTATCCTTCCAATTAAGGCATAAAGAATTACAGCTATCATAAAAATATGCTGGGACATAACTGATCTGTGCAGCATCAATTTACACATTCTGTGTTTAACAGGGAAACATCCTTCAGTTATACTTTCTGGCATCCAGGAAACCTCTGGTGGAAACTGAGTCAATAACAATGGCAGAAGAAATTAAAGTCCTCTTTTTGAAAGGAGGATCAATATATAGCAATTAAATGTTTTAAAATGCAATAAGCGAGCAAAGGATGAAAGCAGACAAAGGCATACATTGAAAAATCAGTTTGTAGCATTTATAAAGAGCAGTCTGAATCTGATCTCAAAGTCTTAAACTTTGAAAAAAAACCTTTGTTGATACTAAGAACAGGATTTGGTCTCTTTAAACAACTCACAAAGCATAAAAAAGGCCACGGATAAAGCTAAAAGAGCTTGTAACAATCAGAATTTTTTAAAAACTACAATAAATTATTGTTTATGTTCACAAGGAAACACTCTGCAGAACAACATTTCACCTGTAATAACTTGCAAAAACTTAGCATTTGCAGGATTAGCTCTCACTTTTAGCACAAACAAACTGATATAAAAAATGACTTACAGTAAAGCAGCGGGAGGTATTTGATAGCATCGACTAAGACTTAAGTGCTCAAGGTGTCTGAGTTGGTGGAAGTAGGCAAAGCATTCAGGCTTCAACATAACACTGTCACTGTCAACGCAAGTATTTAAGAAAATTTTATTTTGCATTTATTTAAGATTGCATGTCTTTATAAAAATAAAACTTATATTTTATTTAATTCTGGATGTGCATATTCAAGTCTTTCACATGACCAAGTACTTGTGATGGAATGTAGTAGGCTAGATTCCCAGAAGGGAGGGAGTGCAATTCCAGAGGCAGCTCAGTCCAGATATTTTGTGTGAGAGAAAGAGGGTGAAGACAGCCCCTCCCTAATAGTCCTTCAGAGTATATGCTTGATGTAGATAATAGGATGCTTCAGTTTGGCAAGATTTATTTACAGCTGGGCTAAAGATGCCAAACAAAAAGTGAGTAATTTAGTTAGAAGGATCAACTCAGAACAGTATAATTTTAATACAGATTTAGGCACTTAAATGTACTTGTCAATACTGAAGCTAGCCTGATTGAGGTCATTTTGAGGCTTCAGTGTTGCCCGATGGAGATGAGGGCTAGGGAGGGGGGAATAGAGATAGCTGGAGTTTGTAGCCAAAACAAAATACTTTCCCCTGGGAACCAAGGACATTCCAACAGGTGGCTGAAGAAAGGAGGACTGAGTTATCAAGCGACTGAGCAGCACCCTGATTGGACCATATGACTGTTTGTTTGGGAAAAGGGGAAAGCTGTGGGAACGGTTTACTTAGGTGAAAACCGTGGGAACATTTAGAGTTGGTTTTCATCAGTCTGTGTCAATATGATATCTCCAAATAAACTGTTCTTTGAGGAATCTACCTGCCTCAGAGTTCTGTTTGCTATGGGGGTATTACTTGGAACCCTGAGATTATTCCAATATTAATCTATCACTTATATATGGCATAAGATGCATTCAATCTATCATATTGTTTTTTATTAAAAGCACAAGGCTTTCAAAGATGCAAACTAGTATTCAACTGCAGTACTTACCTTAAATCTAAATGTACTAGACCAGAGCATCTCTCTAGTAACGTTTTAACATCTGAAAATGAAAAGTGAAATATAATCTGTCATTCATACTTACTCAATGGCATTATCCAGTATATGATCTTAAAACAATGCCACAAATTACTTGGTCAGAAGTACATTTTCTACTAGGATTTAAAAAGGCTACTTTAGTTTTAACACATTTTTCATACTAGAAAACACAACATCTACAGATAAAACCTCGCCTTAACAATAGTTCATTTAGTGACCCAAGTTACAATGGCTCTAAAAAAAATGATTTGATTGTTTTTCACTTATGACTGTTGCAGCATCCCCCTAGTCACATGATCAAAATTTAGACACTTGGCAACTGACTCATATTTATGACGACTGCAGTGTTGTGGGGTCGTGTGCTCCCTTTCTGCGACCTTCTGGCAAGCGAAGTCAACAGACAGTCAGATTCATTAACAAGCATGTTACTAAAGAACTGCAATGATTCAGTTAACAGCAGCAAGAAAGGTCATAAAATGAGCCAAAGCTCAGCTAACAAATGTTTCACTTAGCAACAGAAATATTGAGCTCAATTATGTTAGTAGGCTGAGGATTACCTGTATACAGTCTCAGCAATTTTTATTGCAATGGAAGCACCAATACCATATTATCCTGCAAAGCTTTAGGGTGATGCCTGAACTATCCAGAAATGCACAAGTGATTCAAAATTTCACAAGCTTGCCAGCTGTTATGAAAGTTCACTATTTTTTGCCAGAATTCTTACGTCAGCATGCAACACCATGCAATGATGTCTAGCCCCTGAAAACACTAATTCCTACTATATGAATTTATAGATGCTACACATTTGCCATTCGTACAATCGTTCAGAAAAGGCTAGTTCAGTTGGGAAGTAAACTGTATAAGGTCAGAGGGCTTAGGGGTCCCCTAACTTAGTCTGTAATCCAGACTGCTTTCGGGAAATGACCCAGCCTGAGCCAGGCACCTGTGTATACATTGATGAGGTGATAAGGCTAATCAAGTATCTACCACTTCTTCCATACTGAACAATCCCATGAAGACAATCAAATGGGCCATTCAATTTGGTGTAGCTACAGTTCAAATAATCATTTATGGGAAGCCATTCTAACTGTAGCTCAGTGACAAAGCTTATTCTTTGCATATACAAGTCTGCTTACTTGGACTCTCTAGAACAGTGTTAGCTAACCTTTTCCGGACTGAGTGCCCAAAGCACGCCCGAACCCCCCAAAATGCAATGCATGCACGCCTCCCATGCATGTGCATGCCCCCCGCATGTATGAGCATCCCCCCTGCATGTGCCCCACTCCCGTGCATGCACGGCAGAGACCCAAAGACCAGCTGGCTGGCGGGAGGCGCATGCGTGGCAGAGCTGAGCTGGGGTGACAGCTCGCATGCCCACACAGATACTTAAGACTGAGTTTTGCATTTTCGTCTCCTTATCAAGTCCTTCCCAAGGGGGAAGCCAAATGTTGTTTAATGCTGTTAAAAGGTACTGTAAAAGGCTGTAAAATATTCCAAGTAAAACTGCCTTTTGCAATTGACTGATGGTGATTTTGTCAATATGATTGAGTTCAAGTGAACTTATTATATACATAAAAATTGGAAATCACAGTTGCTATTAGCTGTTGCTGGCCTTTATATGCATCACATTTTTCCCAAGAACATGGGAGGTTGTATTGTTATCGGCACGGTATGTGTGGGAATCCAAAAGTAAACCACAGTATTTATTCTGAATGTGGTAGAAGCTGCATTAAAGCAGTATCCAGTCTCGGCACAATTTTCAGATTCTGAAAATTTTGTTGGCTCGAGCGCTATACCAGGCTTTGAGAGGAATGTCAAGAAATCACAGTACAAAAAGCATATTAAGATTTCTTTACTAGGTGGCTTTAACATTTTAAGGAGAAAATTGGGTATGTAACCGAACTACTGTTCAATTACAATGGAAAACAACCTCCCCCTCCAATTATCACTTGAGGAATGGTAGGTTACCTGGAAAAACTGTTTCAAAACAAAACTCACCTGGGATCAGGAGATTCTGCCTGTATCCACTAAGGTTCAATTGCAATAGTTTGGGAGGAACATGACTGACTACTATCTTCAATTGGTCAGCTGTGAAGTCACACCAGCCTAAATTCAATTCTTCTAACCTATGTATAAATTGAGAAGGAATATATTATCTACCAATTATTGTATGCCACCCAAAATCACTTCTCATGAGATGGACAGTTATATAAATTTGATACATATCAACTGAGAGTTTTGAAAGGATCAAAATATCTCAAAATTGTATAAAAATAAAATAAAATAGTATAAAAAATAAAACACCCAACTTTCAGTCTTCTAATTTGAAATTCAAACATGTTTCACCTTCATTTAATTTTTTATACAACAAAACATACCATGGCACTGAAGGCCAGTAGAATCAAAACCGAAAAAGAAAAGTCAATCACACGACACAATAGGCTCACTCACTGTGCTAAGCCGTAGTTTAATGTTTAATGCTAAGACATAATTTAATGTAGGTTTGTTAAACCAGAATGCTAGCTTCACTAACTGAATTGTGGCTGCATCCTACAACAACTAGGGTCAAATTACCGTATTTTTCAGAGTATAAGGCATACCGGAGTATAAGATGCAGCAAGGTTTTGAAGAGGAAATATTTTTTTAAAAGTTTTTGCACTCTGAAAACCTCCCCCAAACAGCCGGTTTTTCACGAAAATGGCTCTGTTCTTTTCAAAAAAAGGCCAGGCATTGCCTTTGGGAGTGTTCCTTGAGGGTGGGGGGGAAAAGAAGCAAAAAAGCCCCATTTTTTGCAAAAATGGGCCATTTTTTTTTTGGACAAAAAGGGGCATGGATAACCTTTAGGAAGCTTATAGAGTGCTGCTGGGGGATGGGTGGGGGTAGGGGCAAAAAATGGGCTGTTTCTGCCCTCTCCAGCCCCCAGGAACTCTCTGAAAGCCTCCTAAAAGCTATGCACGGCCATTTTGGTGAAGGGGGCATAGTTTCGGGAGGCATAAAATGCTGTATTCAGTGTATAAGACGCACCCAGATTTTCAGCTTCTTTTTTGAGGGAAAAAGGTGTGTCTTATACTCTGAAAAATACAGTACATGCTGAACTAAATTCAAATAAAAACTACAGATTAGCAAGATATGTGAACCCAGTTCTTATGTACACCATCTGATGTTCTCCATAACAGCATTTGTACTAGCAGAACTGACCTATGGTGGATTTTT
This sequence comes from Thamnophis sirtalis, assembly GCF_051295495.1. NCBI lineage: Eukaryota > Metazoa > Chordata > Lepidosauria > Squamata > Natricidae > Thamnophis > Thamnophis sirtalis. Next base: position 21,045,979 of record NW_028261385.1, on the reverse strand, counting down.
AAATATTTTAGTTCTTCTACTGTCCCTGAAATCTATTATGAGGTTTTGGGAATCCTTTGGCCAAGAGGGAAAACAGCACCAGGTCTGCAGAAAACGTACAAATTCACAAATATCATAGAGGAAATTCCACAGCCATCCCAATTGGGACCATGGTGTAAAAATGATACAACTCGATCTATGACCTCCCTTACACATCACCCACACCTAACTATTTGTGCCTTTCTTTTTATTCCAAGATAGTTTTTGTTGTGCATCATATTTATGAGTTTCTTGCATCTGTGCACAACTCAACGTGTGAATGCCTAGATGACCACTCAAACCCACAGCAACTTGTCCCTCTAATCTGAACTCTGGATTGTTATTAGAGTTTTTATCAACAAATCCCGTTTAGAATGTTTAACACTAGTGCTAAATTCAATGTAATATCTCATGTAAGTAATGTTACCTCAGACAGCTTTTCAACAACACTTCCACGGTATCTGCAGAGAATCCAGAACATCCAGATAAGTTGAGCCGGACCAAGTTGGGGTTTTGTGCTATACTTCTAAAAGAGAAAGAATAGAGTGTTTAAATACTGCTAAATTGATCTGTTCTATCATCAGGAGCCAAAGCTGCAAGAGAGCCTGAAGATACCAAACTATTTCTAACGTGTCAAACTGGTTGTGAATTTGCTGAATAAGGTTCTACATTTAGGCAAGAAACACAAAATGCACAGGTACCGTATAGGTCCGGGATGGCGAACCTATGGCACGTATGCCACAGGTGGCACGCGGAGCCATTCGTCAGGGCAACACCTCAGCTGGCCAGTGCACATGCGCGCACTGGCCAGCTGAGTTCAGCCTTTTTTAAAGACATTTTTCGCTCTCCCCAGGCTCCAGAGGCTTTACAGGAGCCTGGGGAGGGCAAAAAGAGCCTCTCCCCGGAGGCCCTCCGGAGGCTTCAGGAACTTCCCTGAAGCCTCCGAAGCGCAAAACACAGTACCTACGGCAAACTGGAAGTTCGGGAACGGACTTCCGGTTTGCTCATAGGGTCAGTTTAAGCCCTCTAGAGGCTTCAGGGATCTTCAGGCTTCCCTGAAGCCTCCAGAGGGCATAAACCGGCCATACGAGCAAACCGGAAGTCATCTGGGGGGCGGGGGAGGCTTTTTTCGCCCTCCCCAGGATCCTATAAAGCGCACGGGAGGGCGTGGGCATGTGTTGCATTATGGTTGTAGCACACCCATGCACGACCCCCCTGCGCTCCCCCCCTTATGGCCAAAAAAGGTTCGCCATCACTGGTATAAGTGGTACCTTGCTCAATAATAGTAACTGTGAAGGGGATCTTTGAGTCCTAGTGGACAACAATTTAAATAGGAGCCAGCCGTGTGCAGCAGCTGCCAAAAAAGCCAATATGGTTCTAGGCTGCATAAACAGAGGGATAGAATCAAGATCACGTGAAGTGCTGATACCACTTTATAATGCCTTGGTAAGGCCACACTTGGAATACTGCATCCAGTTTTGGTCGCCACGAGGTAGAAAAGATGTGGAGACTCTAGAAAGAGTGCAGAGAAGAGCAACAAAGATGACTAGGGGACTGGAGATTAAAACATATGAAGAACGGTTGCAGGAACTGGATATGTCTAGTTTAATAGAAAGAAGGACTAGGGGAGACATGATGGCAGTGTTCCAATATCTCCGGGGTTGCCACAAAGAAGAGGGAGTCAAACTATTCTCCAAGGCACCTGAGGGTAGAACAAAAAGCAATGGGTGGAAACTAATCTAGGAGGGAATTGAAGAACTTAGAACTGAGGAGAAATTTCCTGACAGTAGAACAATTAATCAGTGGAACAGCTTGCCTCCAGAAGTTGTGAATGCCCCAACACTGGAAGTCTTTAAGAAGATGTTGGATAGCCATTTGTCTGAAACAGTATAGGGTTTCCTGCCTAGGCAGGAGGTTGGACTAGAAGACCTCCAAGGTCCCTTCCAACTCTGTTATTGTACTGTATAGTATTTATTTAATGTACATACTGCTCTTTGCAAAATAAAGCAGTTAGTAGAATTAATAAAATAGAATAACTGTTGGGAAGAAGAATGAGATTTTATCCATGTCCTTTACATCAATGGTCCCCACCTTCACGGACCATTAGCCGTAGCAGCACTGTCGCTGGTAGTGGGAAAAGGAGGGGATGGTTTTACACACGCAACCTAGCTCTCACACATATGCAAATGAAGCTTTGCCCCCACTTGCCAATGGGCCATGGACCAATTCAGGGGTTGAGGGACCCCTGCTTTACATGGAAGCGACAGAGAAGGAAAGTTCTAGAGAGCTAAAATAAAACACAAATCACAAAAATAATTCTAAAAATCCTACAGCTTCAAAATCAACACCAATGTTATGAAGCAAAAAAACTGAGCAAAGGCTTAAACCTTAAGCAAGAAACGAGGGAGAAAGAAGTTATATATTACAAAGGAACACCAAACCAGATTTAGTCTGAATTTTTAAACATGATGCAATTATGAAGGATTCCTAAGATCAGTTTCACTAGAAGTTCAGTTACTCAACTGACTGACCCTACATACCTCTTCACGTCAATAAAAGTAATATAATTCATGCAGGCAGACATTATCTTAAAAGAGGCATTCCCTTGCTGAATGAAAAAGCAGAAAGTCCGGTATAAGATTGTCTTTCATTCCCCACCTCTTATGTTCTTACTTTTAAAATAAACAGAAAATTTTAAAACGTTGCTTCTTGATAAATGAGTTATTATTGATCTACTACTAAGAAGTTTGTTAAGTTGATGAATGGACAGATCAATTCTACAGAGAAGGAAAAGGAAGTAATGGAGGTAGAAGAAAGGACTCCATAAAGCTCTTTGGGCACAGGCTACAGGACAAAAAAGGAGGCACAGGCTACAGGACAGAAAAGGAGTACAGACAGTCCTTGCTTAAGGACCTCCCTGTTTAGTGACTGTTTGAAGTAACTGAAAAAAGTAATTTTATGACTTGATCTTGCACATATGAGTGTCACAACATTCTTGCAGTCATGTGATTAAGATTTGGGAGTAACTGGTAGGCATTTACAATTGCAACATCCCGCAGCTGTGCAATTGCCATTTGCACACTACATAACCAGTTTCCAGCAAGAGTCAATGGAGAAACTGGCAGTAAACTCAGAAGGCGTGGTCACATGATGTCTGAGTTAACAACCACGTCACTTGGTCATAAGAGTTGCCAGTCCCAACTGAGGTCATTAAGCAAGGACTACCTGTATGCAAAATTGTTTAGCATTTGATTCTACAACTGAGTTGCAGACTATTTTATTTCTTACATTTTTTTATCACTGATAAAAGGGGAAGGAAATCAACCAATGGGAAGGTAAACACAATATTTCCTGTGATCTACAGCTGAGGGGCACAGGATCTTCAATAGTTCGGTGAATCTGCAATACTTTTGAGCCTGCTCTTGCATTCCTACACCTTATGTTGTTATTATTATTACCGTACTTTTTGGAGTATAAGATGCACTTCACCCCCAAAAGAGGGTGAAAATTTGGGTGCATCTTATACACCGAATGTAGCCCCACCAACCTGCCGGCCCCCACCCTTTGGCCTCTGCCCCCCAGCAATTTGCCTCCTTGCAGCAAACAGCAAACAGCCTGTTTCAGCTTCAGCACAGCCAGATTAGCACAAGCAGCGTTTGGATTGGCCTCCTGACCATCAGCTGTTTCAGGCTGCAGGATTTCTATTGCCTCCTCCGTGTGCCCCATTTTCTGCCTCCGCATCCCATTTTTGGCCTCTGCAGGCCCCATTTTCGGCTCCACGTGCCCCATTTTCCACCCATTCTGATCCCCGCCACCCACAATGGGCAGAAAATGGGGCACGCGGAGGCGGCAATAGCCTATGGCAATCCCTGCAGCCTGATTGTCAGGAAGCCGATCCAACAATCAGCTGCTTGTGCTAATCAGGCTGTACTGGAACTGAAAAGGGCTGCTTGCTGCAAGGAGGCAAATTGCTGGGCGGCAGAGGCAGATTTTTTTCTTCTTGTTTTCCTCCCCAACAGCCAGGTGTGTCTTATACTTTGGAGTGTCTTATACCCCAAAAAATATGGTACTTTAATTGTGGGATAAATACGGTATTTATAATAACCAGCCCACTTCCAAAAACTCTGGAAAACTTACAACATCCTGAATACAATTTAAAAGAAAAATACAGCAAAGCACAATAAAGCAGGGGGTCCCTAACCTGTTGGCCACAGCCCATTAGTGGACCATGAGGGGTTTTCAGCCAGGCCATGGAAACGCCCAGTGAGTACGCATCCTCGGCATGCCCTCCCCACCCCACCTCCGCCAGTCTGCAAAGTTAGAAACATTGGGAACGAAGTTATAAAGGATAATAGCCCATAGAAATACAATCGTAGCAATCAAAACAATGAGGATCCACCAACACATGAACTCCAGGTGTGTGAACCGGGTAAGGACTTTGTCAAGGATTTGTTACGACTTTCTCTTCCTGAAGGTAGCATCAAAAATTAACACATTTTTAATTGCTCACCTAACTATACCAGAAGAAAGTAGAAGACCTTCTAAGCTGAGGTTCTGCAGACTCTGGCATCTGTCAAGGATAGCTACGAGATCTATAACATTTATTGTACAATTCGATAAATCCAGATGTTGCACACAAAGAGCCCTAAAAAGAAGAAACAAGCAAGAGTGTGAGGAAAGCAGTGGAATACAATTCTTAAAAAAAAAAAAACAGTATTAGCAAAATCATAGAATTGTTGAATTATATAGTTTAAGGAAACCACAACAATAATGGACAGGTGGTCCTCAAGGTACCAGTGCAATTCAGCCCAAAATTTCCATTGCTAAGCAAAGCAACAGTTAAGTGAGTTGTGACCTTGCAACCTTTTTGCCATGGTTGTTAAGAGAATCACTGCAGTTGTTAAGTGAATCATTTGCACATCAAGTGACTCTGGCTTCCCAGATTAAGTTTGCTTGTCAGAAACTCCTTAGAGCAGGGGTCTCCAACTTTGGCAATTTTAAGACTTGTGGGGCTAGAGTTGCAGACAACTTTACCAGAGGGAACATTTTTTGCTCTCAGCCAAAAAAGATTGTCTATTCACACGTGGCACTACACCGATGTCTGGTGCCAAAGTCTAGGTCAGCTGACCAAATTTCCCAGTTCCCTTGAAAAGTGTTTCTTTCTTTTTGCAAAACATACAGCATATTAGCAGACAGGCAGGAACAAAACTGCAAAATTAAAGGATATCATCTCATTTTACTGCAGCATTTACCTGCTTGTTTTAAACAAAGGCGTCGCGATGCAGGACCTTGGACAGCGGAAAGCGATCACTCCCAACGGCAACAATTGGCCAATCACTCCTGGCAAAAGATTTTTACCTGCAAGATCAAGACTTTGCCAAAGCGACTCATCAAGCCTTAAAAAAAGAAGAAAAAAAAGGGGTGGGAAGGAGGGGAGGAAATTAATTTAACAGTCACTGAAGCAAAAATGTCAGCATAACTGAGGTTGTCATGAGCAGATTATTATGCAATAATCATAAAAAAAAATCAGCCACGATTCACTTAATCACCTTGCTTACCAATGCAAGTTCTCGTCGCAGTTGTGGTTGTAAATTGACATACTGTACATATATATGTTTATACATACTGTATATGGGAAACAATGGTGCCAAGAAGTATTGATACTATGAAAAATGAATAAATATTACGTGCGTTGGGCAAAATCTGCCCAGAACTTCATTTAATTTTCATCTATTCCAAAGTGGTGGCGCATTTAGACGCTGCAGCTTTGAACTCCCGGTGTCACAGTGGAGTTCGTTTCCACTACAATTTTGCACCAGTGAAGTTAAAACCAATGTTGTTGTATTTATTTTGTACAATGACAATAAAGATGATACTATTAAAAACAAAGAGCCAAAGTGATAAATCTGTTCAGATCTTAGATGGAAAATATTACAACAATTCTGCAGCATGCAGTTAAAATTGCATCCCAATATCGGGCTATTATTTTGGAATGTTTGTTGCCTCACATATGACAAGTGAAACTCCTAAATCACTTAATTCCTACTGAAATTCCTACAAGAGCCAAGGTGGCGCAGTGGTTAAATGCAGCACTGCAGGCTGCTGCTAGATCAGCAGTTCAGCGGTTCAAATCTCACCGGCTCAGGGTTGACTCAGCCTTCCATCCTTCCGAGGTGGGTAAAATGAGGACCCAGATTGTTGGGGGCAATATGCTGACTCTCTGTAAACCGCTTAGAGAGGCCTGAAAGGCCTATGAAGCGGTATATAAGTCTACTGCTATTGCTATAAAAAAAATTAATAAATCATATAAATGCTATAGGGACGCGATAGCTCAGTGACGAAGACGCTGAGCCTGTTGATCAGAAAAGTCGGCAGTTTGGTGGTTCGAATCCCTAGCGTCACGTAATGGAGTGAGCTTCCATTACTTGTCCCAGCTTCTGCCAACCTAGCGGTTTGAAAGCATGTAAAAATGCAAGTAGAAAAAATAGGAACCACCTTTGGTGGGAAGGTTAACAGCGTTCCGTGTGCCTTTGGTGTTTAGTCATGCCGGCCACATGACCAAGGAGGCATCTTCGGACAGCGCTGGCTCTCCAGCTTTGAAACGAAGTTGAGCACTGCCCCCTAGAGTCGGGAATGACTAGCACATATGTGTGAGGGAAACCTTTATGTTCATCAATGCTCAGTGAAAACCAATTCAGCAAAGAGTACAAGGAAAATGCTTTTATATATTTATATATACACACTTTTATTTAGAAATCGACAGCCACTTACGAAAGGCGATGCCATCTCCGGCAAACCTGGGAAACTTTCAGTAAATCAGTCAAGTTTAGACAGGAAAAGATTCCCAACAGCAATTCATCTGGCAAAGTATCCCAAGAAATACCTTTTGGGGAGGAAAGGAAAGAATTATTATGAAGGTTTAACTGAGTGTTTTTCACGCTTGATGCTTCAAGATGTGCGGACTTCCACATTCTGGAGTGGAATTCTGAAAAATGACATCCACATATGTTAAAAGTGCCAAGGCTAAGAATGCTTTAACTGGTTCATTGGCTGGTAACCAAATTTTTCCAGCATCTTTTGCACTGGAAATGCAGCTGGACTTTTCCAACTCATGGAGAACACTGTATTTCCTCCTTTCAGCAAAGTATGTACTTGGCACATAATTGTCTGAGGTTGTGTGAGTCATTCTACTATTAAAAACGATGGATAAAAAATTTGAACCACCATTAATGATGCTCATTTCCATCTTAACAGATTCCACAAAACAATAATAAGAAGCCCACGAGATTGGTGGTGTCCTGACTGGAGGAAATATAGGAGTGGAAAAGGAATAATTTATTCACAACTAGGGAGATATACCTGGTGGGACACAGAAGAAGGGGTCTTCTCTGTGGTGGCTCCCTCTCTCTGGAACATCATTTCCACAGAGATTAGAATGCCCCCCACTCTTAACACTCTTCCCAAAGGCGCTGAAGACCTGGTTCTGCCAGTTGTGCCTGGGGATCCCAGAGTGGGATGGAGCCCATCATATGACGTGTTGTCACCGAGGCGGGGGGCTATTTTATTTTATTATATATGATTTTTCTCTTTTATTAGTTTTACTGTTTTTATATGATGTTTTTATATTCTTGTAAGCCACCTTGAGTCGCCATGTGTGAATAGGAGGCAATATAAATCTCGTAAATAAATAAACTACAGGTGGGATGAATGTCTGGTGCCTAACATGTTTTACTTTAGCACTGGGAAAAATGTTTCAATTTTCTTGGGCTGCTTAATCTTGTTTGCTCTTATTTTGCATCTTGTGATACTGCAGCAATTTATCCCTAAGTAGTATATGTTTTAACATTTTATGAATGTTGTACACTTAATGGTCAGGTTTTCTAAAATCTATTTTAGAGTGTCTATAAACATTGTTCATAAAACAAATTGAAGCACTGACCTCAAATCATTGATTTTGGATCTTACATCAACAACAAAAATCCAAGACGACACACACACACACAACAGAATCAAAAATATTTTTTTACAGAGTTCCATGTAACTCACTTCAAGGTAAATACAGTGGGACTGCAATCTACGGTAGTGTAAAAGAATGAAACATGGTTTTCAGAAAATGGGATAGTTAAATGTTAGCTAGGGTATTAAGTTATTTACTTGCCTTTTCAAATATTCCCAACTTAAAAATGTATTCGTATGCAAATGGTGACTAATATAAATCTAATTTTGAAGAAGTGTAGTGAGCCAGTTTAAGAAATACCCACCTCATACCCTGCATTCAGTTAGTGTGCTGAATGAATTCAGCCACTCTGATTTGCAAATTATGGTTTATAGCAAGTCTGTTGTGTTACTTTAGGGCAACTGTTTCTTGACAACAAACCAAGATTAAGGAAAACTAATTATAATAGCCGAATCCAACAAATCAGCCTGCTTTTATAATTTAAAAAACTGCTATCAATTTAAACTTTATCATCACCCTAACGCAGAATTTTAAATACCGTATAAGAATATAAGATGCACCTTTTTTCCTCAAAAAAGAGGGTGAAAATCTGGGTGAGTTTTATACACCGAATATGGCATTTTTGGCCTCTCGAAACCTCACCCCCTTTGCAAAAATGATCATCCGTAGCCTTTAAGAGGCTTCCAGAGTGCTCCTGGGGCTGGGGAAGGCAACAATGAGAAGAAAATGGGCCATTCCCCCCACCCGAGCACTCTATAAGCCTCCAAAAGGCTATGTATGCCCTTTTTTTTGACAAAAAGGGGCCTATTTTCGTGAAAAACGGTCTGTTTTGGGGAGATCTTCAGAGTGCAAAACCTTAAAAAAAAAATTTTAATTTGCCTCTTCAAAATTTTGGTGCGTCTTATACTCCGGTGCGTCTTATACTCCGAAAAATACGGTAGCTTTTGGGGGCGGGGAGATCTTACCTGCAACTGTCTCTTGAAGCAGTCTAGGCTGGCGGATAATCACAAATTTGGTTTCCCTCACTTTCTGCCGTTTCGTGGGTGGACTCACACACATCAAGAGATCCTGGGGGGTGTTCTCACTGTCCAGTTTAAGAGCAGACACTCCCATGCCTGAGAGGAGATCTGAAGTCTTGTTGGGATGCCAGCTCCATGGGACACCTGTAGTGATGTTGCTCTCCAAATCTGGAATTTCCTGAAGATGTCTCCTGAAAGGATGCAAAGGCCCACAGCTACCATTTTACATGCAATCCATAATAGCTCTTCAGCCAACACAGGAACAGAGACTTAATAGCAATAGCCCTTACATACTGCTTCAGTGCTTTACCGCTCTCTTTAAGCAGTTTAGAGTCAGCATATTGCCCCCAACAATCTGGGTTCTTATTTTATCAAGGATGGAAGGCTGAGTCAACCTTGAGCCACTCAGAATCAAACTCCTTGAGCCGGTGAGACCCGAACTGCCAAACCGCTGGCAGCCGGTGATCAGCAGAAGTAGCCTGCAGTACTGCACTCTAACCACTGCGCCACTGTGGCTCTTAATTGAAGTAGTTCATATCTCAAGACCTAAAATGGACACCTAACATCAAAAACGTCATTAAAAAAGCACAATAAAGAACGTTGCCAACTCAAGAAACTCAAACTGCCCAAGGAGCTGCTGATACAGTTCTACAGAGGAATTATTCTCATCTGCTCCTGGGGGCTGGGGAAGGCAAAAATGAGCAGAAAATGGGCCATTCCCCCCCGCCTCATCTGCACCTCTATAACTGTCTGGTTTGGTTCTGCAACCCAACAAGATGGACACAGACTTCAGAGGATAATCAGAACTGCAGAGAAAACAATGACTACCAACCTGCCTTCCATTAAGGACCTGTACACTGCACGAGTCAAAAAGAGGGCTGTGAAAATATTTACAGACCCCTCACATCCTGGACATAAATTGTTTCAACTTCTAACCTCAAAATGACGCTATAAGGTACTGCACACCAAGACAGCTAGACACAAGAACAGTTTTTTTCTGAACACCATCACTGCTAAACAAATAATTCCCTCACCACTGTCAAACTATTCACTAAGGCTGCATTACTATTACTATTAGTTTTCTCTTTGTTCCTATCACCCATCTCCTCCCACCTATGACTCCATGACTGTAACTTTGTTGCTTGTATCCTTACAATTTATATTGATATTGTTTCCTGATTGCTTATTTGTACCCTATGACTATCCTTAAATGTTGTACCTTATGATTCTTGATGAATGTATCTTCTCTTTTTATGTACACTGAGAGCATATGCACCAAAGACAAATTCCTTGTGTGGCCAATCACACTTGGACAATAAAGAATTCTATTCTATTCTATTCAAGACAGAAACGTTATTATGCTTATTAGAAGAGAGCTAAAAATTCCAGATATGTTTATTTTAGACCTTACTTGACTGGGATGCCTTCATACATTACTACATACATTACTACTAGTTCTTGATGTGTTTGAAGCTGGAATTAGAGTTAAACGTTGTTCTGGTTGTTAAGATCAGCTTATGAACATTTTTTTTTGTAGCTGTCATTAAGCAAACACCATGGTCCCAACGCAAACAGCATCATCATTAAGCAAACAGCGAGGTCATCAAGTAAAGTCACTGTTTGCAAAAGGTGATTATTGCCAGAAAGAGAAAGTAAATGCCGGTTTTGGACCCCCCCAAAAAAGCTATAAATTGTAGTCACAACCGTAGACTGTTGGAAACGTCCGTAAATGTGGGCCAGTTGCTGAGCTCTCAAAATGTGATCACTTGTGGGGGCAGCTGTTGGGACTTTGAATCTGATCACATGTACCTCTTTTGGCATATGCTGTGATTTCAAATTAATTTTTTTACTCAACATGTTGTGTGGAGCCAAACACTGTAACTTATAAAACAGATGTATTATTGAACAATATGAATAAATCAAAATAATTATGGCTTTTGAATAAACTGGGGCTTGATGTGTGTGATGAAAGAAAGAGTCCTTAGTGGCGCAGTGGTTAGAATGCAGTATTGCAGTCTACTTCTACTGGCTGCCGGCAGTTTGGCAGTTCGAATTTCATCGGGCTCAAGGTTGACTCAGCCTTCCATCCTTCCGAGGTGGGTAAAATGAAGACCCAGATTGTTGGGACAATATGCTGACTCTGTAAACTGTTTAGAGAGGGCTGTAAAGCACTATGAAGCGGTATATAAATCTATTGCTAGTGCTACTGCTATTAGGCCAAGGAGATTTTCTGCAACCAAAAAAAATACCATTAAAATACATACTGAGTAAAGTAGATAGATAGATAGATAGATAGATAGATAGATAGATAGATAGATAGATAGATAGATAGATAGATAGATAGATAGATGATAGATAGATAGATACAGAGATAGATACAGAGATAGATAGATAGATAGATACAGAGATAGATACAGAGATAGATACATAGATAGATAGACAGACAGACAGACAATAAAAGATATACTGGATTGGGAGACTGACAACTTGCTATAATTATCTGAATGAAAGTTGTGTTTTATTATTTTTTCTTTGTGCACATATTGTTTTGTTTTTGACCTTGCACCCCCCTCCCCTGTGGTTGTAAGCCGCCCTGAGTCCCCTCAGGGAAAAGGGCGGCATATAAATCCCAATAAACCTAAACCTAAACCTAAACCTAAACCATTATCATCAAAAATTGTTTGGATGGATGGAAGTCCTGCATGGAAGAATAAAACACCCTGTCTCAACAGAGGACTAGAGATCATCTTTGATCATCTATTCATTTAGTGATCATTCGAAGCTATAAGGGCACTTGTAGAAAAAAGACTTATGACCGTTTTTCACACTTACAACCATCTCAGTATCTCCATGTTCATGTCACCAAAATTCAGACGCTTGGCAACCCATTCATATTTATGACAGTTGCAGTGTCCTGAGGTCATGTTTTTGCAACCTTCTGCAAAAGCAAAGTCAATGGGAAAGCCAGATTCACTTAACAACCATATCACTAACTTAACAACTGCAGTGATTCACTTAACGGTGGCAGGAAAAGTCACAAAATGGGGTGAAATTCCCTTAACAACTGTCTTGCTTAGCGACAGAAAGTCGTGGTTGTAAGTCGAAGACTACCTATGTAGAGGGCAGATCAGAGGATGGCAACTACAAATCCTCCTATCCTGTTTACAAGAAAATCAATGGACAGGTTGATGTAGTTGCACTCAATGGAACTCTTGAAAATATCTAAATGACATGTTGCATCATTGTACATTGTACACAAACTTTGGAATAAGCTAATTTTGCATTCAAATACAGCATTTCCAAATACAATTTAGCAACATGTTGCAACACTATGAGACGATTTCCCATCAGTATGTATATTTTCCACTGGATTCAAAGACAAAAAAGAGACCCACATTCAGTCCATTTGCACACCTGCACAGGTTTGTTCTGGCATTGTTTAATTCCATGTGCTAGCACACCTATCCACCTGTGCCAACTTTGCATATGGAGAATGCGCCAGTACCAGTACCCTAACTTTCCTAACTTCTTTGCACTTATCGTGCAAATATTTATTATGCCTATTCCTTGGGGATTCCTAAACAGTAATTAGACGTGCAGTTATAATCTGAAAAATGCATGTCCGATTTGTGAATTGCAGCATTTTTAGCTGAAACACCAAACGACCCGCAACAAAGCGCGCAAGCCAATCCCGCCGCTCCTAATCTTGGCTTCTCTTCTGCCTTCCCAGCTGCATCCATTTATCTTTACCTATGCATGATGCTCAAAGGGGTGATGCATGAAGAACGGGGATCTCCGATCCTTCGGGCTTTTGCTTTCCCGCGCCTTGCCTCGCTCAGCTTTGTTGATCTAGTTAAATTTGCCGCAGCTCCGGAAACCCAGGGGAAAAAAAAGAACCTCGCGCGCTCGATCCGCCCGGGCTAACGTTCTCCTAGACCTCGCGGTGGTTCTCGGGAGTTGTAGTTCTTTGTAATAGAAACCGTTCTCATCTACAGTCCAGTACTCTATGGCAGTGTTTCTCAACCTTGGCTACTTGAAGATGTCTGGACTTCAACTCCCAGAATTCCCCAGCCAGCGAATGCTGGCTGGGGAATTCTGGGAGTTGAAGTCCAGACATCTTCAAGTTGCCAAGGTTGAGAAACACTGCTCTATGGCGACACTTTCTTTAGATTATTGGAAGACATGTCATATTAATAATAAACTATTATTAACAGCAATTGTTTCCTTCTGTTCGTTTCCAGTTCCAGGAAAGTGCGATTTGGGAGAAATGTATTTGTAATAAATGTGTAACTTCCATAAAATGCAGCGTCTATAAAACATCTATGAATTGCAAATAAAAGTCCTGTGTTTTATGTAAAGCACTTAAGGGCAATTTAAACTTTTAAGATATTACCAAGGTAGAAAAATAACTGTTTCAATGAAACCTCAACAGTGCAATGTTACACTTGTCAACGGAATCATACATTCATTTTATATTAATTTCATATTATAATTTTAATTTATTATTATTTTATTTTATTATTATTTTATTTATAATCTATTTTCCAAAGCACCTGAAGGCCAGACAAGGAATAATGGATGGAAACTGACTAAAGAGAGATTCAACCTAGAAATAAAGAGGAACTTTCTGACAGTGAGAAAAAAACAACCAATGGAACAGAAGTTTCCTTCGGAAGTTGTGGGGGCTTCATCATTTGAGACTTTCAAGAAAAGACTGGACTGCCATCTGTCAAAAATGGTGTAGGGTCTCCTGCTTGTGGGGGGGGCGGGGTAACCTACAAAGTCCCTTCCAACTCTGTTAATCTGTAATAAACCAGGCCAATCCCAGGTGGGTCTAGGATTGCATAGCAATAGCAGTTAGATTTATATACCGCTTTACAGTGCATAGATCGGAGATTAGTAATTACTTACTTACTCAAAAAGAGTTGATTAGTGATGGAATCACAATGAACGTTCTCTGATGGGTTAATCAGTATCGAGACCCTTCGCCACCCCATTGTTAGATTTCTCCCACTGCAACCCATCCCTAACTTATTTAACTATCTTCCATCGGCTAGCCCAGGGTTCTCCAAAGTTGACCACTTTAAAACTTGTGGCTATGCTGGCTGGGGAATTCTGGGAGTTGAAGTCTACAAGTGACCAACTTTGGAGAACCCTGGGCTAGGTAAACAAAGGCAGCTTGGCTTTCGCAATGCCTCTTGGGTACTGTAGTCCACCGGTAAAGTGACGGGTGGGGGGAAGCGACAAACCCTGCTCCTACGCAAGCGCTTGGCAGAACGCGATGTCTCCTGGGTACGGTAGTTCATCACAGCCCCTCTGTGAAGGAAGTGACATCGGAAGTTGTGGTAGGTTTCGGCAACGTGGATATGTTTTCCCAGGCTTCCTCGCGCGCCTGAGGAGAGAGAACGGAGCCGGAAATGTCAGAGGCGTCTGCGGTTCAGCTGGTGGCCGGCTCGGTTCCTTCCTGCGGAGAGCCGGACTTCCTCCGCCTGAGGAGTAGGCAGCCGGGAGTCTCCGGGAGCAGCCTCGGGAAGGAGTCTCTCTGAAAGGGGAAGCCCGAAGTCCTTGGCTCGGCGCCCAGCAGTGACCCGGAGAGGAGCGGGGACGCCAGAGGATGCGACCGGGGAGTGGCCAGCCCCGTCGCTGCCGGGTAAGTCCACACGGAGCCCCGTCCTCCTGTCATGGGTTAGCTTTCTTCCCTTCGGCCCTCTCAGGCTGGCCTTCCCCGACTCGGACCCCTATTGTATATTGGACTACAGTTCCCATTACCCGCAGCCCACATTGGACTACAATTCCCATCATCCTCATCCTCCTGCTCTGTTAGCTTTCGGCCCTCTCAGGCCGGCCTTCCCCGACTCGGCCCCCTATTGTGTACTGGATTACAGTTCCCATCACCCGCAGCCCACATTGGACTACAGTTCCCATCCTCCTCATCCTCCTGCCCTGTTAGTTTTCTTCCCTTTGGCCTCTCAGGCCACCCTTCCCCGACTCTGCTCTCTTTTGTGTGTTGGACTACAGTTCCCATCACCCGCATCCCACATTGGACTACAGTTCCCATCATTCTTATCCTCCTGTCCAGTTAGCTTTCTTCCCTTCTGCCATCTCAGGCCGGACTTCCCCGGCTTGGCCTATTATGTACTGGACTATAGTTCCCATCACCCGCAGCCCACATTGGACTACAGTTCCCATCATCCCCATCCTCCTGCCCTGTTAGCTTTCTTCCCTTCTGCCATCTCAGGCTGGACTTCCCCGGCTTGGCGTATTATGTACTGGACTACAGTTCCCATCACCCGCAGCCCACATTGGACTACAGTTCCCATCCTCCTCATCCTCCTGCCCTGTTAGCTTTCTTCCCTTCGGCCCTCTCAGGCCGGACTTCCCCAGCTTGGCCCCCTATTGTGTACTGGACTACAGTTCCCATCACCCGCAGCCCACATTGGACTACAGTTCCCATCCTCCTCATCCTCCTGCCCTGTTAGCTTTCTTCCCTTTGGCACTCTCAGGCTGGCCTTTCCAGACTCGGCCCCTTATGGTGTATTGGACTACAGTTCCCTTCACTCCTCAATGCGGGAGATTTGGGAAGAACCAAGTGGGGGAAGGGCATTTTCTTTAAAGTAAGTAGAGTAACCAGCACGACTATGGTAGAATTGGAGTGAAAGCTTCCCAATTCTAAGGGATTTTTGTTTAATATTTACTCTAACAGGATAAGTGCTTTAAAGTCTTTAAAACCAGGCAGCCAGCTCTGGGTCTATAGGATTCTCTGCTCCAATTTATTTATTTATTTTTGCATGCTTACACTGGATATAGAAGTGTGCTAAATAAAAGTAGGACATGAATGAATAATTATCATTGGATATGTATATATTCTGGTATTACCTGTTGCGAGCACTACCCACACATGTTGATAGAAACTTTTACTTCTGCCCTTCAGTGTTAGATGAATAGAAGTGCTAGTCGTCATTACTACAGCACTTTGTATTTTAGGTGAGGTGGTGGGAATCATGTATGTATGTATGTGTATGTACATGTATTCATACATGAAGAATATATCGAATAAAGGACAAAATGTAGTGGTACCTTAATACTCATTATTAATTGGTTCCAGGAGGAGTGATGAGTACCAAACAATTTTTTCCCACAAGGAATAATATAGCGAGTCACAAGGTAGCCGACACTGACAAATTTTAACTTGTGTGTTGAGTAACAAACAGATGAGTACTGGGACAAAATTTTCACATCAAAATGTGTTGAGTACCAAATCCAATGATTTCCAAGCAGTTGAGTACCAAGGTAACACTGTAAGGATAAGTGTGCCTGAATTAGAACGGTGATTGATTCCTGTACAAAATTAGGAGTGCTGCTTTTAAAAAGTTCATTCCAAAGCAGGGAAACTTCAGATCAATTTCTGAAAGGCAAGCTTGCAAGTGCAAAGGGAATTGAACACGAAATGCATACTCTCTTGAAACTGCCAACTTGAATTCACTGAAATTTACAGCCTAATTTTGACATGTTAATCTTGTTTTTCACAGAAATTGTAGGGCAGGCAAGTATACAGATGTGGTGTGAAGTGTTTGCTTAAGGTTTTATCTTTTGAAGGTTTTATCTATCTACTGCTTTTGAAAAGTTACTGTGCTTTTTAGCCCAGTGGTCGTTTAACCTTTTCCCCCTGGTTACTTTAACTGATTTAACAACCGTTTAAAAACATTAAGATATTCTGGTGGAAGCTTTTGATAGTTAGCTTTTTCTCAATACCTGTATAGTAAAAATTAGTTTTTTACTATAAAGTTTGGAGTAAAGGTTTGCTGTCAGGTTTTAATCTTTCTTCTCATCTCTGTTTACGACAGCAATATGTTATAACAGCAATATGTACTACTTATGCGTGGTTTGAAGTTCATTTCCAATGACTTAATAAGAGTTGACAAATGAAATAATGAAGGTAAAATTAACAGTTAGTCATTCCAGATCTTATTTATTCTTTAAAATATATTCTATCTTTCTGCCATAGTATGACTCAAAAGGGCTGACATAATATCCAAAAAGGTCATACCACAAATCAATTAAACAGTAGCTTAAAAAAAACAAGAAAGAAAAGCAATCGATCTAAACTGGCTCGGAGGAGCAGGGAGACAAAATGGACAGAAACTCAATCATTTAAAAGGTCTGTGATGTTAACATTCTTCTCTTAGATTCTCTAAAGCAGCCACAAGTTTCCCCAATTCTTACTACACTGTTACTGTACTCCCACCAACCTCAGGCAGCAGGACCAATACCCATTTGTAGAAGAGGGACAGAGGTTAATCAGGAACTGACGTAGCATTTCAATCAGTGCTTTTGTTCTCTAGATATTAAGATACACTGACGTCCGATGGCATGGAGTAGAGTCCAATGTGGTAGACAAGTTAAATGGATTTTTAAAAAACCTTTTCAGCCAAATATTAATGAATTAAATGTTTATTGCAAGCCATATTCTATTCTATTTAAATCACTGTTTTTTGCTGTTTATTACAGATATAATCCTCTTACGAACCAATACATGCTGGTTGGAATCAGTGAACAATAATGAGTGGTGCAGCTTTGGGCATTGAGATAGTTGTCGTCTTCTTTTTGGCGTTAATCATACTACATCGATATGGTGACTTTAAAAAGCAGCACAAACTTGTGATTGTTGCAACACTATTAGCTTGGTACCTTTGTTTTCTCATAGTCTTTATACTGCCCTTAGATGTCACTACGGTAAGAATTTTCATATTTATTTTCTCCATTTTAATAAAATTTGATTATAGGGTTTCCATAGAATTAGCAGATAAGGATTTTCTGTTATTTTATTGTAATAATTTATTTTCAAGAATTACATCAGATATCTAATGTAAAATGCGCTTATTCAAAAATTTGTGCCTATTTGCTTTATTATACATTTTCTTGAAATCAACAAACATACAGTAAAGATATATTCTCTCATTGCGTACATTTCTCAATGAGCTGCTGAAAAGGAAAGGATGATTGGCACACATCAACATTGCAAAATTGGGGCTTTCTAGTTTGGGAAGCTGATTTATTTGAGGAATATAGTATGCCAATGCCTTTATAACTCTTATTTTACTTTTGTCCAATTGCTGACTTTTTGTTTTCTAGACTATATACAATCGGTGTAAACTTGATATAAATGAGTCATCCACCAACAGTGGATCAGCAGTGCAAAATCAAGACACTAATCCTACTCAGAGGTACCAAGGCATCTAAAAAATAATTTCTTTTTTGATCTAAAAATCTTGACAACCTTGTAACATTGGCAGGGCAACATTGGCAGGGCTTTTAACCAAAATGAGAAAAATGTCATGCGAATGTGAAATCCTCAGTGAGATATCAAGAAAACTATAATTAAAGATGGTGTAATTTGGCATAAAGATATTGAAATGTGGTTTTTTATTATTACATAACATAGTACAGGTAGTCCTTGACTTGCAACATTTCATTTAGTGACCGTTCAAAGTTACGACACTAAAAAAATAACATGACCAGTTTTCACAATTATGACCTTTGCAGCATCTTCCCATGTGATCAAAATTCAGATGCTTAGCAACTGGTTCATATTTATGACTGTTGCTGTGTCCCAAGGTCATGTGATCTCCTTCTGTGACCTTCTGAGAAGCAAAGTTAGTGGAGAAGCCAGGTTCACTTAATAACCGGGTTACTAATTTTATCAACTGCAGTGATTCACTAACAACCAAGGAAGAAAGATCGTAAAATGGGGCAAAACTCACTTAACAAATGTCTCACTTAGCCACAGAAACATCAGCAGTCTCATTCACAATTAATGAGACGGGTGGGTGTATAAAGAGAAGCAGTCATAATTCTAAGCCAAAGGGCACAACATTCAAGCCAGTTTGTATTGCACCACTTCATTGGTGATGCTTTTTATGAGTCATGTTGTTACTATTATTTTGGCTGAATAATCCAATTTATACTGTAATTAGTAGCTCGAATGGTAAACATTTCAATTTGGATCTGAGGATTGAATGACTTCGTATTCTGAGCCTTTTTATTTGAGTAATCAATTTAATTTGCATGTATGATCCTATGATGCTGAATAACTTAATGAGCTCTATTTTATTACTCTATAATTCATGTAGTCCCATAACATATTATGCATATGTTAAAAATGCTAACTCTGATTGTCTTTATAGTAAACACAAATGTATCAAACCATGGAGTTATATCCCTGATAGAATTATGCCCATTTTTTGGCGTGTTGTATACTGGACATCACAGTTTTTAACATGGTAAGTATTGTGGAAATTTCTGGAATGCTTCAAACAGCCTAAAGTAAAAAGGAACAACAGTTTATCCATATCATTTGAATGTTTATCATTAACGTGAAAACTTTAGGACATTTTAATTGAAAGACAGGTTTGCCCACCAGAAAGTATCAAACTTCTTTACATTAGATGATGTAGGTTTTAAGATAGTTCTTCTCTCTGTTCTAGCCAAGTAAAATAATCTTATTTAAGCCATCAGAGAAGCTAAATTGAGGAAGTTCTTGGCTTTGCTATAAAGTAGCTGCTATGTTCACTGAGTTAGTTCCATATACATTTTTGTCGCAGATTTTGGTACCTGCTGCCAATGATAGATTTACTTGCACCGTTTCCCCCAAAATAAGACCTCCCTGGATAATATGCCAAATCGGGCTTTTGAGCGCATGTGCTAAAATAAGCCCTCCCCCGAAAATAAGCCCTCCCCTAGAATATTTATACACATGCGCAGCCGGTCCCCGCTATTTCCTGGGGGTGAAGGAGGGAATACCTGCCATCCATTGAGAAAGGCCTCAGAGAGGCCACTCCCGTAAATCCTAGCTACTGCATCCTTTCTCTTAGTGGCAGCTGCAAAAAGAGTGGCAAGAGTGCTAGGGCTGGCAAGAGTGTGCCAGAAACAGAGACAGAACTTCTGGCCCTCTCTGGATTAGTTGATCCACGGGCCGTGGGCCAAGATTAAGGGGCCTCCTTCACCTCAAAAATAATAAGATCTCTCCAAAAATAAGGCCAAGCACTTATTTCTGGGATGAAAAGAAAATAATACCCTGTCTTATTTTCAGGGAAGCATAGTAACATGCCTGTGCTATGGTTCTGAAATCAGTACTGTGAAAAAACCATTTCCTTCCTTTTGATTTATTTTTTGCCTCTTAGAATAAGATGTTTCAGAAATATTATAGCTGCCAGTTTTTCTAAAATGTAGGACTACTTGTATGTGTATAAGTGCCAAGTACTTACTTCTGACTAAGGAAAAAAGATGAAACTCTTGCTATATTCATTTTGCTCTTCATTCCTAGGATTCTGTTACCCTTTATGCAGTCCTATGCTAGATCAGGAGGTTTTTCCATTACCGGGAAGATTAAAACAGCGTTAATTGAAAATGCTATATATTATGGAACGTACCTTTTGATTTTTGGAGCGTTCTTGATATATGTAGCTATAAATCCAAATATCAGCTTGCAATGGTAAGTAATATTTCTAAGCCTTTAGTATATTAGTACCTTGCATATTTAGATTGTTATTTAGTGATTGGAGGAGATAAAGCTTAGAATTATGTTGAACTTGATTTTAAGATTTGATTTTTAATTTCATAGATAGTTGCAGGTAATTTTTACTTCCCTTAGGTTGTTTTTTTGTGTGTGTGTGTGGATGAAAGTATATCGAGATTTACTGATCCAATATGGCTTTTGCCTGATACTAGTTAAGGGATACAGTGGCTTAGTGGTTAGGACTCTGAGTCTTAGATCGTTAAAGGTCCAGAACTTTCAAGATCTGAGTGCCACAAGATAGAGTGAGCGCCTGTCACTTGTTCCAGCTCCTGCCAACCTAGCAGTTATAAAGCATGCAAATGTAAGTGCAGTAGATGAATAGCAATAGCATTTAGATACGGTTTCACAGTGCTTTACAGTCCCCTTTAAGCAGTTTACAGGGTCAGCCTATTGCCCCCAACAACCAGCAATCTAAAACTCAGAGGGTTTTAGTGGGTTATCAGTGCATGTAACATAGATGTTTGTGCGGGTAAGATTATCATTCCTGCTGTCAAGCAAAGCCAAGCATTTCATAGTGAGTGCCATACCATATGCATGAATCATACAAGTGGCAAGAAAATAGGAGCAGTCAGGCATAACACAGGTTATGTAGACAGTAAACACAGGGTCAATCAAAATGGACTCAAATGTCTATACACCAATGCACAGAGTATGAGGAATAAACAGGATGAACTAGAAATACAAGTAAATGAGGGCAGATACAATATTGTTGCCATCACAGAAACTTGGTGGGATGAAACCCACAAATGGAACATAGAGCTAGAAGGATTTAAATTATTTAAAAGAAATAGACCAAATAAAAGAGGAGGTGGAGTTGCACTATATATAAGAAATAACTACATCTCTACAGAAATAGAGCACAACAATGATGAGAACTATCTTGAATGCATTTGGGTTAATATTAAAGGTTGGGGGAGAAATGACATTGCCATAGGTCTATACTACAGGCCACCCAACCAAGCAGAGGAAATAGATGAACTTTTTGCTAGTCAGCTAACTAAGGTACGTAGGAAGCACACCACAATAGTAATGGGGGATTTTAACTACCCTGACATCAACTGAGAAACAAACTCTGCACCAAGTGGAAGATCCAACAGATTCCTAACGAACCTAGCAGACAACTTTGTTTCCCAAAAAGTAGAAAAGGGAACAAGGGGATCAGCCATATTGGACTTAATTCTCACTAACGGAGAGGAAATGATAGAAGGTGTTGAAGCCATAGGAACCCTGGGGGCAAGTGACCATGCAATATTGGAATTCAACATTATGCAAACACAAGGAGTAGAACAAAGTCAAACTAGAGTCTAGGACTTTAAGAGAGCTAATTTCAATAAACTTAGAGAGAACTTGGGAAGAATTCCATGGATAAGAATCCTCAAGAGGAAAACAACTCAAGAAGCTTGGGAAATTTTGAAAAATGAGATTACAAAAGCCCAGTCTAGCACAATACCAATGAAGAAGAAAAATAACAGTTCCCCCCAAAACCAGTATGGCTACATAAAGAATTCTCTGACAAATTGAAAGACAAAAAAGTTAAGTATAAAAATTGGAAAGGGGGGGACATAACTGAGGCAGAATATCAGGAAATAGCCCGAGCCTGTAAAGATGACATAAGGAAAGCTAAGGCTTACAATGAAGAAAGGCTTGCCACAAAAGTAAAAAATAACAAAAAAGCTTCTTCCAACATGTTAAAAACAAGAAAAAGGTTAAGGAAACAATTGGTCCATTGCTGGGAGAAAGTGGCAAGAAGGTGACAAGCAACAGGGAGAAAGCAGAACTATTTAACTCATTTTTTGCATCTGTCTTTACACAAAGGGATAAAACAATCCAACCTATCAAAAACAGCACCACAAAAATCAGATTGAAATAGGGAAGAAAATGGTAAGAGCACTTGTCTACCCTAGACAAGTTCAAATCACCAGGACCAGATGGATTATATCCCAGGGTGCTGAAGGAACTGGCAGATGAGATCTCAGAACTTCTGAACTATATCTTTCAGAGATCCTGGAACTGCCAGAGGACTGGAAAAGAGCTGATGTGGTTCCCATCTTCAAAAAAGGAAAAAAAATAGATCCAGGAAACTATAGACCTATCAGCCTGACCTCAATACCAGGAAAGATTCTGGAAAAGATAATCAAGCAACGAATTAGCGAACACCTAGAAGTAAACAAAGTAATAGCCAAAGCCAACATGGGTTTGTCAAAAACAGATCATGCCAGACTAATCTTATTGCACTATTTGACAAAATGACAAAATTAGTGGACCAGAGGAATGACGTTGATATAGTTTACTTGGACTTCAGTAAGGCATTTGATAAGGTAGACCATAATCTATTACTAGATAAAGTAGAAGAATGTGGGCTAGACAGTATCACTACCAGATGGATTTGTAACTGGCTGATCAACCACACTCAACATGTAGTCCTCAATGGAACTGCATCTACATGGAGGGAAGTATGCAGTGGAGTATCCCAAGGCTCTGTTTTAGGCCCAGTACTCTTCAACATCTTCATCAATGATTTGGATGAGAGAATACATGGGGAACTCATCAAATTTGCAGATGACACCAAGCTGGCAGGAATAGCCAACACTCCAGAAGACAGGCTTAAGGTACAGAAGGATCTTGACAAACTTGAACATTGGGTACTATCTAATAAATTGAAATTCAGTGGTGAAAAGAGTAAGGTTCTACATTTAGGCAAGAAACAACAAAATGCACAGGTACAGTATAGATGGTACCTTGCTCAATAGTAGTAACTGTGAGAGGGATCTTGGAGTCCTAGTGGACAACCATTTAAAGATGAGCCAGCAGTGTGCAGCAGCTGCCAAAAAAGCCAACACAATTGAGGCTGCATAAACAGAGGGATAGAATCAAGATCATGTGAAGTGTTAATACCACTTTATAATGCCTTGGTAAGGCCACACTTGGAATATTGGATTCAGTTTTGGTCACCACGATGTAGAAAATATGTAGAGACTCTAGAAAGAGTGCAGAGAAGAGCAACAAAGATGATTAGGGGACTGGAGACTAAAACATATGAAGAACGGTTGCAGGAATTGGGTATGTCTTGTTTAATGAAAAGAAGGACTAGGAGATATGATAGCAGTATTCCAATATCTCAGGGGTTGCCACAAAAAAGAGGGAGTCAAACTATTCTCCAGGGTACCTGAGGCTAGAACAAGAAGCAATGGGTGGAAACTAATGAAGGAGAGGAGCAACTTAGAACTGAGGAGAAATTTCCTGACAGTTAGAACAATTAACCAGTGGAACAGCTTGCCTCCAGAAGTTGTGAATGCCCCAACACTGGAAGTCTTTAAGAAGATGTTGGATAGCCATTTGTCTGAAATGGTATAGAGTTTCCTCCCTAGGCAGGAGGTTGGACTAGAAGACCTCCAAGGTCCCTTCCAACCCTGCTATTGTATTGTATCTGGGTCCTCATTTTACCAACCTTGGAAGGATGGAAGACTGAGTCAACCTTGAGCCTGGTGAGATTCAAATTGCCAAATTGCAGGCAACCGGCAGTCAGCAGTCAGCAGAAGTAGCCTACAGTACTGCACTCTAACCACTACGCCACCATGGCTCATAGATATCGCATATAAGCATACAGGAGGATAACAGCGTTCCGTATATTTCTGTATGCTCTGTGTTGTGGCTTGATGTCATGCTGGCTGCATAATCACGGAAACATCTCCAGACAATGCTGCCTCTTGGCTTAAGAAACAGAGATGAGCACCAACCTCTAAAGTCGGTCACAATTAGAATAAAACCCACAGTGACACCTTTACCTCACACTAGTTAAGCATATAGGATTGAGTTCAAAGCTTGCTCTGCTAAACATTCAAAGGGAAAGCTTTTTTAGAAGTTGTCCCAATTGATGAGTAAGTTTACTAGGCTGGTCTTACTTAGTTGCTTCCATTCTCAGTGGGGCTATTTCTAACAGGGACTAAAATAATGTATCAGTGTATTCTTTATTGGTAGAAACAACTTGCTTCCTTCACATTAATTATTAATTTAATGGATTTGTAATTTATTGGAAATTGACTATTATTGGTCATGACTAGATGCTGCAAAAGTTCAACATTTAGTTTCAACCTTGGCTGAGTAGCTTAATAAATTTGAGAATGTAAGCTAACAAGACTAGTTGCTTCACTGACTGAGTAAGGAATGCTTTCTTCTGGCAAAAACAGGTGTGCCTGTCGTATTTGAAATGTTTCAAAGCACACTCCATTTTAAATTTGAAATGGCAATTTGCTCTTACCAAGAGTTTTCAAAGGTTGTTCCTACTATAAAAGTTCACTCCAATTCAGAACACTTCTGGTTTTGGTGTAACAGCATTAGAAGACTTCAGTAAAATCAAAACACCCATTTCATACTCAGAATGTTTTATGTATCATCAACATTCATATGAACCTCGTGGATCTAGCAAATCAAGCTACACTCTGGAAAAGGAAGCGTCAATAATAAGTACAACAGAAAAAAAGAATTTAATAGTTTTCTGATAAAAAATATTTAATTGATTGATTGATTGTAGGCCATTAACATGGTATTGACCCTTAGCAACCATATAAGTAGATTTTCTCCAGGATTTTATATAACAGTAGTTTAAAATCTTTAGTACTTACTACAGGGGTGTCAAACTCAAGGCCTGAGGGCCAGATCTGGCATGTGAGTTGCGTAGATGCCGGATCTGGCCGGAGCTGCCCTTGAAACAGTGATGGACCAGTCTGCAATGCCTCTGCCAGTGAAAATGGAACTCGAGAGGACCGCAGGTGGCCTTCCTGAGCTCTGTTTTTGCTGGCAGAGGGTTGCAGGAGGCCGTTGCAGGTGAAAATGGAGCTGGTAGAATGCTTAAGTCATCACAGGTGCCCTCGACATACTGTAAGTGACATTGAGCTGGCCATGCCCACCCTGGCCACAACCATCCCAACCCTCTGAGGTCACACAACCTTGATGCGGCCCTCGATAAAATCGAGTTTGACACGCCTTGACACTGCATATGAAACCCCAGGGCACTTTTTCTGTTTCAGGAATCAACTTCAGACGATTGGAATAGCTGCTGCCAATACCTGGGGCCTCTTTCTGCTTGTGTTGCTGTTAGGATATGGCTTAGTAGAAATCCCACGCTCTCACTGGAATGGAGCTAAAAAGGGCTACCTTCTCATGAAGACCTACTTCAAGGCTGCTAAACTGATGACCGAAAAGGCAGACGCAGAAGAAAACCTGGAGGATATTATGGAGGTAAGTACATTCTGCAGTGCAGGGATATAAAAGGAAGTAGATAAGAATTTTGAGAAACAAAATGCCAAAGGTGCATACAATTTCTTGATATCCAGGGTAGCAAGAAAATTAACAAGCACTTTATATTATGTCAGCTGCAGTGCTATTTTCAATACTGTAAAGGGAATTTCCTGCTCCCTTATTTCATAATTTCAGCTCTTAATTTTTAAAGATAAAACCTCCAGGCCCCAGAGCCAAAGATCATAAAAGGTGCAAAGTAAAAAAAGGACTCCATTACCAATTATGTCACCTGCTTTTCCAACTTTTTCCTAAAACTGGTTTCAAAATAAATTCCTCAGTGAGTCTGTCACGGCTTGTAAAAATCCAACTCCTTTATAAAATATTGTACATTTAACTGAATGTCATAGTAAAAATTTCTCTGCATAGAAATTACATTTCTGATAGGTTGTTTTTTTTCTCTTCACATAAACAGGAGGTCCGTAAAGTAAATGAAAGCATCAAATACAACCATCCTTTGAGGAAATGTGTGGATACAATATTAAAAAAGGTAGCTTAATCAAGCAGTATTAAACATTGCCACGGGGGTTTGAAATCATCAGTGGAGCATAAGAAGGCTAATTCAAGCCTGGGTAAAGGATATTTTCCTTACTTTTTCAGTAGAGACAGTAGGATGTCTTGTCTTAGTCTCAGTGCTCCATTGTGCCAGTCATGCCCACAATTACTATACTCAACCACTTAGCAATCAGGAGAAAAATTACTAAAATAGCTCTGGGAAGTAGCATAGGAAAAAGACCTTCATTAATTTCGATATTTTCACTTGTACACTGCCACTGGCAGAAGAAAAGGAATGCCGCACAAAAAGATCAGGTCTGTCAGACAAAAATCCTAAAGGTGCTTTTTCACGAGGCAACTGGACTTCCTGGTTTTTTCTTTTGAGGACGTTTCACTTCTCATCCAAGAAACTTCTTCAGCTCTTCAGAAAGTCCAGTTGCTTTGTGAAAAAGCACCTTTGTGACAACCATGACCTGGATGACTGAGAATCTCCATAGACATTCAGATAAAAATATTTGTGCAAGACTGCAGGTCGTTCTCAACTTACAACATTCATTTAGCAACTGTTTGAAGTTAAAACAGCACTGAAAAAAGACCTACGGCCGTTTATCATACTTACAACGATTACAGGAGACCCATGGTTACATGATCAAAATTTGGACACTTGGCAACGAACATGTGTTTATGATGATTACAGTGTCCTGGGGTCATGGTTACATTTTGCGACCTTCAGACACTTGGTGACTGATTCATATTAATGACAGTTGCAGGTCTATTACCTTTTGTGACCTTCTGATAAGCAAAGGCAATGGGGAAGCCAGATTCACTTAGTAACCATGTTACCAACTTAACAACTGCAATGATTCACTTAACAATTACGGCAAGAAAGGATGCAAGACTCTCTTTACAACTGTCTCGCTTTGCAATGGAAATGTTGGACTCATAAGTTGAGGATTACCTATAATCAGAAATTTGTCTGAAGTGATACGATGGTTTTTCTGTAGTAGGAACTATTTCCTAGTTTTAATGGATCAAGGAAACAGGATAGCCCACTGTTTTCTTCTTTGCTAGGGAAACTTTGAATAAAAAGAATGAAAATAAGATCTCATGTATAATAAGAGAAGAGCAGATCGTTATTTTTTTCTGGTAGGCTTTGATATAGAGACTTTGATATAGACTGCAGTATATTCTCTTTTAATTTCAGTGTCCCACGGAATATCAGGATAGGATGGGTCGAAACATGGATGATTATGAAGACTTTGAAGAAAGATCCAATACTTATCCAACAGAGAAAAGCCTAGTGAAGCTTCATAAGCAGGTAGTTAGATAATGTCAATGGCTTATGTTCAGTGCGTGTGAAATTGTAGCAGATGCATAACCAGAACACGCAAGTAGGATAACATGTACGTATATGTGAGAGAGTACTATAACTGCATTCCTGAATCCAAATAATCCAAAAGTTCCCTTTGTCAACTCCTAAAGCATTCCTGGCCTACTCTCAAGTTGCCATAGGGAGGAAGGGGGGAACAACTGACAGAGCAACTCAGCTCATTGGAGAATGTGATTTATGACACACCCTGGGAAGAGGGGAGAAACAGGGTCATAGTTGAGCCGTAAATTACGTGGGGCAGAGGTGTCTTCATTCACTTACGTGTTGACATGTTGCTCCTAATAAATAACTGGATTTCTTTTGAAACTTGGCTCGAGGTTCATGAGTTCATTAGGGCATCGTGGGAATCCTGACAGCCTTCCTTGAGAGACCTCCTCAAAGACACCTCTGGGTATTTGTATCCACCACTGTGTTTGTTTTCTCTTGAATATATCTGAATTTAAAGTTATAGTTCAAGAGATCAAGACACCAGTAAACAAACTACTTTTGTCTTGGGCTTCCTATAATCACACCATAGAGCAGATGACTGTTCAAATGCAGTCTAATACTCCTGGGGTGGCACTCTATTCTTTTCCAGCTCCAGACCACAGATTCATGGGAATTCTACCTCCAGTTTTCAAAGATGCACAGTCTTTCCAGTAGGGAAAAAGGGCTGATCATCTGACAGAGAACATATCTTCCTCATGGATGTGAATTCAGTGTCTGAGCTGCAGTATGCAAATCGGGCATGTAATCTACATACTGTTTTCCTAGTTATTCATTATAAGAATTACCAGATAATGAAGTTAATTTCTGCTGTCTTTCCAACTCTGTTTATTTTGCTAGTACCTGAACTCAGTTGTCTAGTCACAATGTTACAAAATGCATAATTATTTCCAGTCTTTTTTTTTTATGCACTGTATTGTAAGCAGGTGTGATTGTGCTTAGTGCATGAAAATATATCCACATATATCCATAATTACCTATGCTAATCAAGGTGTTGGTGTTCCTATGTATTTAATATATTGTGTATGCAGGAAGATGGTAACCCAAGCCATATTCCTCATAAAAAAATTATTCCTATCTTTGTTTTGGCATCTGCGTGCATATATACACATACATTCATTCTGTGGAATGGATGTGTATTCTGTTTATTAAGGAAGCACTTGTTGGAGTTTTGAAAAAATCATCTCTATCTTATTCTGCCCTTATTGCCATAAATAACTAGAATGCTGTTTTTATTTTGTTAGGTAAATTATTCAGTTCAAAGGCATCATCGTACACAAGTCCAGTGGCAAATTCTTTTAGAGCAAGCCTTTTACCTGGAAGATGTGGCAAAAAATGAATCCAGTGCCACTCGTCAATTTGTTCATACTTTTCAGTCTCAAGAAGCTGAAAACAAAATTATCCAATATCTCTATACACCAACTCTTGGTATGTTTTGTTATACCATAATAGAATACATGTTTTAAACAAAACCTCTAAAATAATGAAAAGGATTCCATTGTGATCCATCCTAAGTCTATGGCATTATCTTTTTAAAAAAATCATTCAAACCTTGCTCCTTATCACCATTTTCTACTTAGGTTTAATTTTGTATGTGGGGTTCATCCTTTGTCCTCTTACTGTCTGTCCTAGGTACTTCAGCTCAAGTGCTGCTACTAGAAAAGTTATAGGTAGCTGACTTATGACCACAATTGGGACCAGAAAATGTATTATTTAATTTAATTTAATAAATTAAATTTATTATTAAACGGTGTGGTCATTAAGTGTGACATCATGTGACTAACTCTGATTTTTACAACCTGATTTTGCTTAACCTGCATCGTTAAGTAAAATGTCACTTGATTGCAATTTGTGGCCTTCCTTGCCAGCTTCTCCATTGACTCTGATTATCGGATGGTATTTGGTATTTGGTATTTTATTATTTGTATGCCGCCCTTTTCCGGGAGGACTTAGGGCGGCGAACAATTCAAAGGGGAAAAAAGGGGGAACATAAAAGACAAAATACAAATAATAAAAGTAGACAACAGTCGCACAACCATACATGTTGAGAGGGGAGGGAACTTTGCCTGCCGGCAAAGCCAGGTTTTGACGGCTTTTCGGAAGGCCTGAAGAGAGGTGAGGGTCCGAATCCCTGCGGGGAGTTCATTCCAGAGGGCTGGAGCTGCCACAGAGAAGGCCCTCTCCCGGGTAGTAGCCAGGTGGCATTGGCTGGTAGATGGCACCCGGAGGAGGCCAACCCTGTGAGATCTAATGGGTCTGTGGGAGGTAATTGGCAGCAGGCGGTCTCTCAAGTACCCAGATCCAATACCATGAAGGGCTTTATAAGTTACGACTAGCACCTTGAAGCGTATCCGGAGACTGATCGGTAACCAGTGCAGCTCGCGGAGGATAGGTGTAACCTGGGTGTACCGAGGTGCACCCACAATCACTCGCACGGCTGTGTTCTCATCGTGCGGATGACAGCTGGGAAGGTTACAAATGGTAGTGATATGACTCTGGGACACTGCAACTATCATAAATGTGAACCTGCAATAGTCATAAGCATAAGTTACTTTTTTTGGTGAGGTTGTAACTTCAAAGAATTGCTGAACAAACAGTCATAAATCGAGGACTATCGGAAAGCAACTTTGAAATGATTTTCTTAATTTTTTCCCCCTTTGTCGTATGTTTTGTTTCGTTTTGCTTTAGAATGGTATTGGGAATGCCTTCTACGACCATGGTTCCACAGGATTCTCGCCATTATCCTGGCCATCTTTTCCATCGTCGTCGTGTGGTCAGAATGTACGTTTTTCAGCCCAAAGCCAGTTCTGTCCCTCTTTGCAGTCTTCATACGACTAGCGGAAAAGAATTACAACTATTTTTACATAGAGGTCAGTTCATGTGATGGTTTGGCAATTTCTGTCATAACTATTGTTAAGTTCCGCATTCATTGACTTTGTGGAAACTGCTTAGATTTGATCTTATTTGTTAGAGCTATTCAAATTTGGGATTAGAATGAAATTCACTACTTTAGTTAGGTCATCCACATGGCACCTGTCTGCAACTGTTAATTGAGCCTAATAGTAATTCTAGTTTCTTGTTTTGCAGATGGCTTGTTTTTTTACAATCTTTTTCCTGAGTATCTGCGTTTATTCTACGGTCTTCAGGATCCGTGTATTCAACTATTATTACTTAGCTTCACACCATCAAACAGATGCATATAGTTTGCTTTTCAGTGGCATGTAAGTATTTATTTTGCTATTTGTGCTGTTTGGCCAGTTATAACCAATATAAAGAAGGAATGCACTGAAATATAAATAGATCTTGGTCAAAATCTAGACTCCACAATAGCTCTCAGTTTAATTTTTAATCAGATTATATCAATTATTATATATGATAATTATGTATGTCAGCATTCCAAGTAACGCACCCATTGAAAGCAGAACTCCAAGGCAGGCTGATTCCCCAAAGAATAATTTATTGGATACATCATAACAATTTAGTGGCACAACTGGCGAAAACTGACTCTGAAAGTTCTCGCGGTTTTCAATTAATTAAAAAGTAAAAGTTCCCCCTCCCCTGACATCAGTCACGTTGTCCAATAAAAGTGCCGTCCAGTTAAGTGGTTACTCTATTCCTCCTCTTCCCTGCCACCTGTTGAGATGTCCTTGGCTCCCACAGGAAAAGGTTTTGTTTTGACTCCCAAGACCCTAGCTAACAATTTTCTCCCCCCTCCCTCTCTTGTAGCAACCCTGAAGTCATAAAGATGGCCTCGGTCAGGTTCGCTTCAGGGTTGACAATGTAATTAGCAGAAGTAGAATCCCAGAAACTGTTCCCTGCTGTGCAGAAGAGTCTCATTCATAGGAGACTAAGGGAAAGAAGCACTGAGAAACTGGGCGAAAGCATCTTCTGTACAATATCTCCCTTCTTCCACACCATTCCACTCCATTCAGAAATCATCTCCCTTCTTCCTGCTCATTCTACTCTATTCAGTAGAGACTCAACTTCCATCTTTCAGAAGAGTGTTTACCAATAAAAGAGAATATTTGTAACTCAGGTTTGAAATGAGGGGACCTTGGTGCTCTCTGACATTGGTTGTTTTCTTGCAAATAATGAATTCTGCAGGAAAACATCCAGTGCCAGTAGTAGCACTGATGATGTTATCTAGTTTGAGTAATGAAACATCTACAAGAAAGCAACCAAGCTCAGAGAGTGCAGAGTGTTTGCAGAAGGTTGCTGGGAACAGAAAGAGGAAATCTGTTTTGATTCATCTCCACATACCTAGATCCAGTCCAAATACTGTTTACAGTTCTACGTGGAGCAGTGGACAGGCAATCATCAATTTATGATCCATTGCTTAGCAACCATTCAAAGTTATGAAGAACTCCAATAAAGCTACTTACAAACAAGATTTGAAGTTTCAATGGCCACACACCCCATAACATAGTCACATGTTCTGGGCCCCCTCCGTCCGGTAATGAACGCAGACACAGACTTAGCTGTTTGCCACTCTTTATTCACAGCAATTATAATCCTGTTGGCTGAAAGCCCAAACACGACTCACTGGCAAGAAGTTGGCAGCAACCCAGACTCCAACAAACATGGGAACACAAGGCAGGCCAGACAAGGAGTTCTCCAGATTACTACGAACAATTGTGTCCTGCAGAAGGGCTCCTCCCAAAGTCTCTTCTTATATACTCTCTTGAAAGGGGCCAAGCCACAATCACCTGGGCTTGATTATCTCTTATGAGTCTGTCTCCATAACTGCAGCCTCCGTTTCTCCACCCTATGTTGCCTGGCGACAGGGACAAACTCCCTTTGATCTTCCCCACTGCTCCATGCCTCAGGCGCCTCCTGGTGGCCAACCAGCCTCTCTGGTCCCTGCTCTGAGTCTGAACCCTGCCCAGGGTCTTCCACATCTTCCATAGCTGACTCATAGGGGTCCTCGCTATCGGAGTCCATCGGCAGCTCCAACGGCTCCTGCTGGGCCACAACAGTCACAGGACCACATTTTGGGGGGCATCCAATAGTGAGCCTACATTTATGGTCATCCTACTGTCACAAGAGCACAATTTACAACATTTTTTTGAATGGAACCTGACATTTACTTCCATTTTCTGTCCCAAAAAATACTGCCTAGCGAACCGTGGGTTCATTTAATTACCATTTAATAGCCACCATAAAAAGATTGTAAAATTGGGTGCAATCACATGATGACCTACTTAACAGCCATGATTTACAATTATAATTGCGATCTCAATTATAGTCATAAGCTGAGGACTACCTGAATTATGTAAATGTTACCTAACTTCCTCTGCATGAAAAGAATCAAAAAAAGTACAATACAGTAACATGAACACATTCACCCTTATTAATAATGGAAGGAAGAGTTTGCAATTACTTTACAACTGCTGCTACTTTTCACCCAGGTTATTCTGTCGTTTGACTCCTCCACTGTGTCTGAATTTTTTGGGCTTGACTCATATGGATGCAGCAATTTCCCAGAGAACCACGGATCAGCCAACTGCATATACCTCTGTAAGTCAACACTGTTTGTTTTTTCTGCGCTGTATTTATACATTTGATACTAAGAGATTTCCCCAAAGCGGTTGAAAGTAGAATTTCAAATCTGTTTGGCCTGGCTTGATTCTTTCTTTGGCTATTTCGGCTCAGTAGAAATTGTTTCATTTGCATACAAGTCCCGGTTTCCTATATACAATTTGGTTCTACTGACAGAAGCTTAAAAGCAATCCCTACAAAGGGAAAATTCCTGAATGTTATTAATCTTAGCCTGTACTTCTTATGTCTATCACTGGGTCGATGAGATTTAGTGTTTTATCCGTATTTATTACATCTAATTAGATAGTAAACTTATGTTTCTTGCACTCAATGAAGCTAATAGAATACATTTAGTGTATAATAAGAATGACAGATTTCTGAAACAAACCATTATCAGCTTAAGTCCAAATTTAAGGCTATCTAATTTTGGTTCAATATCCATGTAGTGTGGAAATAGGAATTTACACCTGATTCCTAGAAAATGTATTCCATGACCTATAATGATAAAGCACCAAATGCTTCCTAGACCAAGGATGGGCTAGGATAAGATGACATGGCTTTGATAAGCACATCTGTTTTCCTTACTGTTTCTGGGGCCTGAATTATTAAGGAACAAGGTAAATGTATGGAGGAATGCATATTAACAAGTAAAGTTTGTGACCTAGATCATTTATGATGATGGCCACATGAATCCAGCTTTTTTGTAGTGCTTGAATCAGCCTTAGATCAGACATTAATGCTTTAACAATCTTCTTTTCCAAAAAAACCAGAACATTTCAAGGGCTCAATTTAAGGCAATCTGGTGTTCTTGCTGTATTTAAATCTATTTTCTTGTAAGTGAATTATCATTTTTTAAAAAAGGCCTAGATTAGTCAGAACTCCTTCCTGAAGCTTATGATGGGGCATACTGATTTTATCCTGATATGATCTCATTAAACAAAATTTAGTTTACATTTTAGAAAGAAAAACTGGGAATTAAGATTCCTCCCAAATGCTCTGGTTTGTAAATTGGAAGGCTCTTGTTATAAATTTCATTCATCATGTATCAAAAGATGACAAAAATAAAGATGATTGAATTCAGTCAGTTTTCCAGCATTGCATATGAATCATTTTGTCCCAGGATGTCTGAGCTCTGGGTTTGCCTGCAGAAGTTGGAGGGCAGTCTGTCCGTACTTACCATATTTTTTGGAGTATAAGACGCACCTTTTCCCCTCAAAAAAAGAGGGTGAAAATCTGGGTGCGACTTACAGCATTTTGAATACAGCATTTTTGGCTTCCCGAAACCCCACCCCTTTGCAAAAATGGTCGTGCATAGCCTTTAGGAGGCTTTCAGAGTGCTCCTAGGGGCAGGTGAGGGAAGAAATGAGCGAAAAACGGGCCATTTTTTGCTCATATTGCCCCCCGCCCAGCCCCCTGGAGCACTCTATAAGCCTCCTAATGGCTATGCATGTCGGGGGTTTTGACAAAAAACAGTCAGTTTTCACGAAAAACAGGCTGTTTTGGGGAGGTCTGCAGAGTGCAAAAACTTTTAATTTACTTCTTCAAAATCTTGGTGCGTCTTATACTCCGAAAAATATGGTAGTTGCAGTTTCCACAGTTATAGATTCTCTTCTTTCTTATACATTATCTTCTTATTTATACAAATTATTCTACTTGGGTAATAGAGTGGTGAAGTGGCCTGGAGGTGGAGCTCTTGCCTCACGATCCGGAGGCTGTAAATTCGATCCTAGATAGCGCCAAATATTTCTTTCTCTGGACACAATGAGTAATTATCTGCTGCGAATTCTACATTGGCGACAGGAAGGGCATCTGACCAGTAAACGCTCAGCTGCATTCAGTTGCCCTGACTCTACCCCAATGTAAGGGATTACGGGGTGATTAAAAGACAAAAAAATTACATTTGGATAATAAAATAGCAGTGGGGCTTACCTTATACTATGCCATTTTCTATTGGCAGAGAGCAGCAACCAGAGAGTTAACTTATAGCTGAAATTTTGACTGTGTGCAGTTGTTTTTACTTCTTTAATATACAGTTTTTGAAGATGAATATCAAACATAAAATGTTCTTCCTTTCTTAATTATATTGATAGATTTATTATTTAAAAAAATTAAATACGCTATTCATTCTCTGCAGGATCAAATTATAATCCTATTTTGTAGGGTATAATGAGGTGTTCACGGAACACAAATCATGGATTTTAAAGCCAGACTTTACTTAATATCAGTATATAAAATATTTTGAGCAAAACAACAAAACAAAACTTGGCTTTGCTAACATCCATTGCTCTTTGCTTCCCAGATTATGGGATCGATGAAAGTATTGTCCTTCATAGCAGATGGCTTTTATATTTATTATCCCATGCTGGTTGTCATTCTCTGCATTGCTACTTACTTCAGGTAGGAAATGGGCTTTTTCAAAGTTGCATTGTTTGGATATTGAGTGTTCTGAAATTGTTCTTCCTTTCTCAAGTGAATTGGCCTTTCTCAGCCGGTTCAGAAAACGTTGAAAAAAGTAGAGCAAGCTTTAACATCAACTTGAGTTTTCCCCCTTCCTTTTCCTGACATGGAAATTTTAGAGTTGCAAGCACAATAACCAGTGAGCCTCCTCAGATTGTTTGTCTGGTGATAAGTGAAAATAAATTTGTACCATCAAAAATACATAGCTCTCCTGCTTGACATATCATTAGAATGTTACTTCATTCCAGGGCTGTCTTAACGCATGGCCCTGATTGGCACTTGCCCATGAGCCCCACAAGCAAAGGGACCCTTTACTAATCTGTTTATGTTAACCCTTCAATGCACCTTGTATCATATAAATACAGAAACATATTTATTACATTTTACTGCATTTTTAATTAATACTAATATGCAAATATATGTTTAATTTTATCGACCATTTGCATTTTTATTCCTGTGAGTAGTTGTAGGGGCTTCATGAAATGCCACATAAAGCTCTCTCTAGTACAGATTATTCTAGATTTAGCAAACTTTCATTGTTGAGAAGCTTTATTCAGGGCAATCAACAGGCAGCCTTAGTTACACAAAATCAACATTTTCCCCTCCACTGTGATTATTTTGCATATGTCAAGGTCCAAGTAATGCATCCCTTCCATATAACTTTTATCGGATTATGATCCACCCAGTTATTTATTTCTATATTTATTTCCTGCATGTTAGATTCTAACTCTGCTGAGATCCTTACCATGTCTATCGTGGGCTTAGGTCTATTTGAGTAAAATGAATATTGATTTTTATTAGGATGAATCTCTCACCATACATCTTGGATACCTACCTCTTCCACCATTTTGAAAAAAGCTTTTGGAAGCATTTTTCTAGCTTTTTTGTTTACTCTTCTGGTTTTGTGTAATCTTGTTCCGCATCTACAATTGCAATGAACTCTTAGGCATGCCTTTTCTCAAAGTACAAATTTATTGTACTTTGACACTATATTGGCATTAACTGGTGAAAAGCCAGTACTAAAGTTCCTGGGCTTTTCACTCCAATATAAGTTTCAATTTTCTCAAGTTTCCAAAACAAGTGTCACATTGTCCAACCAAGATGGGAGTTGGTTGCTAGGCAACATCTATCCTCCTCCTCCGGGCCGCCAGACACTGGAATGTGGCTGACTCATCAATTAGGAATGGGGTTTTAACTGAAGGCTCCATCTCCCCTCAGCCCAACCTGTGTCAAATTGAATTCATGTCAGAATGCCCAAGGATACAAACACTCCTACACTCCAATTGAATTCAGGTTTGACAGCATATTTATTGGATCACTAGGGAGCCGAGGTGGCGCGGTGGTTAAATGCAGCACTGCAGGCTACTTCAGCTGACTGCTAGATCAGCAGTTCAGCGGTTCAAATCTCACCGGCTCAGGGTTGACTCAGCCTTCCATCCTTCCGAGGTGGGTAAAATGAGGACCCGGATTGTTGTTGGGGGCAATATGCTGACTCTCTGTAAACCGCTTAGAGAGGGCTTAAAGCCCTATGAAGCGGTATATAAGTCTACTGCTATTGCTATTGCTATCACAAGTCCATTCCAGTTGTTGCAGGACGTACCCTTATTCTGTTCTGTTTGTTTTTATGGTTTGGCAATGATTTTTTTTCCTCCAGTTTAGGAACTCGGTGTTTGAATCTTCTGGGATTCCAGCAGTTCATGGGAGACAATGAGATGACATCAGACCTCATAGATGAAGGGAAAGAGTTAATCAGAAGAGGTACAAGAGAGGCTTTGGGGCATCATTCTAATAAAAAAATTTGGAATTTTAAACATTACTCCTTTATTCCCATTTTTTAAAGAATTCTCTTCCTGGGGTATATCAAATATACTGATAAAGGAGCTTATTTGTAGTTTAGGATTGAAATTACGGATCTTTGGTGCCTTCTGAGTTGGCTGTTTTTTTTTTGCAGATTTTCTTTACTCAAACTAGGTGGCATCATCACTGAATTATATTACCTAGTTTGGGTAATAAAACGTCTGCAAGAAAACAACAAATCTCACCAAGCACCATGGACCCCAGTATCAAATATGTATCTGGACTGTACTCTGTCTTCGAAAAAGGTCAACTGAATGCTCTCACAGAGCAGGATGTGATGAATAGATTCTTTTAGCCCTGTCAGTGTCACTTAATGATTTTTAATGACACTCAGCTTCCTTGATAGTTAATATCTTCAATAATTAACTCCACAACTAAGAAGCAGGCCTATTGTGTTTTGCACATAAATAGGGAGGGCCCACCTCTTCTGAAAATTCTGTTTATAGATTCACCTTCCACGCGGCTCAATATTGACATTTGTGGCCAATGATACATAAAGATACATTACATACATATTGTTTGGTACATTTTTCAGTTTCTATGTAGTTTTCAGGCAAAAATAGTTATCTCCATCCTTACATTGTTAAGAAATGCAGGCTCCTAATTCTGCTTTGTGCATCTTCAACTTAAATAAATAATTCTTCTAATGTACATGTGCAAAAATTGCAGTAGAAAAATAGAGGCGAATAGTGGCTTAGCCTTAGCCTTAATTCTACTTGCATCGTGACTTTTTATCCAGTTTTAGATGGGATTTTGCCTTTGCAATCATTTGTTTCCCATGTTGAGAATTTTTCACTGAGCAAAAATCAAGGAATTTGGGCCCAATTCCCCTTGCTCCATGTTCTACATCAGGGGTGTCAAACTGGATTTCTTTGAGGGCCGGCTCAGCATTGTAGTTCTCTGCGGGCCAGCGGGGAGTGGGGAAGAGACTGGATGGACACCTCCTGCAGCACCTTACCAGCCAAAATGGAGCGGGGTGGGGGTGGGATGGTCAGATCTAACCATTGCGAGCCTTGACTTTGACACCCCTGTTCTACATTACTGTTTACGTACAGAAGTAAAGGGAAAGAAAGACAGAAAATAGACAATTCTTTGGATTAGATTAGACAGTGTTTTGAATGTTCACAGTGGAAAATATTACCGGTGTTTTGAATCTGTTCACTTCCAAAGCATGTCCAATTTATACTGTCTTGGCCCCGCTACCAGTTCCTTGCATTTTTTGCTGATCAGGAAACTTGAACATAGTCTTCCAAAGTGAAGCTACCACTTGGCTCCTCCAACCATCATGCCGTTACAACAGAAAGGGGAAGTACTAAACAATCATACATTTCTTCTGACCCCAAAGTTTATAATTCTTAATGGAAGAAAACTGATTTCACTGAAAGTGTATATTAAGTTGTTGGGTTGTTTTTTTTTTACAAAAAATCGCTGTACATCCAAATGAAAACATTTTTCTCCCTAGAAAAGAGAAAACGGCAAAGGCAGGAAGATGGTGATAACAGGAGACGGGTATGTTCAACAGTTTAATATATTCCCTCTAAAATATATTAAAAGTTTAGTAATATTAACTTTGGAGAATATGGTCATTTCTGCAGCAGGCAATCCAATCCTAAATCGGCAAAAATAGGTGGCATATTACATTTTGCATAAAATATTGGTTTCTTTTTCTGAGCAGCATTATATTATAATCATTTGGTTATAATGGTTAGATTTCCTTGGTATTTTGTAACTAATCCTTTTTGGTACTAGATGCTGGTATTTTGAACATGGTTGCCTTTTTTTTTTATAAATTCCCCAAATACTGAAGCATCTTCAGTTTTCACAAGATTTCAGCTGTTTCCTGTGAGAAGACCAAACTCTTATACAATTCAGGCATTCTTAGCATGTGAGATCGTACAAGATTTCAGTCATTTAAAATTATTGTTTTTTATTAATTAGTAGGTGGAGCATGGTCCCCATCTTGGCAGTAGACTTAATGGGCGGTGTGGTGTTGAACCCTTCTTTGAGTGCTACATTCTTCCACTTTCTCATTCTTCATTTGCAAATGATGCGAAGTCAGACATTAAAATCACTATGCTATACAATGTGCCTTTGTGTGTGTCTGTATTCACTCTGTGTATTTTTGGACAGGAGTGGAAAGAACGGTATGGAAACAATCGTGAACCTTCAACAAGAAACAGAAATATTCAAGCAGACCAAAAAGAGTCTAGTTTCACAGAGATCAATACAAACAGATGTAAGTATACCATTAACAATTTAATTTTGCTTTTTGTTTGGACTTAAGAAGTTTTTTTTAAAAAAAAAAAATCAGAAATGTAATACTTGCTCTGGGGCAACTTGTATATTTCTGTAGATCATGGGTAATATTTGACTACACTATTTCATTCATTTCCAAGGGGGTTGGTACAATTTCTAGTGAAATTGGTGACGTGAAACTAGAAGTAAATTGGAGTCATTGGGAAATAATTGATCAAATTTTGATTTAGTAAAACTTGCTTCCTTATTCCCCTCTCTCTCGCGCGCACGCACACACACACACACACACACACACACACACACCTACCTGCAATAACTCTGTAAGGTGTGATGGTTTGAGAGACAATGACTGCCACAAAGTCATCCAGCCTGCTTTCATGACTAAAGGCAGGACTAGAACTCACAGTCTTCTGGTTTCTAGCCTTCTGCCTTAACCATAGACCAAACTGGCTTGGTCATGTATGGCTGAATGGCCAGTATGCTGTCCATTCCCACAGGCATTGTGAAGATTACAACACAAATAAATAAAACAATCAAGAAACCCCAGGTAAAGGTAAGCAAAACAAACAAACATCAGATATAAAAAAAACCATCTTTCAGTCAAAACATACTTTCCTGCTTTGGAACAGGGAAGTCTCCAAAGTTCTCCTGAAGCCTAGAAAGATGAGATTCATTGTGTTTTCCTGGGAGTCGCAAAGAGCAGAGACGGACACAGAACGCCTGCCTCCAAAGCCCCATCGATAGGATCTCCATTCTTTGTACTGCTGTCCATCTATCCAGAAACTCTGAGGAGTGGACTAACACAGAATTATTTAGGCAAAAACCTACTAAAACTGCATTGAGGCTTAATAAAAATACAAGCCATTGGACACCTGCACCCAATGCTAGAGCTCCCAAACTAGCACCCTGCCCTCCCAGTGCCTAGGGGAAGAGCCAGTTTATTGTGAAAGGACTGATGAGTGCCTTCGTCGGAGGCAGAGATGGGGCCTGGGCAATCCAACAGTTATCAGCTTCAGAGTTGGAGATCAGTGGGGCAGAAGAACAGCTGGCGCCTGTTCCTGATGTGTGCATGCGCAGAGCTGCCAGAAGGGAACAGTTAAGGAACAAGGGCCGACTTGGGAGTAAAGGCACAGGTGGATGGTGAATGGCCCCTCCCATAGGGAATAAAAAGGAGCGAAAGGGGAGTGGAGTTTGCAGGAGACAATTAGTTCGCTTAATTAGTCTGAAGATTTGTTTGTGACTCTCAGAGACTTCTTGCCAAGTATTTTCTGATACAGCATAGCCTTTGGAAGATATCGGCTTGGCAGCTCTCCAAGCATGATAAGGTTGTGGTTGCAAATTCACCCTTGAAAGACTATTTGATAATTTAATAGTCTATAGACTATTTAATAGTCAAAGACTATTTGACTATTTGGATATATTGGATTATATCCAATATATCCAATCCGTCTCTATTCCTTTTGATTGTGATTTTAAATATATATATATATTTTATTCATACTTTATTATTTGTATAATCTATTATATTTATAATAAATACATATAGTAACAATTGCATTATTTTAGAAATGGTGTTTGCATTTTTGTATTATGTATATATTAATCTTAATAATTAATAATTCAGAAAGAGGCCTGTGAAAATATTTACACACCCCTCACATCCTGGACATAAATTGTTTCAACTCCTACCCTCAAAAAGACACTATAGAGCACTGCACACCAAGACAACTAGACACAAGGACAGTTTTTCCCCGAACACCATCACTCTGCTGAACAAATAATTTCCTCAACATTGTCAAACTATTTACTAAGTCTGCACTACTATTGCTACTAGTCTTCTCATCGTTCCTATCACCCATCTCCTCCCACTTATGATTGTAACTTTGTTGCTTGTATCCTTACGATTTATATTTATTGTTTCCTAGTATGATTTGATTGCTTATTTGTATCCCATGACTATCATTAAGTGTTGTACCTTATGATTCCTGACGAATGTATCTTTTCTTTTATGTACATTGAGAGCATATGCACCAAAGACAAATTCCTTGTGTTTCCAATCACACATGGCCAATAAAGTATTCTATTCTATTCTCCTTGAAAATATTAGGCCATCTATCTATTCAGATCAATTTTTCCCCCTGGCAAAGGCCTTTTCAAATATTTGCTAGAGTTCAACATGCCCTTTGACTATTTTGTAAAATGTCTTCCTACAGTGACTTCCAAGTACACCAGGTCAAATGGAAGGAGCGAACGGGATACAGTGGAACTTCTACAGGACGCAGAACCTCTGGACTTCAATGCAGATTCAGTCAATGAAGATCCTCTTGATTCTGAATCAGGAAGGTAAGGAGCAGTGGTGGGTTTCAAAAATTGTTCGAACATACACTGTGGGTGTGGCCTCCTTTGTGGAGTGGCTTGCCACCCATGTGACTGGATGGGAGTGACTTGCCGCCCATGTGACCGGATATGAAGATGCCGACGACACTTGTCAGAACCACCTTAT
Organism: Thamnophis sirtalis; assembly: GCF_051295495.1. NCBI lineage: Eukaryota > Metazoa > Chordata > Lepidosauria > Squamata > Natricidae > Thamnophis > Thamnophis sirtalis. The sequence goes on along the minus strand of NW_028261385.1, from coordinate 21,003,634 downwards.
ATTACCTCACACACAGCACTGTGTGTGACACTGTGTGATAGTGTTATGGTAACAGAGATCCAACCTAGAAGGACAAATTTCCTGAGAGTGAGAACAATTAATGAAGTTGTGGATGCTCCATCAATGGAGGTTATCAAGAAGAGTCTGGACCAGTGGTGGGTTTCAAAAATTGTTCGAACCTACTCTGTGGGTGTGGCCTCCTTTGTGGGAGTGGCTTACCACCCATGTGACCGGATATGAAGATGCCGGCGACACTTGTCAGAACCACCTTAAATTACATCACACACAGCACTGGCATGCATAAGAATATGATGTAAACTTGTTTTTTAAAAGGCATCTTTGGTTTGCGTTAAAACAACTTCAACACACGCAATGTTCTGATTGCACCACAAACGCAGTAGTCATCCTTACCTTTCACAGGGGCACTGAGTTTTATGAATATGAGCATGATAGTGTAGAATAATCATATCCAAGGAGCATCTGGATTAGACTGACATTGTCTGTAAATACTCGTCACCATCATTTCCTTGATGCCAGGAAATTCCTGTTCAGATTTCTCATTAAGTTCTGCTAAAAAAACACACACACAAATGAAAGCAGGAAACAGGTTTCCAACATCTGCTCTGGGGAAGAGATAATTATAGAAGGTTGATCCCAAAAAGATGTTAATGTTTTCCGACTTTCCTGTACTGGAGTGCTATCAAGAAAATGTAATGTAATATACATACCTCTGCACTAAATTTTAGGTGCTTGAATATTCATGGCATTGAAAGACAGTTGTTTCCATTATGAATATCTGATTTCTTGTCATTGAGTTCTTACACTGAATGTAACCCTAGATATTCCATATTTTATATAGAAAAAATTAGAATACAGGTAGTCCTTGACTTACAAAAGTTAATTTAGTGACTGTTTGAAGTTACAATGGCACTAAAAAAGTGATATGCCCATTTTTTATGCTTATGACTATTGCAGCATCTCCGTGGTCACATGATCAAAATTCAGATGCTTGGCAACCAAGTCATATTTTTGACGGTTACAGTGTCCCGGGGTCATGTGATCACCTTTTGTGTCTTTCTGACAAACAAAGTCCATGAGGAAGGCAGTTTCACTTAACAACCATGTTACTAACTTAACAACTGCAATGATTCACTTAACCACTGTGGCAAAAAAGGTCTCAAGATGGGGCAAAATTCATTTTAACAAATTTGTCGCTTAGCAACAAAAGGTTTGGGCTCAATTGTGGTCATAAGTCAAGGACTACCAGTATAAAGTTGAATATTGCAGAGGTGTTGTTATAACCTGATCTTTTGTAAGATTTACACAATTCACAGTGCTATTCCATGCATTTCCACGTAGGGGATAAATGAGGTGTAGTTCACAAGTTTCCTGCTTTTTATTTATTTATTTGTTTATTAGTTCTATTACTTTATAAGTAAGGAATGAACAAACATGTAGAATAACAGAGTTGGAAGGGACCTTGGAGGTCTTCTAGTCCAATCCCCTGCTTAGGCAGGAAACCTACACCACTTCAGACAAACAGTTATCCAACATTTTCTTAAAAACTTCCAGTGTTGGGGCATTCACAACTTCTGGAGGCAAACTGTTCCACTGATTAATTGTCCTAACTGTCAGGACATTTCTCTTCAGTTCTATGTTGCTTCTCTCCTTAATTAGTTTCCACCCATTGCTTCTTGTCTTACCCTCAGGTGGTTTGGAGAATAGCTCTTGTTTGTGGCAGCCCCTAAGATATTGGAAGACTGCTATCATTTCTCCCCTAGTCCTTCTTTTCGTTAAACTAGGCATACCCAGTTCCTGCAACCGTTATTTATATGTTTTAGCCTCCATATTTTGCCCTCTTTCTCCTATTTTCTCCCTGACAACAACCCTGTGTAATAACATGATTAATTTGAAAAGGTGCTACCAGACTCCTGATTTTGGACTTGCATAGCTACTGTGCCTCTCCTCACTCAATGTCATTAGCTCAAAAACAGGGCCATGTAAGTTCCATATTTAAAGCCTCTCTGTATTCTACAGGTACCAACCTGGCGGAAGATATTTGTCAATGTCTCGAAGTAGAATATTTGATGATGTCTAAAGCCTCCAAATACTTGGATCTCACTCTGGAAAAACACCCTTTCCGTTTCTCATTCTGCAGCCGAATCAGCTTCAGTTCACAAGAAAAGAATGTGAGGAATAAGGAACTTTTTTTCCTCCAAAAAAATGCACTTTGTAGAATTAGTTGCCCACTTCAAGATGGGCTTAGAGCATTGGTTTCTAACCCCCGCAGCAGTGCCTTTTCTACCTTCCCCCTCACTCCTTCAAACTTTGAATAAGATGTGAATAAGAAGAGAAGGGGCGCAAAGGAGAAAGGGGTGCCAGATGGCCCAGAGACAGAAAGGCCTTGATATTTGGGGTTATTCTTATCTCTTAATGAAGAAGCCTGTTCAGTCTCAAAAGCCTCTCCTAGATTTTAGAAGCTGACCATACATACAGGGAGTATGGTTTTGACTTATTGAGTTGAATTAAGGTAAAGGTAATGCAGATGCAATCTTAAAATAACAAATGTTGGGCCCAAAATAAAATTGTAAATGTGCACCTGTGGGAAGTTTTCTTTTTGGGTGGTGGTGTTGGGAAGACTTTAGGTTTGAAAGAGATTTGTAAGGATAACACAGTTAGGTTTTCCTAATGGCAGTTCATTAGATTGTCCCTATTTGGTGCAAATATTTTTGGTTAACTTTTATTCCAGCTTTGGGATGATTCGTGAAAGGCCATCCAGATAGGTTTGGGTTCTCCATTCAAGTTCTCGAAGACCTAGAGTGATTTTACAAATCTACAGAAAATAGCTTTTCCTCAATGCCTGCCTAATAGTCACTGAACAGGAAACAATTTATGTTTTCTTTATCTATTTAGCAAATGACATTTGCACGCATAAGAATATTGATAAAATCTTAATCATATCTTAACAGTTTGAAAACACGATATTTATAACTACGTATACTGACATAAAGCTATAAGGGAAAAACATCATAAAATATCTTTTTAAGATTCATTGATAAAAGCTGCTGGTAAAAATAATTCAGCTAAATTATATTTTTGTCATTCTGAATTGCAAAGCTACAGTTTAAAGTCCATTGCTTTAAATATAATTTAATAGTTCTTGCAGTTTGGATCTTGCCTTTTGAAAAAAATGAATTCTTCTAGTATGAAAATGAAAAAAAAAAGATGACATCCAGCTATTGCCTTACAAAGGAAATCTGTTTTAATCAAGACTGTATTTTTACTGCTAGAGCAATTTTTTCACTAGAGAGGAAAAAAAACCCCATACCTTTTCAAATAAAGAGATGAGATTTTTCAAAATAATTTTCATAGGTATTCATTAATGCTATAGAGAAATGTGTACAGTATTATTGAGACCAGACAATATTGGAAGATGTTGAGAAAAAAATAAGCATTTGCCATTGTTTGTTTTCTTGAAGCCAAATCCGGTGATTAGATATTGATTATCATGAGGATTTAAACATCTATCACTATCCTGTGTTTCATACTGGAAGGGGATTTGTGTTTTTATTTTATTTATTTTACTTGTTTGCTGCCCATCTCTCCACGATATTTTTTGTCATTTTATAAAAGCAAGGGATGTAAATATTTTGATTAGTGAATAGTAATGCTGTTCAACTGATTTTTGTTGTTGTTGTTGGATAGATTTTAAACATCCCAAAACAATGCAACCTAAAGGCACAGTGTTTGGCAGATTTTTATGAGTACAAAGAGATGTTTTTGTAACAACTGTATAAATAATGTGGGATAATTTATTGGGCATTTCCTTATAGTGTCCAAATTCAGATGTAGCATGAGAAAGTAACAAGGAAGAGATCGAAGAAAATAGAGTAATGGTTGATCCGTGTATTTTATAATACGTAAACCAAAAATTCATTTTAGAGGGAGAAAGGCAGAGGTGGGTTCCTACTGGTTCGGACCAGTTCGGCTGAGTAGGTAGTAACTCAGCTGGACAGGCCCCCGAATTGGTTCTATCAGTGGTGCCATAGGCGCCGCCATCTTGGTTTTTTTACTATTGCGCATGCACGCATAGGGTGCATTCGGCAGTAACAAAAGCCGGAACCCATCCCTGGAGAAAGGTATTGTGATTCCCAGTAGCTTCAGTGAAGCATCATTTTAGGCAATGTGCTTTTGCAAAGCGAATAGCTTACATCTGTCATGTATGACTTGGGATGCTATTTTCATGAATGCTGAAAGTACATTCAGTGCTCAACCTACCAAATATATGACTGATAGAAATTGGAATGTACTGGCAAATGAATTTGCAAATTGTCACATTAATCCCAGTTTAACAATAAATGTAGAAGTTAGAAATTATCTCAATGCCATAAATTGTTCCAAACATCTCATGTCTATTAAGAAAAGTTACTTTAGAGTTACCAAATTTCTTCCAAACATTTTTTGATCCCCAGAAAAAGGATTGATATTTTTAATACCTTGTTTTGATAAACAGGAACTTGGTTAACTGGTAAATTGAGAACTTAACAATGAGGCTTCTGAAAAGTTGTTAAAATTTGCTTCAAAAGTTATTGGCTCAAATGCACAGTTGTAGACTAGATGGTCTCTTTTGGGAGGTGAGCTGGAATTTCACATGTAATTTCCTTTAAAGTTTGGAAATGGACTAGACCAGTGGTCTCCAACCTTGGCAACTTTAAGACCTGTGGACTTCAACTCCCAGAGTTCCTCAGCCAGCTTTGCTTTGAAGTCCACAAGTCTTAAAGTTGCCAAGGTTGGAGACCACTGGACTAGACTATGGGATATTCTCAGGTGACTGACAGATCAAGTGAGGAAGATTTGGTTTGAAATAGTACTTTTTTCTTCTTGAAATTCTTTTGGGGAGATAAACATGTTTTTTTTTTTAATCTGGGATCACCTTCAAATTGAAGTCAGGCAGCTTGCATAAAAGCATATAAAACATTCCAGCCACCAATTCAAACTGCTTGATACATTAAGTATTAAAACTTCAGTGTCTTGCTTTATGAATGCTGCTTTGGAACTTTATGCCACAACAAAAAAATTTAAAAGATTTCTATATATTTGTGAAGCTGACTCATTTTTTCACTTGTAAGAGTGGCCTGATCATTGTGCTTGTTGTGTGAAAAACTTTGATTTCTTCTTTTAAAACAAATTGGAAAGTGTGGCTTTTTAGCAGATACATTCATGCAAAAATTTATATTTGCCATTGAATTCTTTCTTTATACCTAATGGTAAAGTTGGAACTGAAATAATTGCTTTGTAAATAATATTGGGGTTTGGAGTCATGATCAGTGAGATATATATTTAATGCCAGTAAGTAATTGTTATTTATATCTAATTAGGGATGTGTGCATTACTGTAGAATAAATTAAAGTAAAAATGCAATGCTGTATATGAATGGAATTAAAATGAACTTTACAATATGTTTCTCTAATTGTCAGTGTTTCATGTGTATCTGAAATGCCGAAGGAGATGCCTGAACTGAGTGCAGAGAATTAAAAAATAATAATAAGGGACATTTGTATATTAAATAAATTGTTTTTTAGTTGTGGGAAACATTACAAAATGTGCATTACTGCTGAAGAAGTCTTTTGGAAGTGGAATTTTCACAATTTTTCTTTGCACAAATTTATGCTGCTAATGGTATTGTCAAAGAATGGTTGGAACATTTTTTTTTCATTTTCCACAGGGCTCAAAAATAGTGAAGATCAGCTAATTGAATGTTATTTTGCAATCTTGGTATATAATACTGTATACAATATATTACAAGATGCCAATGATTTTCATGTTTGTCATCATTAATACTTGGAGATATAATAAAGTTCATTTAACATTAAAATAAGCATCATTTGCAGAATAAAACGGAGAATCGTGCTGAAAAATCTGTGTTTTGAATTTAGCAATTCCAGTGCTAGTTTTTCTTCTGTGATTATTTCTAAAAATGTAGAAAATAGAAAAAGGAAAAAATCTTGAGAGATCTGAATATGTCCACCCAAACTTTCTTTAAAGAGCTTTCCCCACCTTTGTTACTTTTCCATTACTTCTTTCTGCACTTTCTGTCTACGCTTCCTAAATCAGAAAACATTTCAACTACATCATGATTCCTTCTCTCTAAGTAACATGAAGTTTGAGTGTGAGTTTCTTATTTTACCAATAAGTGCTCCTTTTGCTGTAGTGTATCTACCGATATTGGCCAAACTACAAGTGTTCAGCGTGAAGGAAATTTGCCAGAATTTTACCCCTTGTAAATATAGAAGCTATGCTAGATTTTTATTTGTGTTAGTGAATGGATGACATGATTATAGACCAAAAGAAATCAAGAGGATGATTTACACTACCAATGGGACAAATACCACTCTATCTCACTAATAATGAAGTGAGATTGTGTTCCTTGAACAACACAATAGGTAATCAAAAATACTGAAGCCTGAGCATTGTGTTTCTGTCTCAATAATCTTAAATTGTGTATTTACAAACTGATGTGCCCACTATGGTTTTTACTTCATTTGTTTTTGTTTATATAATTTATTTCTCTGGAAAATAAGGGATGCTTGAATGAATTCATAAAATGCCTTGCAAGTGCATGTTACACATGGGCTTTGAGAGCATGACTAAGTGAATTCTTTGGATATCCAGAATTTCAGACCTGTAAATTATTTATGTACTGATCTTTTTTAATGTACATTTAAATCTAATTAAATAAAGTTTGCCTGAATGGATTTTTCTGCAATATTTTCTTTATATATGTATAACACAATGTTTTAGATTAATAACACAATGTTTTAGATTAATATTAGAGGGGGTGTACATTATGTGAATATTCACATTACTGTACAATTCTTTTGTATGTAGCAAACACCCCTACATAGAATATGCTGGCTCTGTGCATAGTTAGTTTTTTTTTTTAAATACCACTAAAAAACTACAACCTATACTGGATGAATCAATTATGAAGCCTTTGGTATAATGATGGTATTGTCTCCTGTCCCATGTCCAGTTGTTTTATCTAGATCAGGGATGTCAAACTGGCCTCCCGTGACCCATTTTGGCTGCCAGAGGCACCACAGGCCAGTCCTTCAATATTTAGGAGCCGGCATGGTGGGCCAGATTTAAGGACCCCACAGGCCAGATCTGGCCCTTGGGCCTTGAGTTTGATACCCCTGACCTAGATTAACTTTCTCCAACCTGTTGCCTTTGGGTATAATTCAGTATAATTCTCATACTGAAACAATTATGTGCATAGTTACTTTAAAATATGTGTGGGATATTCCAGAAAAGCATCCTACTTTTACTACTGCTATTACTACCTTCTATTTTAAATTCTGGCCTCAGCTTGATGTAAGCATATTGAAGAACATGTTAATTAGAACTATGATCTTATTCATGCACCCAATGTAATTGGGCTAATTCATGAATATATTAATCTTAATTGAAGTGTTAATTGAATGATCTGGATGTTCTTTGCAGAGGATCTTTATAATTTCTATAATTAAATGAAATTATAATTTAAATGTAATTATAATTAAATATTTTTATTGTAACGCTGTCCACTGCCTAGAGAAACTTATGGAGATGGGTGAGAATATAAATTGGGTAAATAAAAGTGACAGAGGAACAAAGAACCTAAATAAAATTACATCACTTATGTAACTATTTAATTTGGAAAATTGATACCCTTCCTTTTCATCAGTTCAATCTCAGATTGTTTTGAATAGCCACTAAATGGCCACTGAACTCCAACACTGTTGGAAAGAGTCCTCTGACATTTCTGGTGTGTATTTCCATTCCTACCAGGAAATATTCTGGAACCAACATGGCATTGTCTATATGGGGAGCATACAGCAAGAAAGCTAATATCTTTAATTCCATTTAAATTGTTTTAAAGTAGTTTTTATGCCACAAAAACCTAAACAGTATATAGAAAGAGAAGATGAAAATTAAAAAGATCCCTACACACATACACGCACAAACAAAATGTTGGTCTTAACCTTCCCCTCAAGTTTCAGTGTTTGTATCTTGGGAGCTTCCAGTGTTTCTTCCTTTATCATTTAGCTCTTTTGCCCCCCACTCCCCAAATAATTATCAAAAGAACATGTGGACCAGAGGTGGGTTGCTGCCGGTTTGGCCCGGTTCAACCGAACCAGTAGTGGCGGTAGCGGTGGGAGGCTCCGCCCACCCGCCCAAATATTTCTGTGCATGCACGAGCAAACCGGTAATAAACCGGTTAGCAACCCACCACTGATGTGGACATGGTCAAGACTCCAGGATAAAATCATCTGGTTGCAAAATTGCCAGGCAGCTACCATTTCATGTACACAACTCACAAACATTTTCAAATACAACACAGGAAATGGCAAGAAGGCAGCAGAGAAACTTTGAAAGATTTCTGCAATTTGATTTACGCTTTTATAATCAAGCTTGCCATAACTTCCACAGACCAGTCCAATATTTTGGAAACCACTGGAGGAGTGCACACAAATACATGTACAGAAAAACATCCGTGGGGTGAGTAGCTGCTAATATTTTCATTTGGAGCAAAAATTGGAGAGGAGAGTCTCTGAATCCATCCAGAGGGTGGATACTGATTTGATGGTATTCTTTGCATCTTCCGATTAGTCTTGTCTGCATTTTTTAAACAAATAAATTTCAGGATGAATTCTGACTGCTTCGTGAAGGACTGTACCAGGGGTATCCATAGCACATGTTCAAAATAAATCAAGGTGACAGCTGTGATGGTGTGATCAAAATTCTGCTTTCTTTTTATGTGCATCGCATGTATGTCATGTATATAAAACAAGTGTGGCTTCTATCACATTTCAAGTTGACCTAACTACAACATGGAAACACCTCTGGATCGCAGGTTGGAAACACAGATGATGTGGCAGTTTCCTTTTATTGTGGAAATTTTTGACTTTTGCATTCTTTTTGCAGGAGGGCACTAAACTTGCAAACCTACTGGGGAAACCGCGAGCGGAAAAAAGAACTTTATTTTATTGGGCCTCTCCATTCGTTATTTCAGAAAGAAAAAAGAGAAAATATTATATTACAGCAAAACATCAATCATATTCCCAGAAACATAATTTTAAAATAAAAAAGCATTTGTGCTCTTGTCACTGGTAAATTAAATCTTGATCTAGCTTCCCCTTCAAGGTATATATGGTCTCTGACCGAAAACAATCTAAAACCCTATTTTGTACAAATATACTCTTCATCTAAATAGTTTTGAAGCAGGTTGTGTTCAATATTTCAAAGAAATAATTCTTTGCCTAGAACTTACCTTTCCTTCCATAACGGTGACTGGAGAACTCCAGCAGACCATATACACAGAAAACCTAGCATTTCAGGGGCAAATGTACTATAAGGTCAAATCTTTTCCCTTGAATTGTAACCTTCCACATCATTTTCTCTCTTCCCATTTCTTTATTTAACGAAAAAGCAGATCCAGGTGAATTCCCTTTTCCTCCTCTATACTGAAAGACAGAGAGCTTTCCCTTGCAGTAAAAATAATAATGATAATAAAGTATTTCCTGAGACATTTCCTGGGATCTGCACTTATCCCGAAAGCCAGATGCAAAAGAGAGGAACATAGCACGAAAGAGCATCTCTAGCCAAAGAGATTCAACTATTCAGACCCAGCCAGGTTGCATGAGGCCCATCTGGGCAACCCACGTCACCTTAGAAACAAGGTAGTAAACTTCAAGCAGGGGAGTGATATGTAAATAAGTAACCTGAGATGGATGGACAGCTGATGCCTTCCAGTCAGACTTCGCTACCTGTTGGTTTCTGCGTTCATCCTCCCCCCACAGCCCAATCAGGAGAGGAGGGTGTAGGCAAGAGGAAGGGAGGAAGCACAAGGAAGAGATAGGCCTTTTTCCCCCAACCCTACAAGGAAGCGTCCATAGTTGCAGGTGGAAGCAACAGGTGACAGATTCAAGGTAACCGAATATCTTATTCTTATTCCCCTTCATCAGTGGTTTCCAGAGGTTACTCTGTCATTTACATCCCTGCCTTTCCCCCTCTTTGCTATTAATGACATTTCCTATTTAGAAAGTTAAAAAGTTAACTTTCAATTTTAAAAAGGACATCTGGGATAATAAATACTGTACTGTGGGTTATGGAGAGTCAAAAAAAAATACGTAGCAAAGTCAGAATGAATTGCAACTTTGATGTGTCACTTCGAGATTCAGGGGAAGGTGGAGTTGGGGGATCTGAGAGCCTTCATTGTACGTAGCAGATACACGATCATCGTCATATTATGATTAAGGAGGTTGACCGAAATGGCAAAACTGACTACTTTGAGTAAAAAAAAGAACATAAGTACTTTTGTCTTCTCATGGAAACAGCTTCTGAATTTCGTGCTTGATGTGGGAAAGAATGTAACTTCGACTTTGGGTTTTATCGATTAGATTGGTAGATCTTTATAGAAATGACTTTTTCATATTATTATGGAAAAGCAAAAAACTGTGATTTGATGCTAATGCCTTATTCTCCTACAACAGAGAGAGTTGGGAGTCAATGCTCCTTTTCCTTTTCTTTTCCCCACCTTCCCTCACTTCTCTTTCCCTTCTCTCCTCCCTCCTTACTGCTCTTTTATTTACTTTTGTATTTTGTATTTTATAATATTTTTTTAAAATGAGGGTTAAAGTGCTTTTCAGCCAAGAAGTTGAACAACCGATTAAAATACAGGACAGATAAATTAAGGTACAGAAACCAAAAAGAGTAGTTAGTCTTTGTGGTATAAAATTTAAAGAAAGATCATGCTATTTTGTTTAAAGGGCAGAAGAGAATTAAATACTATGTTAAAAATCTTTACTTCCCTGACTTTGCCAGATCATCTGAGCAATCTTGTACCTTAAGGAGGAAACCAAGTGCTTTGCACAGCGATCTTTCAGATTGATGCTATCAGATGCTTGTAAAGCCTTTGTGAAGACATTATGAAATTACTGCTCCATATTTGATTGTTGCTGTGGTTTTACATGCACGCATACACAGTCCATGAATTGTAATAAGCAAACCTGCTGGAACATCCTTTTTCTGGTTTTACTTCAGCAAAGTTAAGTTCGCATTTGTATAAATAGATAGACGGGGATCTTCTAGAGAGAGAGGGAACGAAAGGCTGCTCTCCAAACGCTCCCCAGACAGTAGCAAAGCCAGGGATCACCTGGATCTGAGAATTTGACATCTTTGGTGCGGCATGAAACTGCACTTTGCCAGACCAACCAGGTGTGCAATCTGGGGACACACAACTCCTACTGAAAGACAAGGTGACAGTCATAGCTACAAGGGCTTTTATGTCATGTGCCATTTGCACCAATTCCTGAACAAGGAGAGGTTCTACTCACCTCCCATATGGATTACTGTGGTGTACTCTGCATGGGAAAAGAAAGAACTGACACCAAAACATGCATATGTAAAGGTAACAGTTCCCCTCGCACATAGTGCTAGTCGTTCCCGACTCTACGGGGCGGTGCTCATCTCCGTTTCAAATCCAAAGAGCCAGTGTTGTCCAAAGACGTCTCTATGGTCATGTGGCCGGCATGACACAACACCAAAGGCACACAGGATGCTATTACCTTCCCAACAAAGGTGGTTCCTATTTTTCTACTTGCATTTTTACATGCTTTTGAACTGCTAGATTGGCAGAAGCTGGGACTAGGAACAGGAGCTCACTCTGTTACATGGCGCTAGGGGTTCGAACCGCTGAACTTTCTGATCGACAAGGTCAGCGTCTTAGCCACTGAGCCACCATGTCCCCAGAAACATGTATACATACATATATTTGAAGGATCCCCCATGACATCTACCCATCCCATCAGACCAAGCAGAAAAGGGTGGTTGTGGGACCCAAGAGGGTCTTTTCTGCTGTTGTCCCCACCCTATGGTCATCATTCCTCCTGAGATCATGCTGGGCCTAACCTTGACGACCTTCCAGAAGGGCCTGAAGATGGCTTTGCCATCTGGCCTGGGAATCAGAGATGGGTGTGGGGCAGAGTTGGGTTCCCACCAGTTTCGACTGGTTCGGCTGAGCAACCCAGCTGGCCACGCACCTGAACCAGTTCTATCGGCAGCGCCATAGGCACCACCATTTTGTTTTTTGCTTCTGTGCTTCAGAGCCACATATTTATATTCTAGAAAAAGTTCTTCATTTATCTGGCAAAGTAGCCATTTTCTACAGTGCTAGAATTACCAGCACTTTCGCTCAAGTGCCTTTAACAATGTATGAATTCATGCAAGCCCTGAACGCTAGCATTCGTAGGTACAATTCCTAAAGATGCTTGGAAGGCAAGAGATGCAGTTAAGGCCATTTTAAAGATACCAGAATCTGTCTCTCTCCCCCCCCTCCCTCTGATATAGAATCTTTGCCTTTAAATTTTTTTAAAGATTTTGAGGCCCTAGGAAGAGTGCAGAGAAAAACAACAAAGATGATAGGTCTGAAGGCCAAACCAGGGTGGGCTTCAAAAAATTCAGCAACAGGTTCTCTGCCTGGTTGCTGGGTGGGCGTGGCCATGGTGGGTGTGGCCTAGTTGGCCTCCTGCACCACGACAGTGTGTGTGTGTGTGTGTGTGTGTGTGTGTGTGTGTGTGTGTGTGTGTGTGTGTGTGTGTTCACCTTCCCCAAGCTCCGGAGGCTTTCCTCGAGCCTCTGGGAGGCCATAAACTTCCTGCCCTGGGCTCCGGAGACCTCTGGAGGATGGAAACAAAACTTCCGGGTGGACCATTTCCCCCCACCTTCCCAAGCCTCCACGGGGGCCGTGCACTTATCTTGCATCCAAAACGGGCTGCATGGAAACTCCTGGGAGGGGTGTGGTGTGGTGGGCGGTGGATTTAGAGGTTCTCCGAACCAGCCGTAACATTAGCTATGGGTTCTCCCGAACCCGGGCAAACCCATAGCAGCCCCCCGCCCCCCCGGCTAAACCTTATGATGAGCGATTGAGGTATGTCTAGTATTATAAAGAGATGGACTAGGCTTGATATGGCTGCATTTGAGGGGTTATCACAGGGAAGAGAGGGTTTGACCCAAGCACTTGAGGGCAGGACAAGAACTTATGGGTGGAAGATAATGTTATGTTAATGTTAATAATGTTAATGAAGATAAGATAGTGTTATGGTAACAGAGATCCAACCTAGAAGGACAAATTTCCTGAGAGTGAGAACAATTAATGAAGTTGTGGATGCTCCATCAATGGAGGTTATCAAGAAGAGTCTGGACCAGTGGTGGGTTTCAAAAATTGTTCGAACCTACTCTGTGGGTGTGGCCTCCTTTGTGGGAGTGGCTTACCACCCATGTGACCGGAGATGAAGATGCCGACGACACTTGTCAGAACCACCTTAAATTACCTCACACGCAGCACTGGCATGCATAAGAATAGGATGTAAACTTGTTTTTCAAAAGGCATCTTTGGTTTGCGTTAAAACAACTTCAACACACGCAATGTTCTGATTGCACCACAAACGCAGTAGTCATCCTTAACTTTCACAGAGGCACTGAGGTTTATAAATATGAGCATGATAGTGTAGAATAATCATATCCAAGGACCAGTGGTGGGTTTCATAAAATTTTGGAACCTCTTCTGTAGGTGTGGCCTGCTTTCCGAGTCCACTGGTGGAAACTCTTCTAACCGGTTCGGTAGATTTGATGAACCAGTTCTACCGAATAGGTGCGAACTGGTAGGAACCCACCTCTGGTCTGGACAGACATTTGCCATGGGCAAGAGGTTGGGTAGAAAACCTCCAAGGTTCCTTCCAACCCTTTTATTCTTCTTCTAAGGTGAGTGACTTCCCTTTTTTTTAGATGCCGGGCACTGCACGACATGACAAGGAAATGGCCATCCAAGCCAAGAAAAACCTTGCCCACACTACCGATCCAATCGAGAAGCTACGCCTTCAGTGCCTGGCGAGGGGCTCAGCAGGCATCAAAGGCCTGGGCAGGTAAATGGATCCATGAAACAGATGACGAAGCCACGTCTGGTGGCAACCAGACACATATACGGTGGTGGAGCCCACATCCTTTAACTACGGTAGCTAATTCAGCCTCTTTTCAGCTGTATTTCAAATGTCCCAGAGAACTTAAGACCATGAACCAGCCACTCTGTCTGGGGATGAGTGAGAATCTGCACTTTAGCTGGACTTTCCCCCCACGCTCTTACGTTCTGTTTGCATTCATATTTTCTTTCACATTTTTAACACATTAAAGAAACATGATTAAGAAAAAGGTAAGAAGACCTGAATGGGAAGGGAGGGGGGAAGGAAGGAAGGAGGGAGGGAAGGAAGGAAGGAAAAAAAGGGAAAAAGGAAGGAAGGATTCTAGTGCTACTACTCATTATATCTGGATGGAAAATTCCAGATGATGACAAGATAATAGTTGTTCTGATCTAGGCTTCCCCAGCAGCACAAAGCCGAGTCCCCATCCCGATAATCCCTTTTATTTAATTTGCAGTAAATTCCTCTCCAGCAATGTCCCAGCCCATAGTCTCTCAAGATAATTCACAATTACCGATCTTTATCAGGCTTGGAGAGTGGCCAGGCCGATATCTTTCAGACGCCACAATGCTTGGCAAGAATGCAGGAATGAACTAAATTGTCTCCTGCAAAGACCCCTCCCTTTTCGCTCCTCTTTCATTCCCTACGGGAGGGGCCATTCACCATCCACCTGTGGCCTTACTCCCAAGTCGACACTTGTTCCTCAGCTGTTCCTTTCTCCTGGAAGCTCTGCACATGCGAACACTCGGAACAGGCTCCAGTGGTTCGTCTGCCTCACTGATGTCTGACTCCCAAGGCAGCTGATAACTGTCAAAAGCCCTGGCCCCCTCTCTGCCTCTGACACAGAGCCCTTATCAGAGCCTTCCCCAGACTCCAGGACTGGCCTATGTTCCTCCCCAACCTCCTTACTGTCCGAATCTGCTGCTAAGTTTGCTGGCTGCTAGCGGGCCACAACAATAGCAAAGAGATCTAGAAACAAGTTATTCTTGCGGCATGCCATCTAACGGGGAAAAAAAATTCTGTGGTCAAAGGAGATTAATTGCATGATACTTTTTTTTATCTGAAAACCCTAAAAAAGTTTCAGAATGACGGAACTCTGTGTTCTGTGAATAATTTGTGCTTGTTGTGTATTGAACTGTATTTAACCCAAAGGTGTTTTTTTCAAGAGGCAACTGGACTTTCTTGGTTTCACTTCTTGGATGAAAAAGGCATCATTGGGATCTGGATCTTAATCTGGATGATTAAGAATCTCCATAGACATTGAACTGTATTTAACTTTTCTAGATAAATGTATTAGTCATTCTATCATCTTGGTTTCTAGAATAGAAAGAGATAGATAAATACAGCAGGTTCAAACACAATAGTCACTAGAAATCCAGTGAAAGGGAAAATAGGCTAACAAAGAAAAAGTTGTTCTTTGTGTGGCAAAAAAATAAATAAAAATTAATTAATTAAGAAAACATTTTAATAGGGTAAATTCCATAAAAAGGGTATTAAAATGGAAAATGTCCACATTTACACATCTTCTAATTTATAGCATATCACTTCTCAAGCAGGATATAAGGCCAATCCCAATGGATGGGTAGGTTTATGTAGGAGAACAGAAAATGATGATCCTTGAGATATTCCAGCCAAAGGCATTTTTACCATTACACATTCAATTCTGAAATGTCAATTATGCCTAGAAACAAACCTTTGGTTATTATAACGACTCCAAAATTGGCACAGCCTGTTCCATATGACCCACCTCGGTTAGCAATTGTTGTATTTTTCGCCAACCGCCGTGCTTGAGCTATTTTCTAAAGAGAGACTCATACTCCGAGATGTGGTGCTGGCAACCAGCTTAGCTGGCTTCAAATAAATATTGGAGCAATTCATGGAAGTCATCATGGGACTCCTTGCTGGCAAGATGACGGCTTCTGAGGACCATCTGGTGGAACACCTGTGGACTTCCTTGGGCCATTGGTTGGCCATTGTGATGGAATGTATACCTGGAGAAGCAATGGAGGAGACTCTTGGTAGCACAGAGATTTCCTAGCGGGGAGATGGTACATTCCAGAGAGGAGTCTGAATTAAGAGACTACGTAGTCCCAAACTATCTATGGGGTGTAGGGAGAGGAGAGGTTCAGGGTAGCAGCAGCTTAGAATCTCTAAGGCAGTGTTTTTCAACCTTGGCTACTTGAAGATGTCTGGACTTCAACTCCCAGAATTCCCTAGCCAGCGAATGCTGGCTGGGGAATTCTGGGAGTTGAAGTCCAGACATCTTCAAGTGGCCAAGGTTGAGAAACACTGCTCTAAGGATACATCTATCAGGTGGAGGATTATAGTTTTAGTTTGGCAATATTCTGTCCATTAGGAGTAAACAAATGTACTCAGTTGGAATTCAATGCATCTTCCCTGGGCTTGGACCAGAGATGATATTCAGTCAGTTTTGCTTTGCTGGCTAAGGAATTCTAGGAGTTGAAGTCCACAAGTCTTAAAGTTGCCAAGGTTGGAGACTCCTGTTCTATTCTGTGCCATTAGCCTAACTTCTGCCTATCTCACGTTTGATATATGGTTACACCAGATTCAAGATGTTTACACATCAGTTATGACTCCAGGTTTCATTGTAACAATGCAAAATCTTATATTTGTCCCCCATCTGACATTGCTCACCCATAATCCAACAAATCCAAGCAAGAAAGATTGGAAGTATATCAGTGATGGTATTCAGCAGGTTCTGACCAGTTCTGGAGAACCGGTAGTGAAAACTTTGAGTAGTTCAGAGAACTGGTAAATACCACCTCTGACTGGCCCCGCCCCTATCTATTCTCTGCCTCCTGAGTCCCAGCTGATCAGGAGGAAATGGGGATTTTGCAGTATCCTTCTCCTGCCATGCCCACCAAGCCACACCCATCAAGCCATGCCACAGAACCGGTAGTAAAAAAAATTGAATCTCACCACTGGCTTGGACCTCACAGTCACCATGACAACAGATTGCTACACTAGAGAAAAGAAGGAGTAAGGCAGACATGCTAGCCAGGGGTGGGTTCCTGCTGCCATTACTACCAGCTCGGAGCCCAAAAAAGTTTGCATGCGCATGTGCATTTGCACTTAAAATGGTCTGCACATGTGCACAACATTAAAAAGGGCAGAACAGAAAACCAAGATGGCACCGCTGAGGATAGAACCAATACGGTCACTTGTCTGCTGGAGTTACTACTTATCCGGCCGAACCAGACCGTACTGGTAGGAACTCACCTCTGATGATAGCAGTATTCCAGTATTTGAGATGCTGCCACAAAGAGGAGGGGGTCAATTTGTTTTCCAAAGCACCAAAAGGCAGGACAAGAAACAATGGATGGAAACTAATCATGGAGGGAAGCAACCTGGAATTAAGGAGAAACTTCCTAACAGTGTGGACAATTAGCCAGTGAAACAGCTTGCCTTTGGAAGCTGTAACAGGTGCCTCATCAGTGGAGGTTTTTAAGAAGAGACTGGACAGTCACTTGTCTGAAATGGTATAGGACCGGGATGGCGAACCTATGGCACGCATGCCACAGGTGGCACGCGGAGCCATTTTTCAGGACATGCGAGGCATTATCCTGTCAGCTGGCCAGCGCACATGCGACTTCCAAGTAACTTCTGGCTTGCTTGTAGGGTCATTTTTTGTCTTCCAGAGTCTTCATGGAAGCCTCCTAAGGGCTCCTGAATGCTCCAGAGGGCTAAAATCAGCCTCACAAGCAACCCGGAAATGACTTCCGGTTTGCTCGTAGGGTCATTTTTTGCCCTCTGGAGGCTTCAGGGAAGCTCCTGAAGCCGCTGGAGGGGCCTCCAGGGGGGGGGGGAGGCTGTTTTTGCCCTCCTCAGGCTCCTATAAAGCCTCTGGAGCCTGGGGAGGGTGAAAAAAGCATGCAAAAATTGGGGGGTCACGCCTGTCATGTGCGCATGCGGGCTGGGGGGGGGAGTCGTGCATTGCATTATAGGTGTGGCACGCCCATGCACGGCCCCCCTGCACTCCCCTCGCTTATGGCATGCGAGCCAAAAAAGGTTCGCCATCGCTGGTATAGGATCTCCTGCTTGAGCAGGGAGCAGGACTAAAAGACCTCCAAGGTCCCTTCCAGCTCTATTCTGATTCTGATGGGCTGGAATTCTAATCTAGCAGGGCACTGCTTATGTTCTAGTAGACCCATCTAGTAGTCAGCTAAATCAGATGTCACCAGTTCAAAGACAATTTGCCCAAGCAGTCTTTGTCCAGGAAGATTGCAATTAGGTCCTCAGTAAGAGTAGCGAAAAGTAGTTCAAGCCAAGAGGGTGTAAAAATTAGAAATAACAGTAGCTTTAATATATACACTCATATTCAGAATTGCTGATCTGAGCAGCTCTCACCTCGCAATCAAGAAGGCTGAGTTTGATCCTAGGTAGTGGCAGATATTTCTCTCTCTCTGAGCACCAAGAAAAAATATCTGCTGTGAGCTTCATGTAGGTGTCTGGAAGGGCATCCCACCAGTAAATGCTCAGCTCCATTTAGTTGCCCTGACTTCACCCCAATGCAAGGGATTACAGAGTCATTAAAAGAAAAGAAAAAAAAATCCAGGATTGCTGATCTAACTTTTCAAGGGAAAAGCCATTATAGCCACATGTACCTGAATACTCCAAATGGATCATTTGTTTGTGCCACATCTTATTTCAACTGATTTTTCAATTTGTTGATTGCTAGTTAGGCTTTTCATACATGTGCATGTAACTGTCCAAATGCCATTCGAGTCCAATTCAAGGATGTGTAGGTTGACCCAAGTTTACTATATCTGCACATACCTCCTCTTTGATTAAGATTAGAAATACCATTCTATACCAGGAAAAGACTGGGCTTGGTTATGTACGAGCTGCTCAAATTAGTTGCTATAGAAGTAACATAAACATTCAAGCTGTATAATATTTAGCACCCGAAGCTGGGAACACCCGTTCTGTACGCAGCCGAACATCTTGATAGACTGTATCTCAGAAGCAACACTCTTGTTGTTTTCCTTAAAGGCTTCTTTCCTAGATTTGTACATCATTGTCCTATTTCTCTTCCTCTTTGATCTTTGTAACTCTTTTCTTTACAGTCAACCTTCTTTTCTTCAGGGCTTTCCGCATCATGGATGACGACAAAAGCAGGACCCTGGATTTCAAAGAGTTCACGAAAGGGCTCCATGATTACGCTGTGCTGATCGACAAAGCCGAAGCCGAAAAGATTTTCCAAATCTTCGATAAAGATGGGAACGGAACAATTGACTTTGATGAATTTCTCCTAACATTAAGAGTGAGTGTGAAGCAGCAACAACAAAATTAGTGTCCCACATTGTTGCATTGATCACAGGCTATGTCATATCCAGCTCCACCCTGGTGTGTGTGGGAAAGGCCTTGGGAGACCAGGTGAAGAGATGTTGCCCAGGGGACGGTCAGATAAGAGACAGCATAGCCCACACTGGATAGTGGGCAGAGCAAAAAGCTCAGAAGGGACCCTCCCTAGTTCTGCCTGCAAAGGAGACAGCACAGGGATCCCCAACCCCCAGGCCACAGCCCACTACCAGGCCTTGTCCTATTCAGAATTGGGCCACATGAGTGGCTGGCTAGTGCGCACACATGCATGCAGCTCAACTTGCAGGAATAGTGGGCTGATGGGCACTCGCGCACATGTGTGTTAGCCTGCTGCTCACGCTAGCCCAGTGATGGGTAACCTTTTTGTCATCATGTGCCGAAAGCACTCATGCGTGTGCCCATACCCATAATGCAATGTGCATGCGCGTGTAAAAACCCCTGTGCTTCCTGTGCCCGTACACTGCGTGTGTGACCCCCCCCCATGCCCCGTTTTGGACCTGAAGCCTCCTGGGACCAAAAACGGGGCATGGGGGCATGTCGCACCCGCCACGCTCCCCATGCCCCCTGCATGCATGCACGATCCCCCTGCTGCCACTGCACATGCATGCACATTTCGAACATGCACCCCTCTCCCTGCGCATGCACAGCAGAGACCCAAAAATCAGCTGCCTGGTGGGAGGCACGCTTGCATGTGCGGTGAAGCTGAGGTGGGGCAATAGCTTGTATGCCGGCAGAGAGGGAACCAAGTGCCACCTGTGGCATGTGTGCCATAGGTTCACCATCACGGCGCTAGCCCATAGGGGCTGCATGCGCACTCATGTGGCCCAGTTCTCCTCCTCCCCAGTCAGAAAGGTTGGGACTGCTGAGATAGTAGAAAAAATGTACTTTCAGACTTGCAAGATGCTTTAAATTACAGTAGCTTTACAATGAAGTAGAATTAACTCATCTGGTTGTGTTTCCTGTCTCATCTACCTGATAAAGCTAACAAAATCAGTGCATTTACTGGCCAAACGTGTTTGTTGGTATGGGGAAATAACTTGGGGAAATCCCTGATAGGTGCTGCTAGGAATGCCCTAACCGGAGCATTTCAACGTCAGTGTTAATTGCTGACACTCTTTCTGGGTACAGAAGTCTTAGTGCTTCACACACGCTGAAGTCTACCAGGAAGTGAGCTCTCCACATTTGAGTCAAGGTCATGCAGAACGATGTTGGGGCAGATCTGATCCAGGCATTTTGGTCTGTGCAATGCTAATTGACTGGAGATCAGTGCTGTTGTGAATCTGTTTCCACCCACATTTCCTAACAGTTAATAAAAGATGTTTGTTCTAAGAAAAGGAAAGACAAATATACACTCAGCGGAATTAACGTACATACAGTGGCTTAGAAGAAATCTTTTTTTTTTTCAAAATAAAAAAGTATGGATAGGAAGTAGTGATTAAATAAGGTTTTAATTCACTGGTTGATATGCCTCTCAAATGGGTGGCAGTTGTGTAGGGAAACTTAGATAGCAGGCTTCTATCAGGTACAGTATGTGGTTACATGAAAATTACAGACAAGAATTTTAGAGTCTTTAACATCAAGCAGTACACTAGCTTTCAACTCCATGAGACACCGTAGATTGAGGCACTGGGTAAGATGTTATCTATTATTGCTGCACTATACGCTGTACTTATATTTTCTGAAATCCCAGTTTGCTGCCTGGAGTTGCATCTGGGAGATGAAAAGCCAACTGATATAAATCGGTTTCAATTAAAAAAAGAAATAAATCCTGTTGTAGCCCCTTTGAACTCCTGCACATGCTGTTTCTATATCTCCCTACATCTCTAGCCATTCTGTTTTTCATCTACTTTGAGCCTTCAGTCTTAAAGCGAGTGGCACAAAAATATAACTCAGATGCCAGCAGTGCTTCCTCCTCACCACCAACTCAAAACCATTGTACTCCGTTACAAAGGAATTGAGCCTGAGTAGCCAAATCACAAAGAACAACCAGTGGATTTTTGTTGTTGTTAGTTGCGAAGTCATATCCGACCCATCACGACTCCATGGACAACATTCCTCCAGGCCTTCCTGTCCTCTACCATCCTCTGGAGTCCATTTAATCTCTCACCTACTGCTTCAGTGACTCCATACAGCCACCTCATTCTCTGTCATCCCCTTCTTCTTTTGCCCTCCATCGTTCCCAGCATTAGGCTCTTCTCCTGTGAGTACTTCCTTCTCATTAGGTGGCCAAAGTATTTGAATTTCATCTTAAGGATCTGGCCTTCTAAAAAGCAGTCAGGGTTGATCTCCTCTAGGACTGACCGGTTTCATCGCCTTACAGTCCAAGGGACTCGCAGGAGTCTTCTCCAGCACCAGAGTTCAAAGGCCTCAATTCTTTGGCACTCAGCCTTCCTTATGGTCCAACTTTCACAAATATACATTGCAACTGGGAAAACCGTAGCCTTGACTATAAGTACTTTTGTTGGCAGGGTGATGTCTCTGCTTTTTAGTATGCTGTCTAGATTTTCCATAGCTTTCCTCCCCAGGATAGAATAGAATAGAATAGAATTTTATTATTTGTATGCCGCCCTTCTCCGGGAGGACTCAGGGCGGCGAACAATTCAAGGGGGAAAAAGGGGAACATAAAAAACAAAATACAAATAATAAAAGTAAACAACAGTCACACAACCATACATGTCGAGAGGGGAGGGAACTCATCACCCCCAGGCCTGCCGGCAAAGCCAGGTTTTGACAGCTTTTCGGAAGGCCTGGAGAGAGGTGAGGGTCCGAATCCCTGCGGGGAGTTCATTCCAGAGGGCCGGAGCTGCCACAGAGAAGGCCCTCCCCTGGGTAATAGCCAGGTGGCATTGGCTGGTAGATGGCACCCGGAGGAGGCCAACCCTGTGAGATCTAATGGATCAAGCGTCTTTCAATTTCTTGGCTGCAGTTCCCATCTGTGGTGATCTTGGAGCCCAGGAAAATAAAATCTGTCACTACCTTCATTTCTTCCCCATCTATTTGCCAGGAATTGAGAGTGCCGGATGCCAGGATCTTACTTTTCTTAATGTTGAATTTCAAACCAGTGGATCGCAGTGGAATATAAGGCAGGAGACCATTGCTCTTTTCAAATACAAATAAAATTATAGCAAACCTCTGGAGAAGGTTTGGTAGCCAAAATGCATCAGATTATGCAATATAGCACTAGTTCCCAGAAGATCAGTAACCTGTGCATAGCTCCATAGATCAGCATTTCCTCCATTTTGGCTTACAAATAATATGGTGCACACACTAGTAAACAACTGGAGTTATCCAGCTGTCCCAAAGCACCATATTGGAAGGTATGACATTAACTCAAAGGCAAATACTGTAATGGTTTGCACATAGCTAAATGTTTTTGGAGATTCTCAGTCATCCAGGTCATGGTTGTCTCAAAGGTGCTTTTTTCAAGAGGCAACTGGATTTTCTGATTTTTCTTTGAAGACCTTTCACTTCTCATCCAAGAAGCTTCTTCAACTCTGACAGGATACTGGGGAATGAAAAGATTTATATTCCTTGCTGAAGAAGCTTCTTGGATGAGAAGTGAAACGTCTTCAAAGAAAAAACAGAAAGTCCAGTTGTCTCTTGAAAAAAACACCTTTGAGATTTGCACGTACTGTATTTTTCAGAGTATAAGATGCACCTTTTTCCTTGAAAAAAGGAGGCTGAAAATCTGGCTGTGTCTTATACACTGAATACAGCATTTTTGGCCTCCTGAAACCCCGCCCCCTTTGCAAAAATGGCCATGCATAGCTTTTAGGAGGCTTCCATAGCTTCTTGGGCTGGGAAGGGCAAAAATGATCGAAAACAGGCTGTTTTTTGCCCCCTCACCCCCCTGTTTTTTGCTCATTTTTGGGTCCCCCCAGCCCCCAGGAGCACTCTATAAGCCTCCTAAAGGCTATGCATGCCATTTTTTAAACAAAAAACGGGCCCATTTTCATGAGAAACGGGCCGTTTTTGGGAGATCTGCAGAGTGCAAAACCTTTTTTTTAAAAATTTGCCTCTTCAAAATCTTGGTGCGCCTTATATTCTGGTGCATCTTATACTTCAAAAAATACGGTAGGTTTCCCTGCTTTAATTTAGTTATGTCATATTTTTCTACATTGCATCCACTATTCTTCGGCACTGTTCTTTTTTTTTTTTTCCTTTTGACCATCTATGTTCACATCTGTCATTTAATGTTCTGAAAATGGTAGAGGAAACATAACTCTCCAAACCCACTTTAGATATTATGAAACGGAAAGTAACAAGATAAGGCTGGGAAGAAAGTGGCCTTAAAATAATGCTGCTTTATGCTTTTTTCTTAGCCTCCTATGTCCAATTCAAGGAAAGAAGTCATCATGCAAGCTTTTCGAAAGCTAGATAAGACCGGGGACGGAGTCATCACCATTGAAGATTTGCAAGGGGTCTACAATGTAAAACATCATCCCAAGTACCAAAATGGAGAATGGAGTGAAGAGCAGGTTTTTAGGACTTTCCTGGACAACTTTGATTCACCCTATGATAAAGATGGACAGGTAAGTGAGAAGGAGATTAAAAGCAAAGCCAAAGTTAAGTCAATCATGTCACACATTCCATAGGCTCTGTTGTTGTTTTTTTAAGAGGAATTTGTTGAAATTGTCAATAGAAATCTTTCCTCTTTGTCCTCCTCCTGGGCAGCCACTCAACATAGAAAGGAGGCATCATGCACTGTATATTGATATTCAATAGTTCTGCCTCTTTCCATTCCCCCAGAGCCCTAGAATGCAACTTACTCCTTAGCAGGGGTCGGCAACCTTGAACACAAGAGCCACAAAGGTCCTAATAGAAAGCCCCCCTTTCAATTCTGGAGCCGACCGGAATTCTGGTTCCCCCATGATTGAGTCTCCTCTTAGTGTGGCCTCCTTTTTCCTCTGCCAACCAGAAGTCTGGTTCCCCCACCATAGTTTCCTCCTAGTGCAGCGTCTTCTTTCCTCTACCTGTCCTAACCAAAAGCACTAACCCTAACCTTAACCCTATCAATTGTGGAGCCAACCGGCGACAGGGAGTCGCAGCAGAGATATGAAAGAGCCATATGCGGCTCCAAAGCCACAGTTTGTTGACCCCTGTCCCATAGGAAAATAGAATATATCTTACCTTTTAAAGGAAATTCACTGAGATTATGCAAACTATGTTTCTATATCTCTTACGATGCTTAATTTTGTTCTAGAATTGTGAAATTAAAGCCAGACTCTTGGTGGTTTTCATAAGAAAAAAGTGAGGGGAAGGGTAGGGTTGGCTCGTATATTATGTGGTCAATGTGGCAGGTTCTATAGATCTTGTATTCCAGTAAAACACGTTTCACTTCTTTCTTTCAATGGGATTGTTCTTCATGCTTCTTGTAAGAGCAGTGCAATTGAATTGTACCTTGACAAACCTAGGCAGATTTTAAGATCAAGGTCCTATGAGACTTCCAGATCCAGACAGACAGGCAGGTACTAGCCAATCAGCCAGACATTGTGATAGTATATATGTCAGTGATGCTAGTAACAGACCCAACGCAACCAAAACTCTAAGGCCTGAGTGTTCCTCAAAGTACAGATTTATTAGGCATGTCATATTGGCACATCTGGTGAAAACCCGAATCTGAAAGTCCTGTGGTTTTCCCCACCCAAATTAAAAGTAAAAGTTCTCTCTCCCCCATCCACATGTCCATCACATGGTCCAATCAGGTCACCATCCAAACTCCAGTTGGTTTTAGTCCACGCCTCCCCAGCACCTGGTGGAAACATCCTTGGTTCCAAGGAGAAAGAATTTTATTTTGGCTACAAAAGTCCCCAGCTATCTCTATTCCCCTCTCCCGTTCCCACAGCTCCAGCCAGTCTTGTTGTGGCAGCCCTGAAGATGCTCCAAAATGACTTTGGGGTTGACCATACAAGGACCAGGGGAATATGGTGGTGACAGATGTAGCATGCCAAGCAACAGCGACATCAGGAAGGTTTGGGGAATGGAGAAGTACCAGGGCCTGAAGGAGACAATGTGGAAAAGAAGGCCAAAGTACTCCCAATTTTAGCACTGCGCTCTCCTGGACAGAGAGACCTGATGTTGTTCCTGGGTTCTGTTGGAGCCACTTTCCCAACTTAGGAGTCACAACACCAAATGATGATTTAACAGCTGACTAACTGTAAGGCTACTGTAAACCTGTAAACTGAGATGATGCAATGAGAATGAGTCAGCAGGGTTACTGCCACTTTAAGAAACTGTCTATATAAGGGAGGCCATGTGAAGGTGTCTCTCTGTGTGTGTGTGCTTCCATGTTATAGTTGAAGATTGATCGATTGCCTGGTTTTGTCTAGGATGTGTGTTTGTGTGTGTGTTGTATGTATGTATGCATGTATGTATGTATGTATGTATGTATGTATGTTTGCATGTCTCAAAAAAGTAGTCACACTATGCACACTCTGACACATTTCTTTAAGCTGGAAAACTGACTCCAACAGATCCCAGGAACAACATTGGGGCTCTCTGTCCAGAAGAGTGTAGTAGTTCTAAGAGCAGCTAAGATACTGTGCAGAACTCTCAAACTCCCAGGTCTCTGATAGAGGCCTGAGATGGAGGGACATACTACTCATAGAGGCGAAAAGGGAATCTCCCCATAGAACATAATGTATCTTTTAATTCTTGCACATCATAGTTTACACATTTATTTAAATTAAAAAAACTTTCTTTTTTTCTTTTTTAAACTTTTCTATCGTAGGTCACAACAGAGGAATTCATGAACTATTACGCTGGTGTCAGTGCTTCGATAGATACCGATGTCTATTTCATTGTGATGATGAAAAATGCTTGGAAAATCTGATCTCCTAAAATGACTCTGTTATTCTTGTGCTTTTGCTCTCAACATCTCCTTCATCCAACGTGCAGGACAGTGGTAATACTAGCTATACGGAATGGCGTTGGCAGCCTTTACCAAAATAAATTAAAATGCCTTATTCTATACTGTGATCATTGTGTCCATTGTTTTAGCTCCACCAATGTCAGGGGAAAATGGATTTTTCAGCAAGCAAGATTTCTCAGTGCAAATAACATGGCAAATCGGTTAGTAACATCCCCAAGAACAAATGGTGGTAGGATCAGAGGTTGTTTAAAAAAAAAAAAACTTTTCTCCAGCTACAAGCCTAGCATTGAAAAGGCTACTTAAGCTATCAAGTCCGTCTTGCTCTTCTGGGCTGGAACTCAAAACATCTCCATCAGAGGACCTTCCAACCTCAACTTGAATGTATCTCGTGAAATACTTAGATAATTGCCACCTGTTAGGAAGTTTTTTGATAACATTCCATATAATCTTTGTTTCTGTATTAGCAGACTTCTAGCCTACCTGTTCCGGCTATATTTGTCTTATTTTCCTTCCCCCAAAAATACTTGGTACAAGTTGAGGGAACATCGTGTAGAATAGAGGTGTCAAACTCAATTTCTTTGAGAGCCGCATCAGGTTGTGTTTGACCTCGGGGGGGAGGGAGCGTGGCCAGGGGGGCCATGGCCAGTTCAACATCACTCCCAAAGCATCCCTGGCCTGCTCTCGAGTTGCCATAGACAAAGGGGGTGTGGAACTGACGACACAGTATGGCAACCACAAACAGAAGCACATTCCATGTTTATCTTTCTCACGGCTGTTGCCCAGGTTACCCGCAGAAGCCAGAGGGGCGTGATCTCTACAGCTCGTGAAAGTGCTCCGTTGGAGAATGTGATTTATGACATACCCTGGTGCAAAGGGGGAAAAAGGGTCATAATTGGGTCATAAATTAGGTGGGTTCAGAGTTGGCTTCACTTGGATAGGTGCTCACATGTTGCTCCTAATAAATAACTCAATTTCTTTTGAAGCTTGGATCAAGACTCATGGTTTAATTAGGGCATCCGTTGGACCCCTGGCAACTCGTGTTGGGGGTGCTTGTGGCGGCCCAAATGCTCTGCCTGCAACGGCCTCCTGCAACCACTGCCAGCAAAAAACAGAGCTCGGGAGGACTGCTTGCAGCCCCCGCGAGCTCCCTTTTCATTGGCAAAAGCACCACGGGCTAGTCCTTTGCTATGCCCAGGGTGACCCTGTGGGCCAGATCAAAATGCCCCGTGGGCCGGATCCAGGACTTGACAGCCCTGATGTAGAAGATGTTGCAGGTAGAAAAGAGGATTTATTTGTTTGTTTATTTATTGAAAAAAGTTCAGAAAACACAGAACCAGGAACTGTGAATTGTATCTAGTAGCCTCGTTGCTGTGCCATATTTCTGAAAGTCATTCAACAAATTTTTGCTAGTCCTTTGACTCCATTTAAATCTGAAAAATTCTTTGGGTGGCAGAGTGCATAGCATAGCCCAGAGGGGAATAGTTAAATCAATTCAACACCTTCCCCTTCTGCAAAGACAAATGTATCAATGGATACAATCCACTATTCATTTGCAAGTTGTTCTAAGTAAGTGAACAACATAATGCAATGGAGATATCCCTCTTTGAGAGCTTAAGTGAAAGTGGACTTCATGCACAATGTTAATTGATTCCAGATACCTTTTCTGTAAAAACCCCAGCCTTGAAGAGCTTCTAAAGTTAATGTATTGTTTATGATCCTCTATAGTGTAAGGTTCATGAGTTCAATTCCCAGTAGAGGGTTTGGATTCCATGGAGTGGCTATATAGCTGGTCCTTGACAAAGGGCCATAATTGGGACCAGAATTTCTATTGCTAAGCAAGGCAGTTAATTAAGTGAGTCGTGCCCAATTTTACAACCTTCTTGCCATGGCTGTTAAGTGAATTGCTGCAGTTGTTAAGTGAGCCATGCAGTTTTTAGTGAATTTGGCTTCCCCTCGTTGACTTTGTGTGTCAGAAGCTGGCTGGTAAGATCATAAATGGTGGTCACATGACCCCAGATGCTGCACCCATCTTAAGTACACGCTAGTTGTCCAGAACCCAAATTTTGATCAGGTGACCATGCGGATGCTGCAGTGTTCATAAGTATGAGAACCAGTCATAAGTCATTTGTTTTCGAGTCATTCAGGGATGAAATGCTACCGGTTCGGACCAGTCTACCCGAACCAGTAGTAAAAAAAAGCTACCAGTTCGGGCAAACCGTTTTTTTCCGACGATCAGCTGTGACACATGATTTATATTAGCTAGAAAGCAGGATTTCCTGCTTTCTAGCTAATCTAAATTGCGTGGCACAGCGGATTCCTCCCCCATCGCTATTTGATTATCTTTTCAGGCGCGCTTGGTAGCAGGCTCCGCCCGGACATCATCACATCCGTTTTTGACCCTCTGTGCATGTGTGGAAGGTCCTGTGCATGCGCAGAGGTGGTACGTGTGAGTAAAGCTAGCACGTGCATGCTCACATTGCTACCGAACTGGTAGCAGAGGTAAGTGGATTTCACCCCTGGAGTCATTGCAACTTCATATGGCCACTGAACAAATGATTGCAAGTTGAAGATTACGAGTGTGCAAAATATGAGTAAGGGGATCCTTATTCTACATTTTTTCTTTATTCAAAGTTTTGTAACTAGTTAGGACAAGAAGGGAAGGGTAGATTTTAATTATTGGTTACACCTTAGTCCACAATTTTGTTATCAATAAATATTTGGCTGCAATGATTTACTGCCTTCTGCTTAGGCAAGACCGATGGAAGAAAGCTGTAGGTATTATTCATAAATAATGCTCATGGGCTAAAATTAAATCCATTGGCTAATGTTGACCGTTTATTAATGACTTTATTTATTTAAATAAAGCATCCAAATTCAAAGACATTTGTTATATTTATACAAACATTATTATTCCATCAACATAAAAAAAAATTAATCATATGAAACCCCTCCTTATAAAAATGAAACATAGCAGCGAATAACATGGTAAGTTAAAGGCAAGATTATACATCTATTGAAAGAATATAGAACACATAATGATACAATTTTTAAAATTGCTTTAGCATCCCTTGAATATTTCTCAGAGAAAGCTAAATCAAAAGCAGCAGTGATATATAGTAGAATTCAAGTCTTATCTGGTATTACAGTTATAGATATTAATGCGAGGGTACCCAACCCCCCCCCCGATCTGTGGACCGGGCCTGGGCTGGGCTTGCCAGAAACCAGGCTGCGCAAACAAGCAAAGCTCCATCCGCGGGATGCAAGCAGCACATGAAACCATGCCCCCCTCAGTCCGTGGGAAAACCTCTCACCACAGAACCAGTCCCTGGTCCCTAAAAGGTTGGTAGGGGGGGCACTGTATTAATGAACTGATCACTATAGCTAGTGATATAGACATATTGGTGGAATATTTTTGATGACATTATTAGTAAAGATAAAAAATAAGATAAAACTACACATAACATACAATTTATATTATTCATATCCACAAGGCACTGTGTGGACCAAGACATGGAGTGGCCTTAAGGAGGAAAGTTCTCCAATTAAGACAGGAGAAATCTACCAATCCTAATCACAACATAGAACTTCTTGGAAAATATTGGGGAGCAGCAAAGAGGATGGACTACACTATTGTCCCTTTTCTGAGTGTGCAGAGCTTCTTCCTAGTTACTCTGGAAAAAAGGATGCTGAATTGCTGGACTTTGTTACAATGCAACAGGATTTGTTTTTCATTACATGGGCAGGAATTGTTGTGGCTTGCCAGCAGCCAGCAAAGCTGGCAGCAGATTCGGACAATGAGGAGTTTGGGGAGGAACATGGGCCAGTCCTGGAGTCTGGGAAGGCTCTGAGGAGGGCTCTGGGTCAGAGGCACAGAGACAGGGCCAGAGCCGTATGCCAGTTATCAGCTGCCTTCAGAATCAGACATCAATGAGGCAGACAACCAGCTGGAGCTTGTTCCCAGTGTGTGCATGCGCAGAGTTACCGGACGAAAGGAACAGCTAAAGAACAGGGGTCCTCTTGGGAGTAAGACCACAGGTGGACAATGAATGGCCCCTCCCAGAGGAAATAAAAGAGGAGCAAAAGGGGAGTGGAGTTTGCAGGAGACAATTAGTTTGCTTAATCGTTTCATGAGTCTCCAAGACTCCTTGCCAAGTTTTGCAGATATCGCCCTGTCAGCTCTCCAAGCCAGATAAGATCTGTGACTGTAAATCCTCCCTTGAAAGACTTTGCTGGATGTGAATGAGCAGAATTCACGGTAAATTAATAAAAGAGTTTTTTGTCAGGACAAGGAGTTTGCTTCATGCTCTTGGGAAGCTTCGGTCAGAATAAGAATCACAAGATAGATCCACAAGATCAAGTGCTCCAGCATTGCCTGATCACTACTGAATCATAATAAGGAAGATGTGGAGATTCTCCAATATCCATACCATCATAATTCCAAGCCAGTCATTCATTCCTGGGTTTTTAAACCCACATAAAAATGGCAGCAGATAAGAACATTAATTCCTAAGGATTTTATTCTGAATCTTAACTGACTTCATAAAATAATGTCTGCGGAGATATTCAGTCATTCAGAGTTGTCTCTTTTTCAAAAGCAACTGGACTTTGTTTTTGCTTGAAGATGTTTCATTTCCCATCAAGAAGCTTCTTCAACTGTGTTCTGAAGAAGCCTTTTAGATGAGAAATGAAACATCTTCAAGGAAAAACAAAGAAAGCCCAGTTGCCTTTTGAAAAAGCACCTTAATGCTAAAATTGTGATACACGATGTTAAGCATTTCCCTGGATTTCATGACATAGAGATAAATTTATATAACATGGGCATAATAATAGGCAGGTAGCTCTCATTTAGCAACTGCAGTTAGACTGGCAGTTCAGTCATTAAGCGAGGTGGTCGCTAAGAAAACATGCGACCGTGTTTAGGATCTTACTTCAACTTTACTTTCTTTACAGACCTGTGAAGGTCATATGTGTGAGGATTGATCATAAAGTTACATTCTCATCACTGTCGTAACTGCAAATAATCCCTAAACGAGGCAGTCGGTAAACAAAAACCACCTTTATGATTCAATGAATGTATTTTGGCTTTAGTCCAGAGTTTTTTATTTTCTCAATGTCATGGAAGCCTTTCTAAACAGAATTAAACTTGGAAATCAACAGTTTCTGCTCTTTGGGAATTTTCTAAGTTTAATTCTGTTTAGAAAGGGTTAAGGACTTCTGAGTGGCTTTTAAATGCTCTGAAGCCATTTTGAGTGAGGGAATAAATACAGCTGCAATGGAAAGCCATGTATGAAGAAAACTCTTGCTTTTTTTTTTTTGACTGCAAGAGAATTTCATTTTAAAGGAAAACTTTTTACAGTCTTTTTTTTAATCTGCAAATCGATGCTGAAAATCAGCATTGGAAGAAGGAAAAGTAACAGAAGTTATAACCCTGTGTTACACCTAGAAATGCCCCTTGGGAATGGTATGCTTTTAATGTATTAATTTCATAATTTCCCCTTGTTTTCAAAAAAGCTTGCCATTGTGATGTAGGTTTCTTCTTTATTTAATACCCTGGTCTTCCCATTGGAATAAGTGTGGTCACAAGAGCCTGCTTTTAATTCAGGGGGGAAAATGTGGTCCATTGGGAGAATGGAATATTTACACAGATCCTGGCTATTCCAGCCATGTTGGTCAGCCATTCTGCCCTCATTGTATAGATTGATGCTGAGGACCGAATGATCACCAGAGGTGTCCTCACTTCCACTGTAGAGCGTGGCCTTCTCCTCTGTTGACAACATTCCTTCATATGCCAGAGGGAGCTTCAACCATCCATGATGAATATGGTTCAAGTTACTTTTTGGTTCCACCAAATCCTCAGTCTCTGCCTCCGGGCTACACGATGGGGGCTGAAGGTGGGCAGCTTCTGATTTAGCCTGAATGCTCTCCACCTTATGGATGTCAGCATATCCCAAACTCTCAGCGTTAAAGAAACTGGTGTTGGAGGTCTATGCAGATAAGAGGAGATTTATCAGGGAATTAGATTCCCCTCGCATATATGTGCTAGTCATTCCTGACTCTAGGGGGCGGTGCTCATCTCCGTTTCAAAGCCGAAGAGTCAGCACTGTCCAAAGATGTCTCTGTGGTCATGTGGCCAGCATTACTAAATGCCAAAGCCACACAGAACGCTGTTACCGTCCCTCCAAGGGTGGCTCCTATTTTTTCTACTTGCATTTTTAACGTGCTTTCGAACTGCTAGGTTGGCAGAAGCTGGGACAAGTAATGGGAGCTCACTCTGTTATGCAGCGCTAGTGATTCTAACCACCGAACTGCCGACCTTTCCGACCGACAAGCTCAGAGTCTTAGCCACTCAGCCACTGAGCCAGCATCCCTATCAGGGAATCAGTTCAATGTATTTCCAAAGTTGTAAAGCAAAGACATTAATTCATTAAAAGAAATGTACAGGTAGACCTCGACTTAACAACCACAATGGACCCCATTATTTCCTGCTGATAAGTGAGACAAGCATCCAAATTTTGATCACGTGACCATGGGGATGCTTGGCCGCTGGTTCCTATTTATGACGGTTCTGGTGTCCTTGGATCATGTGATCCACTTTTGCAACCATCTGACAATGCAGATTCACTTAACCGACATTGAATTTTTTTTCAGTGATGTTGTAACTTCCAATGGTCATTAAATGAACTGTGATAAATATATCTCGCTTAGCAACAGACGCCTGGGACTCAGTGGTGTTCGTAAGTTGAGGACTACCTGTATTTCTTTTACGTTGAAGGCCTGCAGGGCTACTGTTTCCTGAAGTAAAAGTACTAACCTTTCTTAGTTTGTTGCAGAATTTATCCAGAGTTTTTTGATGGTTAGGGATGGTGGGCCAAACAATGGCTTTGATCCTGAAGAAGATTAAAAACAGTGTTAATTAGGAACAATCTTTCAGTAACCTTTGTGAATGAGTCTTATATGAATTAGAATTGTGAGGTTTTTTTTAAAAAAAATTACCTGTTTTTCCAAAATATTGGGACCAGAAGAATTACAATAAAAAGGACGAAGAAGCTTGCAATGGATACAGTTATCAGGACAACTTTGTCCAAGGAATGGAATCTTAGCTCTAAAAATAGATACAGTAACAGAGTTTTCATTGGGAATCAAAGCATGACATTACAGATAATATCCATTTTATATGAGACATCCATTTGACTAACCTCCAGGAACCTATGTCCTGCCAGGACATAGCCGAGGTGGCGCAGTGGTTAAATGCACCACTGCAGGCTACTTCAACTGACTGCAGTTCTGCAGTTCGGCTGTTCAAATCTCACCGGCTCAGGGTTGACTCAGCCTTCCATCCTTCCGAGGTGGGTAAAATGAGAACCCGGATTGTTGTTGGGGGCAATATGCTGACTCTGTAAACCGCTTAGAGAGGGCTGAAAGCCCTATGAAGCAGTATATAAGACTAACTGCTATTGCTATTGCTATTGCCAGAACAGCTCTCTGATGCTGGGTATCTTCTATCTTCTATTCCAGGGAGGTCTCCAACCTTGGCAATTTTAAGGCTTGTGGACTTCAACTTCCAGAATTCCTCAGCCAGTTTTGCTTTGCTGGCTAAGGAATTCTAGAAGTTGAAGTCCACAAGTCTTAAAGTTGCCAAGGTTGGAGACCCCTGTTCTATTCTGTGCCTTAGCCTAGCTTCTGCCTAGCTTGGGTTTGATATATGGTCACACCAGATTGAAGATATTTACACATTAGTTATGACTCCAGGTTTCATTGTAACAATGCAAAATCTTATATTTGTCCCCCATCTGACATTGCTCACCCATAATCCAACAAATCCAAGCAAGAAAGATTGGAAGTATATCAATGATGGTATTCAGCAGGTTCTGACCAGTTCTGGAGAACCGGTAGCGGAATCTTTGAGTAGTTCAGAGAACTGGTAAATACCACCTCTGACTGGCCCCACCTTCTATCTATTCTCTGCCTCCCAAGTCCCAGCTGATCGGGAGGGAATGGGGATTTTGCAGTAATCTTCCCCTGAAGTAGAATGGGAATGGAGATTTTACAGTATCCTTCCCCTGCCACGCCCACCAAGCCACGCCCACAGAACTGGTAGTAAGCAATTTTGAATTGCACCACTGAAGTATATGCTTAAGGAAAAAACCATCCAAAGACAATTCTTGCAGTCTTCTACAGTAAATACTTAAAAGACATTCTATAGAAGAGGAACAAAGTTTTGTCCTTCGCTATTATAGAAGGGAAGACCAAGTCAACCATACAGTAAATTTAAATTAAACACTGCATGAAAATTCTTGACTGAGTAATTCAGCAACAGAATGAGTTGAGTTGGTGACTTTGTTTCCACCAAAGTTCCTGCAGCAGAAGCTGGGAATGTCCAAGCTCCAATCCTTCTGATTATCAAGGACTCTTGGATTTCATGGTCTCATGATGTTCTTCTGGTTTTGTGGCGGTACCTCTGGCCCCTGATTCTTGTTTGCTTTTCTTCCAATTCGCCTAGAACAGTGGTTCCCAAACTTGGCAACTTTAAGACTTGTGGACTTCAACTCCCAGAATTCTCCAGAGCAGAGCTGGCTGGAGAATTCTGGGAGTTGAAGTCCACAAGTCTTAAAGTTGCCAAGTTTGGGAACCACTGGCCTAGAATTAAATGTCCTGCTTCTAACCAACCTCTCCTACTTCTTTATATGTACTGAAAACAGATGCTAAACTGTCAACATGCCGGTAGTACAATTACTCTATTACGGTACTCATTCCTCCATGCACTCTACTTTTACCAAACAGATACAGGGAGGAGGGATCTGGAAATGAGGCAAGGTGGTTTTCCTGCCAAAATATTTTTCCCACAGCTATTTGCATCTTTGAAACGTACTTGAAGAAAGAAATGTTAATCATTTAACATCATATCTGATAGGAAGGGCCTGGAGTTTGGTCATGATATATCAGCTATTGCCAATTATTAACTGGTATCGATAGTAATTATAACTATGGCATGCTATATTCAGAAAGCTTTGTTGATGTATAATTTTTTTGACCCTAATCAAAGTACAGGTAGTCCTCAACTTACGACCACAATTGAGCCAAAATTTATGTTGTTAAGTGAGAAATGTGTTAAGAGAGTTTTGCCCCATTTTTACAACTTCTCTTGCCACATTTGTTAAGTGAATCACTGCAGTTGTTAAGTTAGTCACACGGTTGTTACGTGAATCTGGCTTCCCCATTGACTTTGCTCATCAGAAGATCACAAAAGGCGATCCCATGACCTTGGGACATTGCAACCATCATAAACATAAGTCAGTTGCCCAGTGTCCGAATTTTGATCACATGACCATGGGGAGGCTGCAACGGTCATAAGTGGGGGAAATGATCATAAGTCACTTTTTTCAGTACCGTTGTAACTTCAAACAGTCACTAAGTGAACTGTTGTAAGTCGAGGTTTACCTGTATTTTTTTTTCTTCCACTCAATTGCATCTGATTCTCAGAGACTGTCTGGAGAAGTTCCTGGTATTTTTATGGCTAGCTGATGAAAGCTAAATAGCTTGAAATAGATCTATACTAGTCTCCCTTTATTTATTTATCAGCACAAATATAACACAAATATAACAAAGGCAACAGTAAAAATATTGGGTTTCTGTCGTGATGGACTCTTGTGAGGAGCCGATTGACAGATAATGGAAGCAGTTAGCTTCCTCCCATAATTGGGGCATACCAAGGGTTGTGACACTAAATACATACATACATACATACATACATACATACATACATACATACATACATACATACATACATACAGTTATGGGAGGAAGCATATTTGGGCATACCAGGTGCTTTGACATAACACTTAATCATTCCCTTGGCTCAGCTGATAAGGGAAGAGAGCTTGTGGCTTAGAGGTTAATATAACTGCCTAATATGTAAAAACAGTCCAGGTTCGAATCCCAGTAATGGTATGGCTAGCTGATTAGAGTTAAATAGCTTGAAATAGATCTATACTAGTCTCCCTTCATTTATCAGCAAAAATGCAACACAAATATACATATAAGATCTCTTCCCCTTTTAATCATAGGAGGTTGTTAGCAGGCCTATGTCCAAAGATGAAACAGTGAGATCAATCGAGTCTAGTTCTTTATTTGTTTACACAGAATCTAGGCTAAAACTAAACTTCTAACCTAATAGATATAGCCTGGGGGATTTGAGGATGTGGCTACCCTGAACCTTTTCCTCCGTTCCTCAGGACTGTTCAGGACTGTTCAGTCTCTTGTTTTGGGCCTCTCTCTTTCCCCTCTTTGGGAAGCAGTGATGCCCCCCACCCACCCACTATTCCTTCTCCAGCTGCACCTTCCATTGCAGATGTTGGGCTCAGAGGGACAAAGTCACCCCGTGAGTTGCACGAACAAATAGGAACTTAAGGCTGAGCTTCGTTGTCACGGTACAAAAATGTTCACCACTGTGCCAGGCTATAAACATTTCTGATATTCTTGATTTCCAATAAGAATTAAATTAAAAATCTGGACTCACTTATTCCGCTTGATGTTCTGGCTGAAGTGGTGAAATTTTGGGATGAACTCCAGTCACTCCAGTAGCCTCCGAAATAATCTCCATTGGGCCTTGACCGAACCTTCATCTCATACATTACATTTGGCTCAAATAACTGCCCCAGAAGTTTTAATCTAACAAAATCAGATTCGGTGGTCTAAGACAGGAATAAATTTGGGGAATTTTGTTTTTAGTAAAAACAAAAATACTCAGCTCCCTGTAACGACATTCATTCGTTTCTACGTAGTGAAATCCTTTTTCCCTGAACGTGTTCTTCAAATTCGGCTGGGAATATGACAACATCCCATTCTGACATCCGAAATACGGTGGATTATTTTGCATCAAGAAAATATACCAAATAGTTCATGGAAAATGATCTGATTGGTGCATGATCAGAAAATGATCAGAATGTTTGGCTGCATTCATATACCACAAATGAAGACGCATGGAAGTCACTTCTTCATTTTATTCCATTCATTAGTCTGCTCTCCAGCAAAATGTTGAAGCCCAGTGGCAGAATTCATTTAAAAGATGGTTCCATTCATTTAAAAGATGGTTCTGTCTCTGGCTCATTTGGACAATGCTGGGAAGAATATCTAACTGAAATTCTGAAGAGCCAAGAAAAGTCAATATAGTTTGCTTGTTTGTTTGTTTGTTTATTGAGAATTCATATGGCCGCCCACTCATTCTCAGTGACTCAGAGAGCTAATACATGTAGTCCTTGTGTTACAATTGTAATTGAGCCCAGAATTAGGGGCTTAATGATGGACATATTGGGGGCAATATGTAGTCCTTGTGTTACAATTGTAATTGAGCCCAGAATTAGGGGCTTAATGATGGACACTGCATTGATCAAAATTCGGGTGTTTGCCAACTGGTTCATATTGATGATGGATTGCAGTGTCCCGGGATTGTGTGATCACCTTTTGCAACCTTCTGACAAGCAGAGTCAATGGGAAATCCTGCTTCACTTAGCAACCTTGTTACTAAAAACTACAGTGATTCACTTAGCAACTATGGCAAGAAAGGTCTCAAAATGGGGCAAAAACTCACTTAATGAATGCCTTATTTAATTTTGGGCTCAATTATAGTCCTAAGTCAGGGAGTATCTGTACAAACTTTTGTGAAATGCATCTAGGACTGGGACATTCACACTCTGTAGTCATAATAGTCCAAGCCGAGAGAGAGCCGAGGTGGCGCAGTGGTTAAATGCAGCACTGCAGGCTACTTCAGCTGATTGCAGTTCTGCAGTTCAGCTGTTCAAATCTCACCGGCTCAGGGTTGACTCAGCCTTCCATCCTTCCGAGGTGGGTAAAATGAGGACCCGGATTGTTGTTGGGGGCAATATGCTGACTCTGTAAACCGCTTAGAGAGGGCTGAAAGCCCTATGAAGCGGTATATAAGTCTAACTGCTATTGCTACTATTGCTAACTAAAGTCTTGGATTCAAAGCAGAAGGAAACGTATTAGCAGAAATAAATCTGGATCTGCATTAGTTACCCTAATACCAAATCCTGCTAGAGGCAGAATTTAAACTAAGCAGATGCTAAATTGGAAAGTTTGGGTCAAATCAAAAGTGTTGACCAAACAACGTTGGTAAACCTGAATTACAAATCTGTTTTGTTGTAATTAAGCTTGGTTTGCATTAGAGACTAACAGAAACAATTTTTGAGGGCAAAACATTCCCTCAGAAAATAGAATGTTTCTTGTTAAGTTCTACATGTTCCCAACCAGTTAATTGTTTTCATCATGAACTACTAGGGGTGACGTTGGATAAAGCAGCAGGGGGTGATTTCTAACATTAACAAGGAATAATATCTTTGAAGATTGCTATTCGCAAGTGGTAACATTCAAATCAAATCAAATCAGGTTTATTACAATCTATGACAGGAGACCAGAACAAATAAAAAACACTCAAGGAATATCCAGTTAAAAATTCTAGAATAAAAGACAGATAAAATTTATATTAAAATCCCAATTTGGCACCCAATCTGTCAGTTATGCATGGCCTAATTATATTATAATATCAATCCTTAAACTGCGAGGCCCGTTGTCCTTAAATACTAAAATGCAAAAGAGTAGTTAAAGAAAAGGATTTGCTATATTACTGTAGTTATGTAAAATAAATATGGTGTTATAGATATAGATCACATGTTTCTGACAAATCCCCAGTGCTGCTACACAGAATCTAGCCACCTGCGTTGTAATCACAGTCTGTTCATCCTTAAGCAGCCACTGGAGATAAGCAGTGTCAGATAGACCAGGATTATTGGGAGGATGTTTTTTTTAAAACTATCTCGATTGAAAGAGCATCATTCAAACATTGATTTTCATTGCCTTTTGAATATAAAAACCTAGTCTAGCCTATACTCCACGTTAGAAGTTAAAAACAGCTATTGGCTTTTTATTCACTCTAAACTTTTTAAATTCAGGCACAGACTAAAGAAAAATTAACCCAGCCTCCGAGAACATAGTTTGCATGGCAATGTACAACGAACAACCCTTGCTTGCAGGCATGCAATTGAAATCAAGTAGAAAATGCAAAACTACTCATTCTTACTCACAGTCCAGTCTGTATTTTCTTGTCGGTAGGCTAACTGGTGTATTAATTTGTCTTTAAGGAATGAGTTTGCCATATGTGGCGTTGAGAATTGAACAAGATACTCATGTGCTTGTTCCTGGTAGGTGATATTCAGACCATAAGGTGCTTCAGGTTTAACTGCAAAGGACAAAGTAAAGATAAACAACATATACACACACAAAATCACATGCCACATGCACAATTCTTAAACTTCTGTTGTTTAAAGCAAATTGTGAACTCAAATTCAAATGAGTCCATGTAGTATTACCAGTAGTCTAGAAGATTACCAAGGCCTAGAAGACTAGATGACCTCCAAGGTCTCTTCTAGCTATATTCTCATCAATTGATAGTCCTTGACTAAGAGCCATTCATTTAATGACTATTTGAAGTTACGATACTGGGAAAAAGTGACTTATGACTGATCACTTATGCCCATTGCAACATCCTCACAGCCATGTGATCAAAATTCAGGCACTTGGCAACTGGTAGGTATTTACAATAGTGGTGCTATCCCGGGGTCATGTGACTGTTATTTGTTACCTTTTCAGGGGGCTTCTGACAAGCAAAGTAAATGCAGGAAACCAAAATTGCTTATAGACCATGTGATTCACTTAGCAATCACAGTGATTCACTCAACAACCATGGTAAGACAAGTGATAAATTCACGCATGACTCATTTCAAACAGCCTTGCTTAGGCATGGACATTCTTGTCTCAATTGGATCATAAATCGAGTACCTGTCCATAAATGTGGATGACTTATATGAGCATGGGTAGTTAATATTTTGACCTCTCCTCCTTTATTCAAACTTCATCATCTCTAGACTCAGAATCCAGCTAAAACCAACAATTATTAAAAGAAGTTATTTCTACCGCATACTAGAATGTCTGTTTTCATGCTTGTACGCTACAAAATATTAAAGGTAGTGATAGGAACATGACTCCGGAAAGTCTGATTAAACAAGGAAGCTTCCTTCTGAGTAGTTATGAATACAATAATGTGTTAAATTAATCACACTTATTTTTTGGCATGGAATCAACACTTAATGTTAATTCACTGGCTAATATACATATCTAAATAGCTAAGAAAATGATGCATTATACTTATTTTTCCTCTGTGACTCACAACCTCAGTAACTTTAAGATCTGAGAACTTCAATTCCCAGATTCTTCAGTCAGCATACAATTCTGGGAGATGAAGTCTACACAGTGTAAAGTTGCTCAGGTTGAACAAAATTAATCCAGAGGACAATTGCTTTGAGCTATGTACAATCTTCTACTTTCCACAGTTTCGATCAACACCATAACCTTCTTCTGGCAGTACAGATCCCATCTCCCCCCCCCCCCCACACTCCCAAATTTGGAAATGGAAGAACATAATTGGACTCTGCCTTGATATAACTAAACTTCATGTCACTCCAGTTTTGAGCAGGTTAAAAAATGAATGCAAACGGACCCCACACTATACATTTGCTTACCCCAATGAACAGCTTTCAATTTCTGGCAATTTTTGCAAGGATTGGTCAAAGTTATTGTCAAGCAAATGTCCAAAGAACCAATCAGATCAGTGCTGTATATAGAACAATTGGCGACAAGGGGATTTTTCATGAAGCAGGACCGGGGTTGAGTCCCATACCTGTGACAAAATATGGGGTAGCAATGAAATTTTGGAAAACCTGTCTATCTAAACTGGTTCTGGAACAAATCGAAAAATAGGATAACATAGACCTTCAGAGAGCTTAGTCATTTCATTAGAACTGTAGTTTGAAAGCTGCTATAGAGTCTCACGGTTAGGAAACTGTAGTCATTGCAAGCTTCAGAGGAAGCATTGTGATTGTTTTGGTCATGTAATTGTGATTGTTTTGGTCATGTAATTGTGATTGTTTTGGTCATGTAATTGTGATTGTTTTGGTCATGTAATTGTGATTGTTTTGGTCATGTAATTGACAGACCATGTGAGAACTTTGAACAGGAAATTACTTTTATAGTTCCGCAGACAAGTGCAAAAAAATGTTACTGAGTTAATTTATGTTTACAGAACAATACACAATCTTAAGCTACCCCAATACAACAGCTATCCTTCACTTTTCCTGATTCACTGTATTCCAAACCAGCTGGACATTAAGTACTCTTGATGGCAAAGATTATTTTAATGTTTTCTAATTTCCCCAGTTGTCTTGTGACCAAATATTATATCTGATGAAGCCTCGCTTTCCAAATTTCAGTATTGTCATGTGTTCTATAAATGAAGTTGTTAGATAGGGTGAATGGATGAGACAGGACTCAGGCTTCAGGGACAACAAA
Source organism: Thamnophis sirtalis (assembly GCF_051295495.1). Taxonomy (NCBI): domain Eukaryota; kingdom Metazoa; phylum Chordata; class Lepidosauria; order Squamata; family Natricidae; genus Thamnophis; species Thamnophis sirtalis. The sequence goes on along the minus strand of NW_028261385.1, from coordinate 20,961,988 downwards.
CAGCCCTTTATTCGACAACTAGGTACAAATCCAGCGCTGGCTAGCCCTGTTATAGGGAGCTGTCAGACGGCTCAGCCAATTGGCTTTGAGTATTTTCCCACCGGAATGGAGGACCTTGGTGGAGCCTATTGCTCCAGTCTCAATATGGAACAGAAGTCATGTGATATATCTGTAGTTAAAATAGAAATGCTTGAGTTCTGTTGTTTATATATGCCCTACTCCAAAAGAACAATTGGTTAATAAGAGTATTGCTGGGCTAGGATTATTAGCATTAATACATCTCTTCTGTCTTATTTTTAACATTCATTCATTTTTATGCAAAGCCCCTTTTCCTTTACAAAACTTTATAGTCCTGGAATGCCAGGGAAAATCATGTGGTTAATCAGCTAATTAAGTTAAAAGCAAGGACCAAGTTAATAACCAGCGACATTACGCTATATAAAACTTGTACGTTTCTCAGTAACTTTAACATCTTTTGCTATAAAATCTCAAAATCTACCCTTTTTGTTTCTAGCACAAGGCGAAAAAAGTTGCAGATATAGTATGATCTGAGGATTTATGTTCTAAGACAGGAGTTCTTAAACTGCAACCAAAGACCCCTTAGGAATTTGTGGATAGATTTCAGGAGGGCCATGAATTTAGATGTAAAAAAATATTACAACTTTATTTTCACTAACCTCTAACTGAAATTTAGCTTTTTATTCAGTAATGAATTGCAGGCAACCGGTTAATTTATCAATTCTAGATTCCAAAAACATTCAGAAAAATTATTATACATTGAAAAATCAAAACCAGAATACATTGGTTTATGCGCACTGTTTTCCCCAAACACATGTAACTGATCATAGTCAACATAGCATAGCATTTCAAAAGTGCTTTTGTGTTTAAAAATTCATTCAAGGCATTCTAGAAGAGCTCTCAAATTCATTGTTTCACCTCCATGAAAAATTTTCTGTACCTATGTATTTTCTTTTATGCATTTAAATACAATTTTCTGAGAAGTAATCTGTAGGTTTTACTAGACTCTAAAGACAGATTAAGTTAAGATTAGTTAAGCATTCAACCACAGGCCAAATAAGTATCCCCAACCAATTTTTCTGAAGCTCCAGAACCTCCCAAAATTGCACCCCCCCAAATTCTGCAGCCATTTTTTTTCATTGTATTAATCCTCTACCACCCAAGTAATGATGTTTGAATACATTAGAAAAGTTCTTACACAGAAAAATGGGCGTTTGCCTCATTCAGGTTCATCTCTGTCCCAGTAGCCTCACAAATTAAGAAATTGGTTAGCAGTCCTAGCATTTGAAGGAAACACTTAAAGCTGTTTTCTTGCTCATCGTCTGCGCAAGTACCTAAGGAGAAAGAATCACAAAATAAATTCCTCAAATTTCAGATTTAAAGCACTTTATAAGGAGTCTTATCAAAAAAAAGTAGACCACACAGTTTCATTCCTGAAAACAAAACTGAATTCTTTCCTTCCATTTCTTCCTCTGTGGGAAGTTATCATCCAGCCCTCTCCCAGAAAAATGAAATATCCTAGGAAATATTGAAAAGGCAGAATATTTCTCTGGATGTGAAAAGAAAGAAACATGCTTTAAAAGACAGAATAGTTGCCTGTAGCTTCCTGCCCGTCCCCACTTTGTCAATAGGCCATTGAGAAGGCCAGGCTAGCCCACTTTACATAATAAAGACTTCTCCACTGCAGCTGCAGGGGGAAGGGATATTACTCAACTCTCCACATGGCATCTGAGAACTCATCTATACCTGGATTCAAAACACAGCCTAGAGAGTAGCCCCCTGCATGGCACCATGGGAGTCTGACAACCAATCAGAATACATTTCTTACACAGGAACAGGAAATAGAGAGGTGGGACTAAACAGGGTATAAAAAGCCTAGCAAGCCCCTCCTTCAGCCCTTCTCTCTTCTTCTCCACCAACATTGAAGCATGTGATCACCTTTTCTGTTCAGGGCTCAAGCCATGTGGCCCTGTCCAACAATAAACCATCTTTCCAAACAGCCTCCATGTCTCCAGTGTCTTTTTCTCCACTTGGAACCGAACCCAGAAGGACATTTCTTTCAACACCTCTATTTAATTATTATAATGTGGTGAGAACTGCCTGAGAGAAGGATCCAGGAACAGAAAATCTGTAGGTTTCGGCTGCATCCAGCTTTAAATGAAGCGTAATTCCCCGTCACAACAGTTGTTTCAGCTTCCAACCCAGTTCAAAATGTTCTTTTATCTTCTTTTGGACATTATGTGACTTACCACCAAGTTCCTAAGAATGTCTCCTCTGATATTGATGTGAGGAAGTAAAAAAAAAGTCCAAATGATAGATCTTTCTTGAAGGGATACAGAAAACAAGAGAGTGTGTGTGTATGTGTGTGTGTGTGTGTTTGCACATTGCATTTGAAATAGCTGGTTTTCAAGAAACCAGCTATTCCTTCTTTTTGTTGTTTTTTCAGTATCTTATTAAAAAAACTCCTTGCTTTTCTTGTAAGCTTTGTCTGTTGAACTGACTTTATGTTAAATAATTCACTAGCAAGTAAGTTTTCTTTTCTCACTGTATTGGATGCAGATTTAACAGATTAACAGAGTTGGAATGGACCTTATGGGTCAACTAGTCCAACCCCCCCACCCCCACCCCCCTGCTGAAGTAGGAGACCCTGCACCATTTCTGACATATGACAGTCCAATCTTTTCTTGAAAGTCTCAAGTAATGAAGCGCCCACAACTTCTAAAGGCAAGCTGTTCCATTGGTTGATTGTTCTAACTGTCAGAAAGTTCCTCCTTATTTCTAGGTTGAATCACTCTTTGTTCAGTTTCCATCCATTATTCCTTGTCTGGCCTTCAGGTGCTTTGGAAAATAGCTTAACCCGCTCCTCTCTGTAGCAGCCCCTCAAATATTGGAATACTGCTATCATGTCTCCCCTGGTCCTTCTCTTCATTAGACTAGCCATGCCCAGTCCCTATAACCGTTCTTCATATGTTTTAGTCTCCAGTCCCCTAATCATCCTGGTTGCTCTTCTCTGCACTTTTTCTAGACTCTCAACAGCAATTGCTCCCTGATTAATCAGGTATTTAAAGAAAACTGTCAACACATTTTTCTCTAGATCAAAGAACTTAAGACTACCAAGAAAACTTTTGAGCAATTCATCTTTTCTTATGACTCATGGTAATTGCCCTTCTTATGTCATCTGCATATTCCCTAGAATGCTTGCACAGCACTAACATAAAACTTTTCAGCTGTAGGTTATAGAGGTCATCATGCAATGTGAAAATGTAAAGGGTAATGTAGGAAATAGTTTGCATACACTATATGAAGTATAGTTTGCATACACTATATGTATGCAAATACACTTACAATATATGTATACAATATGCACACACTCACACACATATAAAATACACTGTAAGTATGCAAATACACTATATGAAGAATAGCTTGCATACACTATATGAAGCAGATTTTGTGGGAATTTCTCAACAACAAATGGGGATTTTCATCAAACTTTGTTCAATTAATTTTTCACTCACAACTTGATGTATATGCTAAAATAATTTTGGAAATCTACAAGGACTAAATTATAATAGCAATTTTTTTCCTTACAGTAAGTATATAAATCCATATTGAAAATAATGAGAGCAGAGAGTAACTTTAATCCTTTTCTGTGATGCCACTTGTGATGCCAACAGATTCTCATTTTAAAACCCAGTGCAAATTTGCAATATCACTTGGAAAATGGAAGAATTCTATTTCTCCTGTGAATGGTACTTTCTCAGTCTGCTCGGTCCACTATGAGCTTACCTTAACATAAATATCAGCAATGCCTGCTCTTTTGGTACATGTCTGATGTATTGTTTATCCCACAGATGATTGGGATAAACAGATGACATCATCTAACTAAAAGTGCCTCTTACTAGCAATAAAGAACCTGGTTTCTTTCTGGATATTTTGCTCCTGTAAACCCACAGAGCAACCCATGCCACCAAACTTTCCATGAGAAATGCATCCATATTCTATCCAAGACATTTGTGTGTATAAACCAGGTAGATGGATACATAAAACTCCCTGCCATGACTAAGAAATAGCCTATTTTAAAAGTGTTTCTAAGTCTGAGGTTCAGTGCATTAAGAAAACCAACCATTATAACAAGGGTTAAAGCAATCCATAACAACAGTAGAAAAATATAGCAATAGCAATAGCAATAGCAGTTAGACTTATATACTGCTTCATAGGGCTTTCAGCCCTCTCTAAGCGGTTTACAGAGTCAGCATATCGCCCCCAACAACAATCTGGGTCCTCATTTTACCCACCTCGGAAGGATGGAAGGCTGAGTCAACCCTGAACCGGTGAGATTTGAACAGCCGAACTGCAGAACTACAGTCAGCTGAAGTAGCCTGCAGTGCTGCATTTAACCACTGCGCCACTTCGGCTCTTCTTGCAGGATGGGGATGGAAGGGAAAAGGGCACCCAATGGTAACATTCTCTTAGAACAGGGATCATACTCTAGCTATCCCACACTTCTGAGACCCTGGAGTTCTGAAGATACATTCAGCTAAGCTACACAAGGCTTTAAAGATGACAACCAGTACCTTAAATCACACCTGGAAGTCCAATGGCAAGCAGCTCAATTCTCACCTATTTCGTCCTAGTGTTACATGGGCAAAAGAGAGGGTGGATAGCTTACTCAACTGCTGCATTGTGGAGCAGCTGTAGCATCCATGTAGATACATCCTAGTAAAGAGCCTGGGATGTGACCCAGACATAAATGATCATGTACAAGGCAGTCATAATTAGTACATGAGATGAACTTGTGTAACGGTCCTCTTGGCCACAGCTGTCAGATCCTGTTTAAACAGGAGCCATGAGTACAAACAAAACTCAGATTATCAGTTCCAGATGAGGGGGTGTAATGCCATCCAGCAGCCTATGTACCCAAAACTGCTTGAACTTGCTGTGATTAAGCCTTATTCCTCCCAATCCAAAACCTAGCAGGCTCCAGGCATGGTACTTGGACAGCACATGGCCTATTCAGCCTGGGGAAATGTCCAAATGTATATCATTAGTATTGTTGATGAAATCTGACCCATGTCAATGGATGAAGCCACCCCCCTTTCGTGTGGATATTAAATAGGAGAGTACAGAGAATTAAGTTGAAAGTTCACCCCACAACAGAGGCCTTAGAACTTAGAACTCCCATATCTCCACTAGCACCTGTCCCACATGGGGAGGGGAAAGCCACTATAAAATAGTGCTTCTTATTACCAATACCCAGAAACAATTGAGGATCAATTTCACAAATAACTTCAGCTTGGCTTCTGTTCTTATTACTTTGTTAACTGCCAAGGAGGTGAAGGAGGAAGCAGGAGAGGAGGAGAAAGAGGAAGGGTTTTAAAAACGTTTTTCATTTTTTGTTTTATGAATTCAGTTTACTGCTTTCAGCTTAAAGAACTGGGCATTCTGTCTAATTACTATGTAATTTGCTAAATATAACCCTGTATAGGGGATATTTTTTAGAAAAGGGAACACATTTCTCTAGATTTCAACTTGTCTTTATATAAAACCCAGTTGTCTGAAATTAATCAAGAATCCTGTATGCAAAAAGATTTCTTGTGCCCGCACATCTCATTAATTGAGTATGAAGTTATACAGTTATAAACATTTGGTGAGTCTCCCCAGTGCAGGGAGATACATAAGTTTTGCATTTTTCAAAGTAGGTTTCTCATCCTAGCCCAAGAAAAATAAACTTTATAAAGCACCCAGGTTAAATGCCCATCCCTATTTAAAAACAAAATGCTTGTGGCTTTCTCTATCCATTGTCCCTGACCATCTTAATAAGATTATTAAGGGTCTGAAAGAATATGTCACACAACTGAATACTGAAAATTTCTGGTTCTTGCTGTGTACTAGAATTTAGGTTTGATTTAGCAGCATTTTTCAACAGGTGACTTGAACCGGTTTAAGAATGCTCATTTATAAAATAACAATAATAAAATCTAAACTTACCTTACTTTTTGTTGGCAAAATCCAGGATAACAAGCACCGGTTTTATACTCTGAAAGAAAAACTAGCTCTGTGCTATAATATTTCTAATAAATGTTGGTTGAGGGTTAGAACACCAGTGCCTGTATCTGATAATTGTGCAGCTGTTTGTTTTATCTATACACACTCCTTGTAAACTAAACTAAAAAATAAAAGTATACAATAAATTAGTACATCAAGGTGGCAGGATATTTGTCTTTCAAAATACCTAATGACAACAAGATTCAAGATTCTTTGCATTACATATTTGGAAAGTTTCACTTTCCTTGTTTGGAATGTTTGTGAGATGGGAAAAGTTGGAGTGACTTACCATATCCTATAGGTGTTTCGGACCCAGATCCACTTTCTGAAGAAGTAAAAGGAAGGAAGATAAAAAAGTAGGTGTACGCAATCAGGTTTGGCGTTGCCATCTTCTCAAGTTCACATTCTTTCTACCTTGCAGGAAGAGGAGAGAAACTAAATCTGAGAAAGATCAGCTTGCATTGTGACTTTATAACTCCTTCTAGAGTGCACTCATCAATAAAGTAACCACAGGCAACGGGAAGTAAAAACATACAGGAAAGCAGGCAGGGGTGAAACAGGAAATCTCCCCCCAAAACTGCTTGTGGAGGAGTGAACTAAGATCAAAGGATACTACTATGGTCTGTATAGTCTTAAGTACTATGAAAAGTGCTTGTTCACCTAATTCAACTTCTCTTGATTGAAGTTTCCCATCTTGAACCTCTCATTGAGATAGAACTAAGGTTTACAACTATCACTTAGGCAAATCTATTAACTTTTTTCCCCATCCTCTCTCTTTCTCTCCCTCCCTCCCTCCCTCTCTCTTTCCTCCCCCTCCCTCTTATTTAATTTTGACGTTTTTCTATCTCATCCATGAAGAAAGTGGCAAAGTTTGGTTACAAACTCCCTCCTATGGTTGTTAAATATCAGCAATGTTTAGGGGGGAAAAGACCCATTTCATCCAAAGTCTATATCAAGTCTCCAACTAACAAACTCAAGCAAATCAGAACTTGAGACTTGGCTCCTTCTCAAAGATCTTCTTTAATGAGTACATCATATCAGCACAGCTTCAATGGAAAACCAAATCTAAATCTTTCCCGCGGTTTCAGTTTAATTAAACTAGGAAATAACCCCATCCCCAAGTATCACAAGTCACATTGGCCAATTGGGTTAGTTGGCGGGCTCTTCAGGCACTCCTTCCCCAACCTTATCTATTACCAATAGAGATGACCTTGGTTCTCAGGAGAAAGCTCTTTGTTGTGTCTAGCAATGCACTCCAACCTCCTCCCCATGCTTTCCCCTCTCTGTGGCAACTGAGGAACAGAAAAATGGCTGCAGCCAGGTTCAGTTCAAAGTCGACAGTCTAGTTAAGTAAGCAAACATTTGGACCCAGTAGATTCATACAAATCCCTCACTTTTGAAAGTTTTGGTCTTTTCCCCCCTAATGGTTTGTTTGTTTTTAAATCTCAGGTTCTTTCCATCAATCTTGAACATGCATTTGCAAATGTTTGCTATGTTTTTTTAGAGTTAAGGAAGGAGCAGCTTCTACCATATCAACTCACATATGGGACAGGCAGCCCAGAAGTAGAATGTATGTAGGGCTCAGGGGTGGGTTTCAACCGGTTCGCGGCGGTCCCTGCGAACCGGTTGGTCGGTGAACCCGGAAGTAAGTAACTTCCGGGAACAGCGAAGGGCCCACCCGTCCACCCGCACTCCTTACCCGGTTTTGACGAGTTCCACGCATGCGCAGGACACATACAGCGCCTGCGCGATCCTCCAGGAGCAGCTGGAGCATCGCACAGACGCTAGTACGCATGCGTGCACTGCACGCGTGCACGAGGACGCCGCCGGCCCCGTTCCAACTGAACCGGTTGGAACGGGGTGAGAAACTCACCCCTGGTAGGGCTCATGAAAAAAGGAGTGGCCCAATTCTCTTTCTCTCTGCATTGGTTTAGTTGGCAACTTGAAGGAAAGTTTGTTGTATTCAAGTCAAGTAATACAGCTGTTCTTATGTTCAAATCAATGGGAGATTATCTCTCCTTCCCTAAAAGTGGGAAGGTCAAAAATAATTTCAGATCTAGTGCCCACTGTATCTCTAATGTCCTTTAGTGCATTCGGCTCAGTGGTGCAGTTCAGCTGGTTCTACCCGGTTCGGGCGAATCGGTAGCAGTGGCAACGGAAGGCTCTGCCTGGATGCCATCACACCCTGTTTTTTACGCTCTGCGCATATGCAGAAGGTCCTGTGCATGTGTGGAGATGGCACATGTGGCAGAGGTGGGTTGTTTCCGGTTTGGCGCAGATCAGCCAAACCAGTAGTAGCGGTGGTGGAAGACTCCGCCCATCTGCCCGTACGCTTCTGTGCATGCACCCCCTCCCAAACCGGTAGTAAAAAATTGGCAACCCACCACTGACGCGCGCTCACATTTGCAAACCGGTAGCGAAGGTAAGTTGATTTCAACCCTGATTCAGCTGAACACTTGGACAACACATTCACGATCGTTTTTATTGGAAAGCATTAGGAAATCTCTATGGAGATTCTCAATCATCCAGGTCACGGTTGCACCAAAGATGCCTTTCCAAAAGGCAACAGGACTTTCTTGGCTTTTTCCTTGAAAACATTTCACTTCTCCTCCAAGAAGTGGAAGTGAAGAAGCTAAACATTGCTACCAGCTTAGCTTATCATCTGTATACTAGAACTTTGTAAGGAAAGCTTAAAACACCGAAATGATGGCTTTTTTTCTCCTTCTTCAGGCTGTTTTGTAATCTTTCCTGCCAGTCAAATCATGACAGGTCTTGAGGGCAATCAAATAAGGGGCAGGGTTTCAGAGAGAAAACAGTTTCTCACTGAAATTTTTAAAATCCTTTTTTATCTAGGTTTTTTGGGGTTAACTTTTAATGTTTTAAATTTGAAAGCTTACTGTTTTTAATATTTTAATTTTTTTTGCTGTTTTATATTGTTGTTTTACTATGCCATAAACCTCCCAGGGTCACTTGACAATAGAACGGGAGATTTAACAATAGATTTAATAAAGAAATAAATGATCACTTCTTTCCAACATTTTACAGGGAATCCTTGACCTATGACCATAATTGGGATAAGAATTTCTGTGGTTAAGTAAAGTGGTTGTTAAGTGAGTTGTGTCAATTTTACAGACTTTTTTTGCCATAGTTGTTAAGCAGATCGTTACCGTTGTTAAAGGACTCACATGGGCAGGGAGCAAATCCAGCTTTCCTCATTGACTTTGCTTGTTGGAAGCCGGCTAGAAGATTCCATATGGTAATCACATGATTCTGGGACACTGCCATCATCATAAAGACATGCCGAGATGGTGCAGTGGTTAGAGAGCCGAGGTGGCGCAGTGGTTAAATGCAGCACTGCAGGCTACTTCAGCTGACTGCAATTCTGCAGTTCGGCTGTTCAAATCTCACCGGCTCAGGGTTGACTCAGCCTTCCATCCTTCTGAGGTAGGTAAAATGAGGACCTGGATTGTTGGGGGCAATATGCTGACTCTGTAAACTGCTTAGAGAGGGCTGAAAGCCCTATGAAGCAGTATATAAGTCTAACTGCTATTGCTATGCCAGTTGTCAGGTGCCCAAATTATGATCACGTGATCCAGTGGTGGGATTCAGCCAGTGTAACAACCGGTTTGCTGAGCATGTGCGCAGTGTGTTTGAAAACTTACCTTCTACTGCAGTCCCGAAGAGTAAAACAGCTGAGGCCCGGCAATCCATTCTGCCACGCCTATCTGTTGAGCTTCAGAAAAGGGGATATAGATCAGTATAGTGCAGGGGTGGGCAGCCGGGCCCACTTGACCATCAGAGTGAACTGATTCGCTCTCAGCTGATGGTGAGAGCTACCGGTTTGCCTGAACCAATCCGAACCGGCTGAATCCTACCCCTGAAGTGATCATAGGAATGCTGCAATGGTTATAAGTGTAAGGGCCAGTTATAAGTAACCTTTTTTTCAGTGCTGTTGTAACTTTGAACAGCTGCTAATTGAACAGTGAGTTGAGGCTGAGGTAAAGTTGAGGCCTATCTATATTATTTCTGCTTGGCCAGAAATAAGTACATGGTGGTCTTTTTCCCAGGAGGAACGCGATCATAGATGGTCAGGGTAATAAAATATGTTCTTCTCACAGTCTTTCAGAGCTTTAGCTTCAAAGCGTAACAGTTGTTTTAGGAGCTTCACAAGCTTCATAAAGCTCAATGATAGCTTTAGAAACTTCATAATAAAGAAAGAAAAACTACGTGCAATATATAGCTTTATCCTCATATAAATACAGTAATATAACAATTTTAATAAGGGCAAAAAAAACCCTGCAGGATTTATTTACCCAATCTCTAATTCTCTTGCTACAGATTTGAGATTGCTTATGCAGCACATGTGGGCATGTGACACCCATTAACCTGTGGTTTGAAATACTGCTTACAATTACTTAATCCGAAGAACCACAGGGCTGGAAACGTTAGCTAAAACAAATCAGCGTATGGGGCCCACATTTTTCATCTGAACCAGATTTTTGTAGGTTTTTTTTTTCATGATCTGATCAGATGAAGTGCTAACTGCCAGTCCAAGTACGTCAATGTAGCTGATTATTTTAAATCACTGTCTCTGAATTTAGCTTATTTTTGTCTTTACGCTTCATTCTTTTCTCCTTTTCCCTTCAGCTATACATTCTCAATCCGTGCTCCTTTTCCATCACTCATTCAGAGAAGTCATGTCCACAGGAGTGTCTTCAAGGAAGAGGGTTGATCAACAAATTGAGAGAGCAGATGCAATCCAAACTCTAATCCAGGGGTTGGCAACCAGCGGCTCTGGAGCTGCATGTGGCTCTTTCATTCCTCTGCTGCAGCTCCCTGTCGTCAGTCAGCTCCACAATTGGTAGGGCTTCCGATTAGGACAGGTAGAGGAAAAAAGACACCACGCTAGGAGGAGACTCTATGGTGCGGGAACCAGACTTGGTCAGCAGAGGAAAAAGGACGCCGCGGTAGGAGGAGACTCTATGGTGGAGGAATGGATTTCCAGTCGGCTCCAGAATTGAACAGGGGGCTTCCGATTAGGACCTTTGTGGCTTTTTGAGTGTTTAAGGTTGCCGACTCCTGTCCTAATCCTTTCAATATGTGTATCATGCCACATATTTTAAAAAGATGCAGAAGTTTAATTGCGATGTCATAACAACTTTTTAAAACACATCCGCACTCCTCCCTGCTCCTGCCCATGGATGTTCAGGTTCATGAGGGTACTCGGAGCAAGGCAGGATAGATATACTTCCCTTCACCATACTCTTGTTTTAACTTCTCAAAATAGTGAGATTTATCCCATATGAGGCTCCTTAAAAGTTAGAGATCAAAAAAAGGATGGCATTAGCACCCACTTATTATAAAAAAAAAATGGAACTGATTGTTCTGCAAAGAGAAAGCAACTGTAACCTTGCCATTTTTACTACTCCATTGCTTTTGGGCCTGGCTGCAAACACTATGCTGCTGTCCAGATATTAATACAATCTAATTTGATATTCATTTTGGAGAGAAAGTTTGTAGCCTGGTAACCAGCACACCTTCTAGATTTAATTTTCAGATGCTAACAGTTGATGGGGAAGCACAAAGTCCATGTTGCTGTTCCTAACTCATGATCAACCTTTAAAGCAGGATTCAATCAGGAATATGACATCAGAAGTAAGTGGAAGCACAAGAAAACTCAGATTCGCTTCTAGTCTCTATGATGAACTGCTACTAATATGTAGGAACTACATATTTCTTTCTTAATTTTTTTCAGTCCTTAAGGATTTTATCTAGGTATATCCTAGGTCCCATTGACATAATGCATTGGCAGGAATTTTGCTTCGCCTTCCCACAAAAGTAGGTGTGTTAAGCCTCCCAAAGATTTAATGTATGTATTATAAGTCCAATGTTTTTTCTTATTACAAGAATTTTTTTTAAAAAAAAACCTACCCTCTCCAAAGACCATTTTCTGAGGATAAAATCTTGATGAAATTCAAAACGTGGCTGATACATGTCGGTAGGTCTTTGGCTGCAAAATGTCTGTTTTTGTGCAATGGCACCGTTCAGTTTATGCACACAATCATTAGATAATTGCACTGTAATAGTAGATTTAAACAAGGGCTAGAAAGGTGATCAGTAACACAGGGAGGAGCCTAAGGCATGGCACACTTGAGTAATTTTAACTCTGTACATAATGCCCTTATAAGAAAGGCATTTCACCTGGCATTGTGATATTGTGTGTTCCAAAATAAAACTTACTTGGTTGGGAAATGCCTTTATTGGAGTTGCTGCAGCAAGAAAATAAGCTTTGTAAAACCATACAGGTTGTGAAGAATGAAGATGGAAGGAAGCAGTATACAGTGGGACCTCGGGTTGCCAACAACTTAGACCACGAGCAATTTGGGTGCTGACCGAAAAACCTGCTAAATGTTGCATTCAGGTCACAAATACATCCTCGGGTGCTGAATAATCGCAGCCGCGGCGATTTTCCCTGCCATGGCGATTTTCCCTTCTGTGCCATTTTTTGTGTGCACACATGTGCAGTCAGTCTTGCTTCTGGTCACGAATAAATTGGGTGCTCCCTCAGAATAAAAGTGATCTGATTTTAAAGACCTGGGTGGTCTCACATGAAATTCTAATTGATTTGCCTTTAATAAGAGGAGAAAAGAGATGCATTTGTTAGATCGGCTCATACTTTTCACATCTTGATGGCGGTAAGATAGATGAAGAAGGATGTTGAGGTTTCAACGCTGATGAAGGGCTGTAATAGTTGTGGCTGTCTAGAAGTAGCTCTTAGTTGAAGGTGAAGTGGTTAGCCTGAAATATGTAAAATGAGCAGAAACTTAACATCATACATATGCTAACTGAAAATGATTATATAATATTTCACTGTACATACCACACATCACACATCAATATGCAAACAGGGGGAAATGTCCCTTCATCCTAAGTGATGAACTTTCAGTATCATTACCTAGAACAATGCTTGTTAGACTTAGCAGTCTTAAGACATGTAGTTGACAACTCCCAGAATTCCCGTGCCAGCATGTTGGTTTTGGAATTTTGGGAGTTGAGCAGGAGTAGATTCTACCAGTTTGGACTGGTTCACCAGTTTGAACCAGTAGCTCCAACAATCAGCTGGGAGCGAACCTGTTTGCTCCCTCGATCACACACTTTACCTACCTTTATCTTCTCAGCTGAGTTGCACAGCAGAGTGGATTGCCATGCCTCAGCTGTTTTCTTTCCCACACAGCAATCCGGAAGGTAAATGTTCTCTGAACTGTGCATGCGCGCTCACTGAACTGGTTGTTAAACTGGTAGGATCCCACTCCTGGAGTTGAGTCCATACATTTTAAATTGCTATGGTTGATAAACACCGTTCTAGACTTTTACGACTTGTAAGTTATATGACCCTATAGAGCAGGGCTGTCAAACTTGTGTCACGCTCTGGCCACGCCCATGCCCGGTTTAGTGAAGGGAGGGAAGTCATGATAGGTCATGTGACACCATGGGATGACGCGAGTTTGACATCCATGCTATAGGGAGTTTGGCTTTTCAGATGTTAATATGCAATTATGAGCATCACACTCCCTGCTTATGTTGGCTGGGATTTCTAGACATGCTCATTCAAAAACATTTGGAATCTGAAATCCCCTAACTCAAACCACAAACAAATCTGTAATGAACTTTTATTGTTCCAGGATATTGTTTGGTACCCCTTTTTTCATTCTCTTTTATTTTTCCATATCATTCATTCCATACAATTTGCTTTTGCAGGAAGATCAATGTATTATTTATTTTAAATTTTTGATTTTTAAAAAATCCTACCTTATTTATTTTTATAAATTACTCAAGGCAGCAAACATATTAATACATTTTCCTCCTCCTATTTTCCCCACAGCAACAATACTGAGAGGTAAATTGAGCTGAGAGAGTGGTTGGCCCAAAGTCACCCAGCCAGCTCTCACGCTTAAGGCAGCAGAAGAACGCACAATCTCCTTGTGTCCAGCTTGATGCATTAACTACTAGATCAAATTGGCTATGCATAGGAAGAAATTCATTTTGGCATAGAAATATCCATTTGCCCCATGGAATGGGTTTGACAATGAAGATATGGAATAATATAAAAGTTATGAAGTAAGAATCTGAATTAGAAAGTTGCAAAAAAAATGAAATAATTAAAAAAATAGAATTATTTATACGGAAACTCTATATCACCCCACTTACAAAGTGTTAGATATCTCCCCCCACTGACAGAGGTTTCCACCAAGGTCCTCTGTTCTGGCGGGAACAGAGGTTTAATCCCATTGGTCAAAAGGTCTGACAGATCCCTTTGAAAGGGGATGCTGCCAGACCCTTCGCCAGCCAGATGTTTACCTGACTTGCAATAAAGAGCTGTTGTTACTGGAGCCTTTGTGTGCCTTCCTTTACCTGATCAAACACTGGTGATGAAGGTGGGATCGGAAGGCAACTAGGCGAACAAAAAGAGCAAATGTGATCCTGCAAATACATCCAGCCCGGAGTATCCTGAGCGGCATCGCGCAAGCCATCGCTGAACGATGGAATTAGGATGACTATGCATGCCCCCCTCCAACTCCGTATGATCCAGCCACCGAGCACTGGGAATCGTACATGCTACGATTCAAGTGTTTCCTTGAAGCGAAGGATCTCACAGGCATTCCAGAAGCCCGTAAGAAGAATATGTTCCTCGGTTACTGTGTCCGGGAAGTGTTCGAAATGGCAAAAAACCTCTCGGAGCCAACCCTGCTCCAAGCGGGGTCTGGTATGCACTACAACAAACGCTGAAGACCCACTACATGCCCAAGCCGTCCAAATATGTTCGCCAACATAAATTTAACTTCCGAAACCGGATGGAGGGCGACTCTCTCAATGAGTATGTAGTGCCGCTCTGGAAAGCCGCAGCGTACTGTGAGTTCCGAGACCTGGACGAGCTGATTCTGGACCGCATAATTTGCGTCGTGCGAGACATTACTCTGCAGAGGAGGCTACTCGCTAAATCCAACCTCTCTCTGCAGATCGCACTAGACGAGGCTGGGGCATCCGAATCAGCCGCCAAATTGCGGAAACCCTACAGCGCAAGAGCGCACCTCAAGACGCACAGAAAAGTACCCGCGTACATCGCGAGACTACCGAGCCCAGGAGTTCTGAAAGCGAGGACGACAGCTACTGCATGCGCAGTAGCCACACCAAACTGGCACGAAAATTCAATTTGCAAGTTCCACCCTGTGCCAGCTGTGGAGGAGACCATGCCCGATCATCCTGCTGTTTTTGTGAAGCAACTTGCCAGCGATGCGAGCGGAAGGGGCACATCGCCAAGGTGCACTGCAGTGACTTCCCTACTGCCACCCGACAGTCCAAAAGTTCCCAAAGCCATCAAGAGTGGCCCAAACCAGGGGCTTTGCAGAAGTACCCATGGCAGTCAGAAGGTGACGATAGGATCACCAACCATACGTCTGTTACACAAATCCGCTCCAGGCGCCCAAAAAAGCTGAATGTCACTGTCCCAGTTAGACAAATCTGCTCCAGGCGCCCCCAAAAGATGAAAGCCACTGTCCTCATCGAGGACTCTCCATGCGAGATGGAGATCGACACCGGGTCGTCACTGACCATAATTCCATGGTCAGTCCTCAAGCAAGTGATCCCAAAGCTACAGAAGCAACATCTCCGAAACCCCGACGTCCACGTGCGCGATTACCAGGGGAACCAGGTCTTCATTGTGGGCCAAGGCACCTTCCTGGTGAACTACAAGCAATTCTATGAAAACCTCCCCGTGACGGTGGTCAGTGGAAACCTTCAGAGCCTCCTGGGGCTTGATTGGTTCCAAGCTTTGGGGATGGAAGTGACCAGAATCAACTCCGTGAGGGATGACGGCGCTGAAGCCATCTTTAAGGAGTTCAAGGACATTTTCGGCACCGGTCTAGGTAAGTACAAAGGAACCCCAATTTCCTTTAGCTTGGATCCCTCAATAACTCCAATTAGGTTAAAACCTAGAAGAGTACCTTTCGCTCTCCATCCTAAAATTGACAAAGAAATTGATAAGCTTGTGAGCCAGGGCATCTTAGAGCCCGTCAATCATGCACGCTGGGAGACGCCAATTGTGACACCTGTCAAGCCTGATGGGTCTGTCTGCATCTGCGCGGACTATAAGTGCACAATTAATAAAGCATTACAACAAAGGGCCTACCCTGTACCCATTGTACAGCACCTACTACATTCGCTCGGCCCAGGAAAAATCTTTGCAAAATTGGATATGGCGCAAGCATACCAACAATTGCCAGTAGATGTCGTTACTGCGGAGGCCCAAACCATTGTGATGCACAGGGGTGCATTCAAATGCCACCTCCTGCAATTTGGTGTTAGTATCGCCCCTGGACTGTTCCAAAGCATCATGGAACAACTTTTGCAGGGGATTCCAGGAGTTGTCCCCTATTTCGATGACATCTTGGTATCAGCTGCAAATGAGGCGCAACTTTTAAAATGCGTACAGACAGTTTTGGCCAGAATTAGAGACAAGGATCTCTGCCTCAAAAAAGAAAAATGTCAGATTAATGTACCAAAGGTCGAATTCCTAGGGTACCTGATCGATGAGTCTGGAATCCACCTGACCTCACAAAAAATTAAAGCTATTAAGGACACCCCCACATCTCGCAATCAGACCAAACTGCAGGCGTTTCTCGGGCTCCTTAATTTCTACAACATCTTTCTCAAACAGAAAGCCACCGTTGCTGAGCCACTACATCGCATCCTAACCAAGAATGCGAAATGGTCCTGGGGCAAAGCCGAGACCGCCGCATTTGTCGCAGTAAAACGACTTTTATCAGCGGATTCTTTCCTAGTATAATACAGCCAGACCCTGCCATTGGTGTTGACCTGTGACGCCTCCCCTTTTGGTGTCGGCGCTGTCCTCAGTTACCACATGCCCAACAGAACAGAAGCCCCCATTGCATTTTACTCCAGGACATTGTCCGCCGAGGAGCAGAACTACAGCCAATTGGACCATGAGGCTTTAGTTGCAGTGGCCGGAGTGAAAGGATTCCACGAATATCTCTATGGCCAGGATTTTGAACTGGTTACAGACCACAAGCCATTGTTGGGTTTACTGGCTGGCGATCGCCCCACCTTGGTATCATTATCCCCCCACATGACCAGGTGGACTATTTCCCTAGCTGCCTATTCCTACTATCTCATTCACCGACCTGGCTCCACTTTAGGTCACGCAGATGCCTTGAGCCACTACCCATTGCCTGAAATCCTTGCTGACCCCACCCCCGAGACGTTGGTCCTCATTGACTGCCTGGAAACCGGACCCATCTCATCTAGTGACATTGCACGCCACTCTGCAAAGGACCCCAAAATAAAGCAAATTTTGAACTGGGTGTGAAGGGGGTGACCCAAGGGGCCTGTTGGGGCTGATTTCAAAATGTATTTTGCCAAATGTGATGAACTGTTGGTTATTAATGGGTGTTTGCTGTCGGGGGACCTGGTAATTATTCCCAACCAACTGCACATTGCAGTACTAGAAGCATTACATGTAGAGCATGCGGGGATCGTCAGGATGAAGTCTCTGGCAAGGAGTTACGTTTGGTGGCCTAACATGGCCAGGGACATTGAAGAATGGGTGGCCACATGCACATCCTGTCAGTCCAGACTGGCTCCCCCAGAGGCGCCCACTAAGGAGTAGGAGCGACTACAAGGACCATGGTCCTGGGTGCACATTGACTTTGCTGGACCAGTTCATGGCCAAATGTTCTTCATAGTTGTGGACGTTTACTCAAAATGGTTAGAAGTAGTCCTGATGACTTCCACTACAGTGAAATCGGTCATGAAGGTACTAAGGAGACTCTTCTCCACGCACAGTCTGCCCAATGTCTTAGTCTCTGACAACGGGCCGCAATTTATGGCTATGCCATTCGAGACCTTCCTAGCATCTCAGGGAATCAGGCATAACCTGGTCGCGCCATTCCATCCAGCCTCCAATGGTCAGGTGGAGAGAATGGCAAGATCCGCAAAAGAGGCCCTTAGTAGGATGGGCCCAGGTGATTGGCAAACATTAATTGACCACTATTTACTGATTCAACACATCACACCCAGTGCTACCACTGGGAGAAGCCCCTCTGAGCTTCTCATGGGCTGCCGTCTAAGGTCTCACTTAGACCGGCTACATCAAAATTATTCCACCTCAACACCCGCTGACTCCACAAGCAAGGTTCAAGCTTTTGCCATAGGAGATTCGTTATACACCCACAACTACACCAGGGGAACGCTGTGGGATTCCTGCCACAGTAATTGGAATTACCGCTCCTCAATCATATACAGTAGATCTCGAGGACGGTAGAAATTGGAGAAGGCATATTGACCAACTCCGCAGCCGCATGTCCAACTCCACGCTTAGACAACCAACAGTAAAACCGCGCAAAACAAAATAGCAGTCCTTCTATGTCAACTCAAGCCCGAGAATATCGGAAGACTTATCTGATTTTGATGCAGGCCTGTAGCAAGCTGAGTGAGTTAACTCCAGAAGCTCCAGCCACGACTTGTGAAAAGTTCCAGGAGTTCCATCAGGCAGAACCGCAGAGCAAACAAGTCCATCCGACTTGTCCGAAGGAACCACCAACACTGAACTGCGCAGGTCAGGCAGAGCCACGCAAAAGCCCATCTACCTGCGTGACTATGTCACCAGTTGGATTGCTCTATCCTAGAGGGGAGGGGTATTAGATATAACCCGCCCCCCACTGATGGAGGTTTCCACCAAGGTCCTCTGTTCTGGTGGGAACAGAGGTTTAATCCCATTGGTCAAAAGGTATGACAGATCACTTTAAAAGGGGATGCTGCCAGACTCTTCACCAGCTGGATGTTTACCTGACTTGCAATAAAGAGCTGTTGTTACTGGAGCCTTTGTGTGCCTTCCTTTACCCAATCAAACACAAAGCAGTATAAAAAACGAAGTCATACCACCCATAAAAATGGCTTCATTAAGTCTATTCCAGGGGTGAAATTCTGGAGAACCGGTAGTGGAAATTTTGAGTAGTTCAGAGAACCGGCAAACACCACCTCTGGCTGTCCCAAGTGGGGTGGGAATTTTGCAGTATCCTTCCCCTGCCATGCCTACCAAACCATGCCCACAGAACTGGTAGTAAAAAAAATGAATTTCACTACTGGTCTATTCATATATCAATCACAGATGGTGTCTGTAAATAGGCTATGTTTCTAGACTGCAGGGGATTTTCTTCCGATTTAGCAAGCTTGATATTAGAAAAAATAATGGCATTCCTCATGTCAAATGTGTGCAACATTTGTCATTAAGTGTCCTCTCATAAAAGTGTACATCGTAAATGTGCTGAGCATTTATTTGCAAAAATATTTAGATCCTAATGTAAACACAGGAGGTTCCCCATTGAAAAATCCCATCTAGGTTTATTTAGTGCATGAAATGGGCCTTGTCCTTTTAGACAATTCAAGAATCAAAGGGAAGGAGAATCTGTAATGGAGGACCCAAAGGTGCTTTTTCTGGAGGCAACTGGATTTTCTTGTTTTTCCTTTGAAGACATTTCATTTCTCATCCAAGAAGCTTGTTCAGCTTTGGCTGGATGGTGGGGAACGGATGGATTTATATTCCATGTTGACTAGCTGTATGCAAGGAATATAAATCCTTCCATTCCACACCATCTGCAAGGAATATAAATCTTTCCATTCCCTGACCGGATGTCAGAGCTAAAGAAGCTTCTTGGATGAGAAGCAAAATATCTTCAAAGAAAAAACAAGAAAGTCCAGTTGCTGCCTGAAAAAGCACCTTTGTGATAACTGTGACTTGGATGACTGAGAATCTCTGCAGACTATAATGGAGGAACCATCAAATTGTACTGTTTTGAACCCATTCCATCAGGCTGGAGGAAGGACATTGTCAGAGAAAATATGCATGGCAGCTCTGGGACGGGAACCCTTCTCTTCACCATTCTGGGCAGCTACGCAGAAAAGAGCTGTTTTCCAAAGCTATCTTGGTCAGTCCTTGCACCCTGTTTTCCTGGTGTAGCCCTGGGGGACACCAGTAGAATAGCAAATTGAAGGAACTTTTTTTTGCCAGCCAATCAAAAGTACGAGATAAGAGGTCATACATTCTGTCTGCTATCTTCTTCTCTGTAACAGAGCACCATTTTAGTAGTAATGGTAATAATACCATTTCAGATCATGCTATAGTTAACAATTGTTTGAAAAACGTGTCTGAACCACCTATCGGCTTCAATTAAATCCATGTTTATTTAAAAGAGAACGCACACAAAACCATTTTTATTCTAATTAAAGGACACAGCTCTACAAGTGAGTAAGAATTAACCCAACATCCAGGCCATTTGGGAACTACTTCTGTGGTGCTCAAAAACATTTGCAGACTTCCTTCCCCTGCCCTCTAATTTTAACTTCTTTAGAATGTGATGTTATCTCCATTAACTGGTTGAATTTGGAGTGCCTGCTGCAGAATCATTTTAAAATCCTATGGAAATAAGAGAAAAATGAATCAGAAAGATGCAACTATATAGCTACCTGATTGCTTTGATCAACAAACCACTGATTTGGTTACCAAAGCAGTTTTTCTCATAGCATTAAAAAAAATATCATCCCACATAAATGTATTACTTCTTTAGAAACAATTGGCTAAACCTCTAATGGATGCATATTAATTTAAAATCTTTGCTTGTGGTAAAAAACTAATCCATCCAGGTACATCCAAATATCTAAAGAATGGACATTGTGTCATGACACCACATTTCATCCTTCTGATGAAAAATCATGGCTTCCTTTAGATTAGTGTTTTTCAACCTTGGCAACTTTTAGATATGTGGGCTTCACCTTCCAGAATTCCTCAGCCACTATGGACAAGCATGTTTGAAAACACTGGTCTAGATGCCTCTGAATACACTTAAGAGAAAATTAAACCATTTTCCATCCATATTGTTAGGGAGGTCCTTTTACTGACTGTAAAGATATGGTTTCATTTTCTCTTTATTTTTAAAGCCACAAATTATAATCTTATTATCAAACTTGCTATGCTCAGTTACATTGGCATTTATTTTATTATGAAGTTGCTTTACAAAAATATAGAAAAGTATTTCAGGAAAATAACTTGCATTGTTGCAAAAGACACATGACAGTTTAAATTAACTGAATTATAAATCACATTAAAACAGGGAAATATTTTTAAAATATGTTTAGATTCGGTTTTATCTATATTCTACGCCAACAAGGGTAAGGTTAGTTTTGGATAATGCAGGTAGAAATGGAATGTAGAAGATTGCTGCATTCAAGGTAACTTTCCTCTAAACAAACATAGCATTGAAAACAAACAAATCCAACTTAAGCCTGCAACAACCAACCAAGAACTCTACCTTTGTTGGTTCATATTTTAAAAGCTATTATTTGTGGGGGGAAATGTTATTTTGTATACCCTTTGAACATTAGCATCAATGCTTTCCATCTCCCATAACATGCCAGACCTTTGTCCCTGACCCAGGGTAATGTTCCATCTGTCCAGTAAATGGTCTGTAAAAAAAGCAAACAGGTAAACAAACAAATAAATGAAAACAAAAAACCTTCCTCTCAGTTTGGGTTACCCCAAGTACAAAATCAAACTCTCCATGGAAGAAAAAGGTAAGCATCTGCAGAGGAAAGATTGAGAGAGAGAGGAATAGAAAAGAGGAATTCTGAAGCAATACAGAAAGAAGAATACAGAATGTGTGTGTGTGTGTGTTTGTGTGAGTGTGTGTATCTTGGTGTACGCAATACAGAGAAAACAAAATATGCTAGAAACAATACAAAGGAATATAATCTCTCAGTAGGTTTTCAATAGGCTTGTGTTCCAGCAATCTTATCACCCAGATGATTTCACATTGCGTACCGATAATCTTATTAGAATTCAGTCCCACCTTCCTAACCATTTTTATATGTTTTACAAAGCAAAATAAAACGGGTCCTGTTCAGCACCGAGGGCTGTTTCAATGAACCTTCTACTACCCCCACGGGCTGGGGACAAAATACAATACGTGTCATGACATCACCATGGAAGGCATGTGACTTACATCATTGGAACAGATGCTGGTGCCAATGCATAACTGAATTATTTGAACAGCGACATCCTCATACCTGTCATCATCACTGTATGTGCTGCAGTGTATTGGCCCCATAGAAGACTGGTGAGCAGCTAGTGCTTATTCCCTTTTGTACATACAGGAAATACCTGCGCCGAAAGGATTAGCCAATGAAGGCCCTCTTGTGTATCTCAAATTCCTCCACAGGGCACTTAGAAGTTTTATTTAACAGAGCTTTGCGAATTGTACCCTGATGTTTTATTTGATTGCTTCTTATCTGTATTCCTACTTGCTGCTATTAAGTTAAAGCAGAGCACCAGCTTTCTAATTTAACACCTGCCAAGGGAAGGAGAATAATAGATACCTAAGAGCTATCTGCTGATAAACAGAGGGGCACTCCTAAGACATTGACAGGATGTTATCACAACATCCCCAGGTGCTCTCTGCCCACCAATTTTGCATCAAAATTGCATCAATCAAAAAAATTGAACATTGATTCATGGGTTGGGGTGAGAATTGTTTGTACCGGCTATAAGTAAGTTATTTTAGAAAAGTCCTTCCCACGCTGGGATCCCAATACAAATTTATTCCCATGAACAAATGGCATTTGTAATCACAAACAATTCTCCCCAACACACAAATAAAACCTTTTTGTTCAGTCAGCTACAATCTGGGTCCTTATTTTGCTGACTTTGGAAGGATGGAAGGCTGAATCAACCTTGAGCTGGTCAGGATTGAACTCCTGGCAGTGAGCAGAGTTAGCCTACAATACTGCATTTTAACCACTGTGCCACCACGGCTCTTATAATGGTATGTGGGAAAGACCTTGGGAGATAGGGTGAAGAGATGCTGGATAGTGGGCAGAGCTACAGGCTCAAAAGGGACCCTCCCCAATTTCTTAGGCTTTAAATGAAACAGAAGACCATAAAGTTGCAAGACTGTTAATGTAGCTTTACAATAAAGTAGAATTAGCTTATTTGGTCGTGTTTCCTGTCTGGTTTATCCGGTAATGCTGACATCAATTTTACAAGTCTCAAAGTACAATATCCTGCCATCTTCTTTATAGCCCAAGAAACTAGGAAGGGTCTGCGATTTTTGCCCTGCTCACTATCAAGTTGGGGACCATGCTGTCTCTTAGGCAGCATTTCCTTATTCCATACTCTCCCATAGCGGCTTTCCTACATACTGTTACAGATTCCAAGGACCTTCCATTTTTGATCCTGGATGGGTGCACTGCCCTACATAGACCTTGTGCAGTTTGGGGGATCCTCCTAGACATTTGGGAGGTAACTGAGGAGCAGCTGTGGCTAGGAAAGCCTTTGCTCAACTTTGGGTCCCAATAGACACACAAAAAAAGGAGAGAAAGAATACATATGCACACACACATCAATTTCACCCTGTTTGTTTCATTTGCTTTTTTGAAAGAGAAACTGCAAAATGTTTCAGTTAACATTTTCTTATAAGACCTGTCAGGAAAAGAGCTCAAGCAAGAATCCCCTCAAACAAAAACAAAAAGATGCACTCAAATTTTAACAGGCCCTAGCAGTGCAAAGCTTTAGTGATCCCTGTTAGATCACAACGTAGGCACAACTGTTTTGTAGACTAATTTTATTCATCACTAATAAGGTAAGCCAGTGAGAACCGGTTCATTAAATCCTGAACTCTGCTTTCTCCCCTTAAGTTAAACAGTGAAGTAGGCGCTTGGGGAAAGGGATGGTCCTTGAATTTCTCCCGAAAGAACAGCTGTTGTATGGAAGGCAAAGAAAAAATCAAAACGTACCCCAAATCCTAGCTTGAAAACTTCTAGGACAAAGATAGAAATCTAACAGTTTTACAAGTTAAAGGTTGGTAACCTATTCATAAGGCTTATACTTCTGCAGCCTTTAGGTTTAGTTTAAGGTACCCCCATATATTTCAAGTACTAGAAAGGGAAAGACATTTTTGTTATTTCCCCTTTTCTGCTGTAACTCGGATTGGGAATGGATGGGAAGGTAATGGCAGCAAATTGCCAGTTGAAGGCAAACATTACAATCTTAATTGTCCTGGTTGGGTGGGGAATGCTTGTATGGAACCCATACAATAAAAGAACTAACTTTGCAGAGGTTCAACCATATAGAAACTGAGCTGGAAATAATTAACTCATCTCCAACACCACTGATCTTGTATGAATATAGAGACCTGGTTTCAGAGTGGTGCACAATCTAGAATATGCTCCTGTTGGAGGTAAGGTCTGCCCCATTCTCCTAGTCTTCTGGAAAAGCCTGAAAACTTGACTTGCCACTTGACCTGGAGACCTGATAGGGCCTGCTACTTTGGGAGTGGCTAATGAGAAGGAGGGACTCACTGGAGAAGAACCTAATGCTGGGAAAGATTGAGGGCAAAAGAAGAAGGGGACGACAGAGAATGTGGTGGCTGGATGGAGTCACTGAAGCAGCAGGTGTGAGCTTAAATGGACTCCAGAGGATGGTAGAGGACAGGAAGGCCTGGAGGAATGTTGTCCATGGGGCCGCAATGGGTTGGACACGACTTCACAACTAACAACAACAAAAATGGGGTGGAGATGATCCCTACCCTAGGCCACCTATCATCTTCATTTTTAAGTTTTTCTAATTTTAATTGCTCTGTTTTCTTTTTTTACTTTTTAATTTATTGTAAGCCACCTAAAGGTGCTGCATTTGTGAGAGGGGTGGCCTAAAAATTAATTATTAATCCTCCTCTTCGTCAAAATAGTTCCTTGGACAATAGCAGGATGTTTGGATTACATGATTTTATAAAACAGAATCATCTGCTTCTTTACATTGCTTGGCTGGGGATATGAAAGCCAAAAAGCTTTGCTACTTATGTTCTAATTTGTATTATATTCTACTGGGGATGAGTCAGACCTCTTGATTTTAGTGCTCAAAGTGCTTATCTGTTTGGGTGCAGGTGAAAAGCAAGATGCATGCCACATCTGTACCCAGCAAACAAGCCACAATATTTATTGGTAGCAGCATGTTTTGACTCACAATGAATTGCAAGATGCGTAGGCTGTATTAGAAGCCACTATCCACCTTCATTCGAACAACATGCTATATTTCTCCTCTGGTTTTGTCAGCTTTGCAAGTAGCATAGCTTTCACCTTTCAAACCACACCTTCAGTTTGCTCAGCTTAATCTCATAAAAGATCTCAGAACAATACTGCTCTGTTGATTTTTTTTCTTTATTCTTAAAAGATAAGGTTTTTATTTGCAATGTCATTTGTTTTATGTGGTTTGGAGGAATTTTTTATGGGAAAGGGTGGACAACAGGGCTTTTCAATTCAAAGACAATTTTTACTCCTCCCCAGCTGAATGAGAAATGCAGGAGGGGGAACAGAAAGCAAACTCTTAGCTTTGGGTTCAAATCATAGGTGCACCAAATTTGGACATTAACATTTCCACTGCTACCTTGAAAGTATGTCTTATTTTATTTGCCACACAGACACAAAAAAGGATGTAGGTTTCTCCCACTGAGGTGTACATTCAGTTCCTCCAATTGATGGGTATGCTTTGGCATCAATAAGTCATGTCCTCACCCTTTCTCTAGTGCAATTTGCTCTATATGGAGCTTCCTTTGACGATAACTTGCACACTACAGCAAAATGCATCTGTCACAGATGGAAGCTGTTACAGCTGGATAATCCTTATAGTGGCGAAGCTCGCCTTGTTCACAAGTTTGCTTTCAGGTGCTCATTATTATCTTTATCTATATTTATAAACATGGCTGTGTGTGTGTATGTTCCAGCATAACTCTGGGACGCCTAGAACAATTTCAACCAAACTTGAAATGACAGATGACTTACTCTTTGGAAACAAATACTGTGGGGGTAAGATACCCCTAACACCCCTTGGGGATGGGGGTGTTCTGTTAAGATACAGCCTGTACTGCCGTAAAATGACTTCTAGTGTACTGTCGTAAAATGGCTTCTACTGTATAGCGCAGTGGAGTTGCCATGGTAATGGCTTCACAGTAGTCCACAAGGGGGCTCTTTCTGGTAAGGGGGAAAATCCAACATTAGAAATTACATTGATCCGGACATTTGTGAATGTCTAATACCCTGGCAATTCCGGGTTAACAGCTAGTTCCCTATAAAACCCTTTAATACCCAGATTTTGGTTACAGTGAGACCCTACAGAATAAAATCTGCCTGTCCAATATGAGCTAACCAAAGTACTATATCCCATATAAGGTGGGTGGAGGCCCAGGGACTTGTTATTTGCAACCCCCTCCTTTGGAAATAACTTACCTCTTCCTGAGATCGCAATGGCTCTTTCCTCACTGAGGGTCATTAAGGCACTTAAGAAGGCTCTTTTCTATAACTGAGGACAATGTTCTTGTGTGTCTGGTTTTAGTGGCAGAATTATTGCTGGCCACAGGCTGAGGTATATTCATTGACAGATAATGTGGATATGATTTTATGCCCTTTAGAGTATTCTTTTACTGGACTCTTTGGTTTAATGTTTTTTTTGGTTTGATGTTTCTTAAGTTGGGAATTGCCTTGCGTTGTTGATGGGGGTGACATCTAGAAGACTACCATAAATTTAAATATATACTTTCAGCTCTGACGGGAATAAAAAACAAGAATGAAAGTGTTCTTTTTCAATTTCTGCTTCTCTTCATACACAAAGAGGCTCTCTAATCTTCAGGAGAAGATCTACGGTTGACAAGCCTGGCTGGCTCTTATAATTTATCATCTGTTTTTGGCCTCATTCATCCTGTTTGTTATTTACAGATATTAGTCCACGAGTCTTCAGAGAAAAGAGAGATTGAACAAACTCAAGGCAGGAAACAATGATCTTCAAAGTGTTTATCTAACTGTTTATTCTCAGGAAACCGATATGAAGAGCCTATTCATAATATAATTAGTCCCAGGACGATTCAGATTTTAAAGATCATTATTCTGGAGGCAAACAACATTGGCTCAACTTCAGGCAGGAATTTGAAGACCAAACTGAACTCAACTTTACCATAGAAGAAAAGTATCACTAATATGATAGCTCTTTATTACACAAAGTACAGAAATTAAATATTAAAGTTTATTGATTGGCGACTGAAACAACTGTTTGGTGACAGCTGTGGGTACCAATGACACAACAAAAGTAATCCTGTTTCTGTTAATGGGCTAGATAGAAGAAAATGGGCTGGGTACATGGCCTCAGACAGCACAATCACCTAGGCTAAACATGCCTTCAGTGCTTCTACTACTACTACTACTTGCTACTAATCTTACCACTACTACTGCTACCATCAACAACTACTGCTGCTACTAGAAGCCTAGATACTGTCTATTTCAAAAGAACGATACTTACAGGAAGTTTGTACCCCTGATAGTTATTAATTAAGTCTTGAATGAAGGGGTGCTTCAAAAGGAGTTTAATTTTGATGGGCTTCAGATCTTCAGAGCCAAGATCCTGGTATACCTTAATAAAATGCTTTAAAAATAAATGAAGAGAATTAATTTTATTAGTAAATGAACCAACTGAAAAAAAAACAAGCAACGTATGCAAATACTGCTGTAGAAGGCTGATAAGGTCACTTTTTCAGTTTCATAACTTGATCATTCATACTGAAGTAGTAAAGGAGTGACTTTTCTTGCCAGCACTGATGTTGCTACAAGACCTAGTCGTTGCTTGGAAGATCTGGTAGGAGAGCACATTTCAAGACCCACAAATCCTTACTTGTAGCATAGAATACTACAGTACAATCTTTAAATTAATCCTGTGATTCTGTCTTCACTGTGAGTTGTATTGTGTTGGCGTGTGTGTGTGTGTCAGGGTACATAAGTTATTTACACTGACAAAAAAATAATTGTTATTATAATAATTATTAAATCAGATATCCATTTTTCTGGAAACATCCCACAACAAAGCAGGTATCATTCAATAAAAGCCATTATCAAATAAAGGCTTTACAATTGCAAATGTAATATATCATGATCAGGAGGAATTCTTAAGCTATCCTTGGAGAGGCAGGGCATGAAAATGCGAAACATAATTTAGTCAACAAAACTCTTACCATGCTTTGTTAAATTTTAGTTAGATTATTGTTGACCCAACAGAACAGTTTTACTAATGAGTTCCAACGGGGTAAAAATAAATAAAAAGACTGACAATCTCATCTACTACATGTACATCACTCTGCATAGCTCTAATACTAAATCACAGCCTCTCCATTTGTGCAAATACATATTTTTCTTCCCTTCAAGAGCTCTAGCCTGATCCTATTTCAGAAAAAGAACAATGCCACTCAAACTTACCCCATTTCCTTAAATGTCAATAATTGAGATATTGCTTGCAACAAACATTGGGATAAAAGAAGTATATAAATATACAATTAATGGAGCTATGAGCTAATTAACCAACCTCATAATTGTCCTCTTCTGTCAGTTGACTACTAAATCTGTGATTGTCATAAGCTTTGTTTGTTTCATACTGGAATACAAGGAGAAGTGTAGCCAGAGAGATGTATCCATCATTGCCAATAGACAGGTCATCCTCTTCTTTTTCCTTCTCTTCCTTCTCTTCCTCCTCTTCTTCTTCCCCTTCTTCACCAGCCTCCTCCTCTGCCTGTTCATCCTGAGCAGCAGTGGTTATGAGTTGCTCAGCAGATGTTACAAACTAAGAAAGACAAACCAAAGATAACATAAAGTGTTTTTTTTTGGGGGGGGGGTGTAGATAGTTTCCTAATGACCAATTGCAAGGTATGTGACTGTCAGAAAGAGCACCAGCTTTGAACACCTACAATAAAGCTAGCCAGGAGGTTGCAATTTTCTCTAACTAGATGTTCTCAGATTCTCACTGTTTGTATCTCATATTCAGTACATATTCTATACATATGTATAGAGGATTGTGTGTTTGTTAGTATGATTTACTGGGTTATGGATTTTCTTTCTGTCTGTCTGTCTTTTTTCACTGTGAGTTATTGAGACGTATTTGTACATGTTAAAATTAAATATGTATATTGAAAAGGAATTATAAATACCATCAACATAAAATGGAGCTTGCTCAGAAGCTGAAATACACCAAGTAAATGAGATGAAGAGTGGGAAGTAGAGGAGAGAGGTAAGGGAAGAAGAGAGGGATAGGAGAGGGGGCAAGGGGGGGAGAAGAGGAGGAGAGAAATGAGGAGTGGAAAGGGGAGAGGAGAGAGGAAGGGGAAGTAGAGAAGGGAAGGATGACAGGGAAGAAAGGAGGTAGGGAGGGGGAGGAGAGAGGGAGAAGAAAGGTACAAATATGGTATATGGAGAGCAGAAGAGCCAATAATTCACAGGTCTGCAAAAAAAAAATTTTCGAGAGCTGTTTTGGTTATTCCACGTAATCTTTATGTTTTTTGGTACACTGAATCTGAAAATGACCTCCATTTTGTCATAGGACATCACGTTTCCTGACAATTTAGGTAACTATGTTAAATAAGGCAATACTTCAAAATAAATGGAAATAGACTTATAAAATTAAAGTTTTATTACAATATTTTCATGAAAATCCTTTTTTGAACTGAAATGAGCTCACCTAGACACACTAAACTCGATTCTTTTTCCTTGTGGGGCTCCTCTTGGTGCATTTACGCTTGTGAGTAGTATCTGGAATGTCTCTCGGAAGCATCCAACAGTAGTCTGTCATCATTGTAATGCTCCATTTTCCCTGGTATCTCCTTTCCATCTCTTTAATGTCTTGGTGGAATCGTTCACCTTGTTCCTCACTCACAGCTCCCAAATTTTCAGGAAAGTAGTCAAGGTGAGACTGGAGGAAATGCACTTTCAAACTCATCAGGCAACTTAAAGCTTGAAATGCTTTCAGCATTCTTCCGACAATCTTTTTGTAGTGAGGATCTTTGTTATTGCCTAAAAATTTCGGTACAACTTCTTTAAATGCAATCCACCCTTCTTTTTGAGGATCCGTCATGGTATTGACAAACTCTTGATCAACTATAAGCCTTCTAATGTCTGGTCCGATGAACACACCTTCCTTCAATTTTTCCTCTGACAGGCATGGAAACTTGGTGGCTAAGTATTTGAAGCATTCTCCATCTCTTGAAAGTGATTTTACGAATTGCTTCATCAATCCCAATTTGATGTAGAGAGGTGGTAGAAGAACTGTAGGGAAGGTACCAAAGTTTCTGGGAGGACATTTTTTTCACCGACTGTTAGCACCCTTGGCTGCCAACTCTTCTTGGTCCAGTGATTTTGTCGGTCTCGACTGTCCCATAGACACAGAAAACAAGGGTATTTGGTATACCCAGCTTGTTGCCCGAGCAGTCCCCACACACTTGCCAACCATGGTCTTCATATTTAAGTTTACGAAGAACCAATTCCAAGTTCTCGTAGGTTTCCTTCAAGTGTACGGAATGACCTACAGGTATGGAAGCGTAAAAACTGTTGTGGAGTAAAACTGCTTTGAGACTTCTTTTTGAAAAATCTATAAAAAGACGCCATTGCTCTGAATCATATTGGATTTTAAATTGATCCATCAGACCTTCGACATCAATGCAATAAACCAACTTGTCTTCCTTTTCACGATGTCTGAACCATGAAGATGACACTCCTGGCAACAATAAATTCCTGCTTTTCAGCCTTGATCTGAGTAACTCAGTGGCATCTTTGGGAAGATTCAAGTCTCTTACCAAATCATTCATCTCCTCCTGAGAAAACAATTTTGGTCTTGTATCTGACTTTGGAGATGATACAAGACCAAAATTGTTTTCTCAGGAGGAGATGAATGATTTGGTTCTGGTATGACTTCACCTTCATCGGAGCTAGGTCTCTCTTCCAAGATAGCAGGGGGCTTGGATACTGGTATATCTGTGCCATGGGGGATGGGACGAATTGCTGAGTGAAGATTGGGGTATGAAATGGAATGCTTCCATTTGGACTTAAACCCTTTTACATTCCATGAACAAAAGTAACAGTCATCACTATGGTTCTTTTGCTCTCGCCATAACGGAAAGATTTTTTCTTACCCTTGAACCAGTATCGGAGGTCCTCAACACACCGTTTGCACACTTTATGAGGTGCCCAAACTTTATCTTGATCTCCAATTTTTAGTCCAAAGTATGCAAAGTATACTTTTTTCACAAAGTCTGTAACATTCTGCTGTTGCTTCAACACTGTATATTCACCACAGATGAAACAGAAACTGTCTGGCAGATTAATACTCTTTCGGGGTGCCATAACATAATGGTTGAAGAATGACAAGCTAACATGAATTGAATAGAACCAAGAACCTGATGATGATTCATGCACAAGTGTGGCATGCAGGAGAGAGCAGCTCTGTGTCTGTACACGAGATGTCACAGTGCTGGCCACGCTCCCTGCACTGACTGGATATGCTGCTATCTGCCCTGTGTCTCCCTCCCACTGGAGTCTTCAGAAAAGATTAACCCCTTCTATCATTAGAAGCACAGACTTAAAACTTGCTTAGCTTATGTATATATTGCTGACCATCAGATTTACAGTGCTATATTTTTTTTACATAACTTGGACAAACCCTTTAAGGTTTTTTTGGCATTTTATATCTTAAATGCACTTATGTGAATTAATTAATAGTAATTTGGACTTTAAATTTGGTTAAAAACCCATAAAATAAAATAAAAAAACTAAAAATTAAAAAAAAGATAAATTTGAAGACAACTTTGCAGGTTGTGGCAAATCATGACATCTAGGAGTTTTTTCAATATTGTATTTGTTTTCAGCACACCAAAATACATGGAAATTGGATGAAAATAATCAAACAGCTTTTTAGTCGCAGACCTGTGAATTGTTTTTGGGAGTTGTTGGTAAGATGAATTGATGTAAACATTTAATAATATAACATGATGTTGGCTATGAAACAGTATACATGTGATTTACATGTTATGAAAATGAAAAAAATAAAGAACTTTATAATAGAGATGTATTTGTCTTGGGGGGGGGATGTACTAAGGGAGGCTCAGGCAATCTCATTGTACATATGTTGTGCATTGACAGTAAAGTCAACAGTACATGAAACAGTATATAAAAAGGGAAACTGTCAGCTTCCACTGTTATCCATAAGGAGATGAAACCAACGTTCTGCCCCTAGAACCTTGAACAACTTCCAAACATTGTTTTTAGAAGGGTTAAAGTACTGGATGTTCCTCTGTGTGAATGAAACCTTTGCTAACTCTGTTAAGCTGCCGAAACCTTGCTGTATGTACTACTGTAAAAATGTCACTCTTTTTCAATCAGTTTAGCTGGTATTGTATTCTTGTCTGCAATTTTATAATATTGCCAAGATGTTTACTGAAACATATTTGTTGTGCTTAAACTAAGCTTTTCAGGTTTTCTTGAAGATGGCCTAGTGATTAAGACACCAGGCTAGAAACCAGGAGACTGTGAGTTCTAGCCCCATCTTAGGCATCAAGACTGGCTGCAACAGAGAACTGAACATAACTAATCAATATGAGCGATGGACAGAAAGCCTGACTACCAAGCACTGCATTCTTATTACTATCTGGTCCAATTGTATATTAACTGGACAGGTACTATTTATTCTGTATTCTGTGTATTCTGCATATGCATCCTGCCTTTTCTCCAGAAGATCTGGGCAGCAGATATAATGAGAGATCAGAAGAGGCTGGCTTTATGGAACATATATATGTTTGTTACCAACTAAATCAAGATTTGTATTATCAAGTATTCTTAATTTTTTACCATTTGAGGAAGAGAAAAGTGTTTATCGCTCTTCCTTTGAATATATATCCCTGTTGCGACACTAAGGGCTCGATAGACACCATCTACAGCATCAGGGTAAGAGGCGAAGTAGAGCAGCATGTTAGTGTAGTTCAGTTGAGGAGGGTCTTTTTCAGGATCAGCAAATAAAGTGAACAAAAACTGCAAAAAGAAACAGTTCTATTAATTGACGTACTGTATTGGATATTTTGTTTAATCACAACAAATCAGTATGTATGTAGCTAAGGTGGGGAACCTAGTCTAGGCCTTTACTGTGATACTAAACATCTTTACATGAAAGTTTTGATGGACAGCAGAAGATATCATCCATAGGCTCATCTAATGATGACCATAACACATTAAAGGTTGCAACGGCATGAAAAAAGAATAACTTATATAAGGATGAATTAATCAGGAAAGGCAAAGGAAGGGAAGTCAAATAAAATGAGTGAGTGAGTAAGGAAGGAAGGAAGATAGGTTGGTTCCCTGTTTGTAAAAGCAGGGAAAAGAGATCTGCAATAGTTCTGAAAAAAGGTGACATGATTTTGGAATGGAACTGTTAAATATATGCAAGGAAATGAAGTATAGATTTAATAATGAACGCAAAGTCTAAAATGCATGTCAAAAACAATGAACCTATGACATCTATATTTTAATACACATGTATGAAAGTAGGAATGCACAAATAAAGGATAGTTACAGGTACATCTTAACACTCTAGGTCTCAAGGTTATTCCAACAAAAATGAAAGATTTTTGAGTGAATATATAAAGGTGGGCTTCAGTTATTCATTTTGTTATTTTGTTATTCTGTTTTTATTTTCTGGTAGCTGTCGTGTTTTTGTTTTAGTTCCTTTCTTTTTAAACTTCTATTCAATGACAAGCCACACAGAATGACTCCTGGGAGACAGGAGGTCATTGAATTCAAATCAACAAATAATGAAAGAACCAAGGAAAACCATATAATACCCTGAATGAGTACAATTGGAAGAAACATGAATGAGCAGAAGAATGGAAACAAGAGGAGACAATACAGAAAATGTTATTGGGACATTCAGGGACCAAAGAATGAATGAGAATAGTGATTGTATAAAAACATACAATGCATTAACCTCTTAACAGAATGAATAGGAAATAGAACTAAGGAAAAAATATTGAATATACTTGGAGCAGCATGAAAAGAATTATACTGCAAGGTTCAGAATAAGTGTGGGAAGTATGAAAAGTGATGCTTGATGGAATTATGAAGTGAAAAAGGTGGTATTGAAGAAAAATGCGTATAGAAATTATTGCAGCAAAAAAATGATGAAAAAGTACACTCTTGACCAAGTTTGTGGATGTACTATTCAGGATGGTAAAAGGCAAAAGGGTTATTGCCAATCTTTTAACAGACTTATGCAAATCTATGGTAAGCTGATTGAATAGTGTGCAACTTCTGGTCACCATATTTGAGAAAATATGCAATACAGTTGGAAGATGTATAAGACAGCAGTCAAAATTACCTGTGGCTCAAGCAACTTCCATATGAGAAAAGGATAGAATATTGCTTAGAAAAAAGGTAACTAAGGGGACCTGTATGTACCATGGAGAAAGTGAACAGGAAGAATGGTTGCGGGAATTTAGTATGTCTAGTTTAATGAAAAGAAGGACTAGGGATGACATAATAGCAATGTTCCAATATCTAAGGGTCTGCCACAAAGAAGAAGCATTCAACCTATTCTCCAAAGCACCTGAAGGCTGAACAAGAAGTAATGGATGGAAACTAATCAAGGAGAGGTCCAGACTAGGACTTTCCTATCAGGACCTTCCTGACAGTTAGAACAATTAATCAGTGAAACGCCTCCAGAAGTTGTGGGTACTCCAACATTGGAGGTTTTTAAGAAGAGATTGGACAACCATTTGTCTGAAATGGTATAGGGTTTCCTGTGTGAGCAGGGGGTTGGACAAGAAGACCTCCAAAGTTCCTTTCCAACTCTGTTATTTTGTTATACATTTTTATTCCTCTCCTAAATACTAGAATGGACTGATTGGAAGGAGATACAGAATGGAACCTCATCCTTCTCTAATCTTCATCCAGCACAAAAAAAAAACCTTCTGAAATTCATTATGACAAAACATAACAACTGTCACTAATTTGGATGTTTTTAAAAGATGTACTATGTATATGAAGGATTAACAACAGGTTGGAGATAGCATGATCTAATCACAGGGAGTGAGAAAAGGTTATGCCTCTGTTCCTGCTTCCAGGTACCAGAAGCATTGGTTAGTCATTGTGAGGAACAAATATTGACTTGAAATGGGCCTTGGCCTTACCAGTAGACCATTTTTTTATGCTCTTAGAATTCTTTAAGCTTTTAAGAGTGGAGGAAGAGTGGATAACCAGGGAGACTCATAGCACAGAAAATACTTATAACAAGAAACATGATCAGCTCTGAAATACAATAGAAAGGAATTTCAAAGAAATAGTCACACAGCCTGAGAATAAGGAAGAAAAACAGAAATCTCTTTCTCTGTTTGACAAATTATTTCTCAATTTGAGAAATTATAAGACTGGCTGTGGGTCAGCATGAAAATGTATATGTATTATTGCATCTCACATGCATGGAAAAATCCCCATAAAATTGCTAATTCTAAAATATTGTCTTCTTCCCCATTCATTAAAATATTTAAGTCTCTCTCTCGTTCCAATCATCATTTTTTAAACTTTTTATTTTAAGCTCTGGAAATAACTCTATGGATATAGAATCAGCGCTGAAAAGCAGAAATGTCTGAATTTAACTGTTACAAATAATCAGAAATTGGCAATGTCTTGTGTTCAGATTTGAAAGTCAAGCAAATTATCAATTGTGCCTCAGAACAAAAATATTTTGTTAAAAAAAACTTAACTACAAGTAGCATTCACCCATTACTTGAGAATTGTTGGAATATAACGGACGGTGTTTGGAATCCACTGAAAATGGCGGCCTTACTCTTTTTCTCTTGGATTATGGCCTTTGAATATTTATACTTACTTCTATAAGATGCTTCTGACGGTTAAATGGCAAAGGCTCTATAGGACTTTCTGGAACGGGTAAATCTTCCCTGCCTTTAAACCACAGACCAACCTAAAGCAAACAAATGAAAACCTTATCCTCTGGACTACAACTGTTCACAACATTTAAGTTTTTGAACTTTTCCACACTTCAAAAATCCGTGGAAAATATGTCCAAATTAGAAAGCTCTAATGAGATATTACCTTTCAATAACATTATTGGGATTTCATTTTGAGAACTGATTTTTAAAAATTATGGGTGGATTTAGTATCTTGATTTGTTTCAAAAACACGTTTGTTTTTCTCTCTCCCACCCACATTTATCATTTTAAACATCGAAGGATGGGATATGAGATGCTGAACCCAAAAATTATTCTACCCAACTTCCTGTGCTGTTTCTGTTTTGGTTTGTTTTCTCTCTCTTTACCTATATGAAGCAAAATACCGCAATTCTGTGTAGGTGTGCATAAAACAGATCTACATTTCTTTGTGGGTTTATCATCCTGAATAGGGAATAAATCTTTTCCTGTCCCATGATTTGAAAAGGAGACTGTTGCTGCTTCCATTTCTGTCCTGAAAACATGACAATGTTGTTTTTTTAAAGGATACATAAAGAAGGATAATGAATATAGACTATGAGCTTACTGAATGATTAATGTGGGGACGTTTTACCACTTGATAAGCCTTTACCACATATTAAAATCTATGGTAAGAAACGACACCCACTCCATCCTTTATTGAAATGACATGACATTGCAAAACTGTTGGAGAAAGTCTTCCTATTTAGGACAGAATCTGTGGAAGGCAGCCATCTGAAATATTACATCACCATCATCATCATCATCATCATCATCATCATCATCATCATTATATAAACACTAGTACTTTAGCTGGTATTGACCTTTGTACTCATTGAATTCTTCTCAAGAAAGTAGGCTATCATAATCAGTATTCAATTCTACTGATTGCCTGAACATGTCCCTGCAGTTTCTCAGGCAAAATTTTGGAGGTGGATTGCCATTTCTTTCTTCCTAGATCTGAGCTTTGAGTCTAAGGCTGGATTTTGTGCCCAAGGCAGGAGTAGAATCCAGAGCTTCCTCGTTTCTAGCCTTGTGCCTTAACCACAACTCCAAACTGGTTTTCCAATTATATATTGAGAAATCCCTCCACTTCCACCCCAGCTTCATTGATTCCCTGTGTCCCTTTTTATCTTGTCCA
Source organism: Thamnophis sirtalis (assembly GCF_051295495.1). Lineage (NCBI taxonomy): Eukaryota > Metazoa > Chordata > Lepidosauria > Squamata > Natricidae > Thamnophis > Thamnophis sirtalis. Next base: position 20,924,893 of record NW_028261385.1, on the reverse strand, counting down.
ATGCCAGTAGGATAGGATTTGACTGAGCATCCCCATTAAACACAATGCACAAGAATGGGATTTTTGAAACCAAGAACACAGGACTTTCTGTATAAATATACCAGCCCTTTATTCCCCCTGTCCTTTTTTCTTTTTTTAGTACAGAATCCTCCAAATTCTTATGCATTCTTTTATCCAAACAGCATATATTCTTTTCATAGACTTGAGCTAAGACAGGGGTGTCACACTCGATTTCATTGAGGGCCCCACCAGAATTGTTTTTGACTTTGGGGGGGGACATGGGGCATGGCCAGCTCTACATCACTTGTGTCGGGGGCGCCTGTCATGGCCTGAGTGCTCTGCCAGCAAAAACAGGCCCCCGGGCTTCATTTCTGGCTGCAATGGTCTCCTGCAACCCTCTGCCAGGGAAAAGAGAGCTTGTGAGGGCCGTATGTGTTCCTCCCAAGCTCCATTTTCGCTGACAGAGGCAACCAGTCCTTTGCTATTTTCAGGGTGGCCACGCAGGTCAGTTCTAAACACTCTGTGGGCAGGATTCGGCACACAGGCTTTGAGTTTAACACCCCTGAGCTAAGCAGTTAAACATGGACCATTGGGAGAGGAGAAAGCAAGAATTCTCTCTCCTTCTCTCTAATCCAAAATTCTCTCATGATATTTTAAGTGGAAAAAGAAGTAATTCCCATGTTAACTGAATGGATTTGGAAAGAGAATGCAAAGCAAAGCTGATTCATTAACTGACCATGGACAAATTTACCCAAATATTTAATCCTAACCATGGAACAATTTCCTCATATTCAATTCATACAACACATTTATAAATTATAATTCTGGAACTATTTTTCTCCAATATCCTATTTTTTTCTACCTGTTTCTATGGAGCAGGAGACTATGATAATGAATATTATAAAAATCAGTTTTTAACCTCTGTAACTTTATGATGGAACCTGCCTGAAGGCATAGAGTATGCTGCTAGCAACCAGAGTTGGAGAAGTAATAGCTATTTTGAGTTCCAAAAAGGAAACTGCTGAGAAGGAATAAAAACAAAAAACAAAACAAAACAAAACAAAAACAAAAGAAAACAAAATCAAAGTCTCTCGAGAAAAAAGATTACAGGGTAGGAAATGATTATTTTAAAAACCTTCAAATGAAGTTTCAATGTTTACTATAATAAAAATAGCATCATGTATCTTTCAAACTTCTTTCATGATACTAATGATTAATTCTCTTTTGAAGATCACTTGGCAAATGATGGCAGTTTAGGATCAATTTAAATTTTATTCGAAAGTCTATGAATTGTCCTGAATGAAGGGATTTTGTGTTTGTAAAAAGTTTTTTTTAAAATGAATTGCCATAAACTGTTCTAATTTAGATGTGCTTCCAAGTAGAGCTGCTACTTGTAAGATACATGCTGTAAACCTGAATAATTCTATTTTTTCAGTTGTTTTGACAAATTTTATTATTAAAGCTCCTAAAATTCAAATAATTATTAGGAAAAAAACTGCTGGTTTATTCCATAATCTTCATTTAACTTTTTAAGTCAGGATATTTTACAATCTTTTTCAGCTACTTTTGAGCTACTTTATTATTTGGAACTACCACATCTATAAGTAAAACTTGGTTTTTTTCAACTACTGTGATGCTTGGTGAATTGTGTTCTAAATCTCAATCTGTGTGAATGTTGGAGTTCCATACAATTTGTACATAAACTTTCACAGAATTTTTTCAATCTTGTGATTGTATGAATATTTGAAGACATCAGGGCCATACTTTTTTAAAAATTCTAATATGCTGTTTTTCTTCCACAGTCATGTTTTGCCTTATAACCTGTCTAGACAATTTTGTATTATAGGCTACTTTTGATTCAGTCACATTCAAAATATTTTCCTGTTAGACATTTTTAGGACTTTCCCTTTGCTTGCATTTATATAATCATTTAAGCCTCTGACTTTATTCTCCAGTGTCTGCTTCAGTTGCAACAAACCATGACTACCATTTTCCCTGTTAAATAAAACAGTTTTTGTATCCTTTTGTATGTAATGCATGATATTGTCTATCAATTCTAAGGCATTTCAGTCAAATATAGGTAGTCCTCATCTTATGACCACAACTGAGCCCAAAATTTATGTTGTTCTATGGGAAGTTTGTTAAGTGAGCTTTGCCCCATTTTACGACCTTTCTTGCCACATTTGTTAAGTGAATCACTACAGTTGTTAAGCTGGGGACATGGTTTTTAGGTGAATCTGGCTTCCCCATTGACTTTGCTTGTCAGAAGATTGCAAAAGGGGATCACCTGAACCTGGGACACTGCAAGCGTTATAAATGTGAGTCAGTTGTCAAGCATCTGAATGTAATGAGGATGCTGCAATGGTCATAAATGTGAAAAATGGCCATTAGTCACTTTTTTCAGTGCTCCTGTAACTTTGAATGGTTACTAAATGAACTGTTGTAAGTTGAAGACTACCTGTAGTGTTCAGTCCATAATATTTGCTTATTGTATTACAGGTCCAACCCAAATATTGAATGTTTTGATTGTATTATTGCAAATCACTACAAATTCTAAAAAAAATTCTGAGTCATGTTGAAAGATGAAAGATGGTTTGGGCATGCAAGTATTTGTTTGCTTTAAAACATCAAAATATTTGCAACTTTTCTCCATTGTCAATCCTTTGATTTTAATGCCACTCCATAGTTTCCTGTGTATTCAATTGATCCATTTTAGATTTCCCATGCTGTATATTTATCCAACTGAAGTTCCATTTTTTTATGTCATCACTAAAGATTTTTAAATGTAAATACAAGTTACTATACTTCTCTAGATGATTTTAGAAATAGTTCAATTGTAATTTATATAAACAATTGGGAAACTTACTTTTCCCTTTCTTAGTTAAATTGGAGCCCCCAGTGGCATTTTTAAATCCAAATTATCATGAATAGAATCAGAATATTTTAAAGAATGGAGACAAAGAATCTCCTTCAAAAAAATGTTTTCGAGAGGGGGAATATGCCATTGGGCTGTCTTACATGCTTAAGAGGACTGAGCATAGATTCTCTGATTGTATGCTACCGTTCTACTATGCACAAAGCATCCATTTGTTATGTATTACTATGCCTCAAGAACCACAGAGATTTCTTGAGAACCTCGGCTCTTTTGTCTTTCCAAAGAAACAGTGGGGAGATATTTACAAATCAGAATGAAACCTAAAGTGAAGGTAAATGAAGTTATTTAATGTATTAATTACATTGAGTGAAACTGACTTCTATTCAGTTGTTTTCATTTTTCACACGTATCAGCACATACTCTCAGACACACAGACACAGTGGCCCATGCTGAGCCACAAACCACATGTAAAGTACAATCCAATACATATTTACTCTGAAATACGTCTCACTGCATGCAATGAGGTTTACCTCCTAAGTTTATGTGCATAGCAGAGAAGTGTTGAAAAGCCACAATGTTTATAAAAAGGAGGTGGGGTTGAGCAATTATGCTTAGAGAGGGGTACTTTGACTAGGGTTGGCCAAAATAAAATTTTGCTTGCACTGATGGGCACTGATTGTGACATGATCTGACAATATAGGCTTGGCTACCTGCTTATCTCATTGCTTTCAGTAAGATTCAGTCACAAACGCTTAAAAAGGCAAATATAAAGGACTGGAACCTGATCATATTGTTCCTGGGTGACAAATCCAGATCCTTCAGTATCCACGTCTTGAAATCTCTGTAATGTTTCAAGCAGTTCCGTTACAGAGGGAATAGGCCAAGGTTGGGAAGCTGCATGTAAGAATCTCCGCCAGTCCACTGTGTCCAAATTCACAAGTAGGAATAACGACAGACTCTGCAACTGTAACATAGAATTGAATGCATGATCCCATAGAGTAAAAAGATTAGGAATGCACAATGTAGGACAGGATATTGTTGCTGGATTTCAACTTTTTGAATTCCCAGCAAGCCATGGAGTTTGGGAAGCATGGAAATCAAAGCCCAATACACACACACACACACACACACACACACACACACACACACACACACACACATTGAAGCCATTAGGTGGGAGTTAGTTAGATAGATAAATAATTGGACAGACATGTAGAGGACTTAAAGTGATTATGATAATTCAATTAGGTAAGTATATTTCATACTTGAGAGCCATTAGTATCAGGAGTCGAGGCTGAATTGAACACCCCTACCTCACCCCAATTGTTTTAATGTTATTTTGGGTTAATATACAGAGTCTTGAAAACTGTAAATAGTTTTTCAGACCCACTGAGTTTCACAGACATAATTAAAGTGAGCTCTCTTTTAAATGCTTTCCCCCCCATCTCTCAGCAACTGGACTGAGGTATCTTTTCTGAGATACCCTTCTGACTTGCCTGCAGCTTCCCATAATGTTTATCTGTCATCCACAATGCCCAATAAAAACAAATCATGTTTTTCCCTCTCAAAGCAACAGTCTACTTCATTCTTTTTAAATGTAAGATGACTGGGCTTTCTCTTGTCATGGAGAGTTTCTCCATAGTTATGGCAGAACTTCTTAACATGGCAACTGTAAGATGTATGGACTTCAACTCCAAGAGATCTCCAGTCTGTAGGTGTGGACTTCTGGTCCCAGAATTCCCCAGTGAGGAAGTCCATACTTTTAAAGTTGCCAAATTGAGAAGTGGTAATTTAGGGTTAGCTGGCACTCAGGGGACCTATAAACTCCACGGTCATTCCCAATCATGGAAGCTCACTTGACAATTTTGGGCTGGTCATTTTTCTGCAGTCCAATCAACATTACAGGATACAGTAGGTTTGAAGGTTTTATTCGACTTCTATGTCGCCCTATTCCCGAGGGACTCAGGGCGGCTAACAATACCAAGGGGGGGGGGGGGAGGACAATACAAAAAGGAAAGCCACAAAAAAACAAACAACAGTACAAAACAGTCTAAAAGGTCTCAACACGCATACCCATTCGAGTAGGGGATGGGACTCAGCAGCCCCAGGCCTGCTGAAACAGCCAGGTCTTGACGGCTTTACGGAAAGCCTGAAGGGTGGTGAGGGTCCGAATCTCCACGGGGAGATCGTTCCAAAGTAATTGTGAGGAACAGTAGTAGAACAACAAAAAGCAGGATATAAATCTACCAAATCAATAAATAACACACATAAATATGAAAGCAACCTTCATGTTAGATTTCACTTGGTCTTGAAGGCAGGCTGTCCACAATATGAAACAAATCGAATAAGTTGACTTCCAGAAATACTGAAAATGATTTAATTGATTAGTGCCTTTCATACACATCAGTAAACAAGCTCCCTTTATAAATTGCTAACATCATCTCCATTCAAGCAATATGTCAGATCCTTCTAAAACTATTTACCCCTAAGTTTTATAATTCAACCACCTAGCAATATATTCAAGTCAAAACTAAAGCAACATCACATACACCAGAGGTCCATAGGAATGGTCAAGCTGGCAGTCACAACTGTATAATTATGGTCTCCATTTTGACTTTTTAGATTTTTCCCTCACAAGTGCCCTGATGGATACTTACATCATACATAGAGAGATGTAGCCAGGCATCAGGAAGCATATTGGACCCAAGATTCAGAGTGATCAAATCAAACAAAATATCTATGAATGTTTTACTTGGTATTAAACCTAGGCAAATAAGAAAAAAGAGGAGGAATGGGTCAAAATGGAATATACGTTTTTAAAAAAAAATCAATTAAATTTCACTGCCTAATAGGTATATTGCCTATTTTCCTGTCTTTCTTTCCTAATTATACTCTATACACAAAGACTGTAATTTACTTTATATGTAATTGTACAATGATGTACATTCCAATTTCTTTAAACTATGTAAACAAAGCTGTGGGTTACTATCAATCAGGTATGATCCAAGAGGAAACAAAAGGAGTATCCTGCTCCTTCTTTATTCAGAACAATGGCTGATTCCCATAATAAATAACTGGTTTCCAAATTGGAGCTGAAAAAACAACATCTAGCACACCATGAGTGCTAAATGTGGGGTTTGCACTGCCATCACTAGCACCAATGTTGTACCTAGTTAAATAATGAAATGTCTGAAGGTAAGCAACCCAAGCTCAGAAAGCAGCAAGGACTATACAGTTCAATCCTGGGCTAAACATATTCTCTTCTATTGAAGGATTACTACATGCAAAAAAACCCTTCTACTACATGGCAGCACAGGTTATCAATTGGTTGCAGTGCAATTCAAGGTGCTGGTTATCATTTATAAAGACCTACATTGCATAGAGCAGTGTTTTTCAACCACTGTGCCGCGGCACACTAGTGTGCCGTGACATAGTGTAAGGTGTGCCGTGGGAAAAACACTTTATATATAGTCAATATAGGCACAGAGTTAAATTTTTTAAACATTTTCTAATGGTGGTGTGCCTCGTGATTTTTTTCATGAAAAAAGTGTGCCTTTGCACAAAAAAGGTTGAAAAACACTGGCATAGGGACTAGGTAATTGATAGATCATCTTCTCTCCTGTAGTGCCTCTCTCTTATATGGCTTGCTTTGGTTTCCATTAAATCATCAATATCACCCAGTGCAAGGCATGAAGAAAGCCTTTTCTGTCACTGCCATCCCTAGAGATCACCACCTTCCCTGCCTCCAAGTGAGTCTCCCCGCCTCCCCAAGGCTTTGAGATAGAATGTTTTTTGGCAAGATCTTTTTAACTTTATGAAGGTACTCAGACTCATTCTTGAGTTGAGTGGCCTTGAAATCTGACAAATAAATACATTTTAAGTTGTTGCCTTCACACAGGGAGTCTTTGGGTTACAGCCATTTGTTCAACAACCATTCAATGGTGACGAACAAGTGGTATTTAAGACAGGTTCTATACTAACATCAATTCTGGCATTATTTTAGCCCCTTCTTAAGAGCATCTTGAGAACAAGAGGACTTTGAATGGACCCCACTCTGTCTTGATCCACCCTCTATCAACAGCAAAGTCCTGATGACAGAAACCAGTGGCAGCTTTCACTAGGTCTGAGTGGTGGATCCTTAGTTGACTTGCCCAAGGAGATTATTCCCTAAGTCTCCATTAGGATGGACACATTTACCACAAGTCAGTTTGAATGGGAAGAGCACAAGTGGTATGGAACAATGCAGGACATCAGCAAAGAAAAAGTAATATATAGGTAGGTACAAAATCGAGATGAAACTGTGGGTTTCATATGTTAGTTCTCTCAACTAATCTAATTCTCAGGTGTGTTATGAGGATAAAAAGAGGGACCAGGAAAGAGAGCAACCATGTACAGTGTCAAGAGCTCTTTAAGGAAAAGTGTGGAGCAGAAAACAGAATTTAGCATATCCAATCAAAAGTATGCATGGTATTGTTTCAAGAATGTACAGACTCTTCACAAAGACTGAGACGATTGGTTATAAACCTTTGATTAGATAATGCATAAATACTAAAGCAAAATATGTATTTGAATCTAATTTGTATTCCAAATAGAATCCCTTGGCGGAAGAGAATAGGAAACAAAGATTCAAGGCGATCCATGCAAGTGATGCGAATTTATATTCATTTTACTTTTACTTTACATTTGTATACTTTACATTTGCCTTTTCACTAGCAAATGACTCTGATTCTTATCCCAACCAGGGAAAGAATTTCTCCTTCTGCGGATGCTATTTTAAGCGCAATGAACTTTCGTGCCATGCCTAATTTCTACCAAGCTCTCTTTCCATGAGCCAATTAATTAACTGCATGCACTTGATGGTTGCAAGGTTCTATTTCTACAGTTGCAACTGCAAAATTTGAAAGCATTAAGAAAGTTGAAGTTATGCAAATGCAGTGGTACCTTCTGTGGTCACGTGGATTTAGCTTTTATCCAGGGAGCACAAGACATATCCAAGGTTTGTAGGGGAGAGAGACAGAGAGATAGCTTCCTCAAGTTTTTATTACAAACATAATTCCTTCCGCATTGGACTTTTTGAGTTTTCTTAATTATCCACTGTATTACATTTCTTTTTCCCCTTTATTATTTTGTATTGATTTTAAAGAAACATTTACAATTACCCATTACCCAACACCCATTCCAACAGTTCAAATCCACGTAGAGCATTCAAATAAATGAACCAACTGGCTAAGAAAAAACAATTCTTTCATTTTGGGAGATCAAGTTATCAAGGTATGATACAAAGTATAAAAGACATTAATATGCTCCGGGTGGAACTTACATTGCAAGACATTTCATTTCCAGATGAAGAAAAAGTAGTAAGAACATTAATAATTATTTCTCATTTCAGCCATGACACAAATATATAGTTGGAATGCAGAACACACATTTCAAAGAATTTTATTTCCATTCTTCAGTATCTTGTTAGAGGCAAAATGTTTGGAAATCCCTACAGTGCATTTTTGTATTTTACACCATATTTGAAAATAGTATTTCTAACAATATTGGATTTTATCTCCTATCATCCTTGATAAGTTGCAGCATATTTTTAGCCCTGCTCTACAGAAAGACCTTGGCTATATCTAGCTTTTCAATATGAAAACTACTCAACTTTTCTAAAGACATCTGTTCCAAAATCATATTTATTTCATTTCTCAAAAATCTGTATGCGTGTTTTAATTTCCTAAAAGAAATTATACTCAAGTGCTGAGATATCTTATACTAAATGGTTAAAAAGTGTTGGTAGTCAATAGAATAAAAGTATTAACAGAGATGTCCATAGTCCCAGTTTTACTCTAATATTTCTGCAGGCTATTTTATTTCTAGTTGTTTAACAAAGGCTTAAAACTTCATTTGAGTAAACAATTATTTTCAAAAAAAATCTTCAGTTATGGAGTAAAAATATTTTATAAAGTCTTTAACTGTTACATGTACTTTTCCCTGGAAGGTCCTTATCTTAACAAACCCACATTTCTTTTCCTATTCAAATCTCTTTAAATTGTTATGCAATGAGATATCTTCTTTATACTGTAGCTATATATTTCTCTCCCTCTAGGTGTGAATGGATGGATGGATGGTTTGTTTTTACAATTAATTAAAAGTTGTGATTTTATATGATGAAAAACATGTAATTTGTAGGTGGAAGCTTCAAACATTCCATTCCCACAGCTGAAACTACTGGGTCTTGGTTTGGTTTGGTTTGGTTTATTGGATTTATATGCTGCCCTTCTCCCAAGGACTCAGGGCAGCGTACAACATTAAAAAAATACATATTACAAAAGTTAAAAAAAATTACATAGAATATCCAAAAAATGAACCCAATTAAGATTCACAATAACATTTTTAAAAAATTGGATTAAAATTAACAATAATCAATAATTTATTTTGTTTTGTTCAGGCCAGGCTGGCTTGCTGGAAAATCCAACTTTTTAGGGCGTGTTGGAAGGGCCGGAGGTCGGGGATTATACGACGCTCTGGGGGCAGTTCATTCTTTTTTTTAAATTAAATTTTTTTAATTTTTAATTTAAAACAAATACAACATCCTTCTTTACATGCTATAGAAAGTGTATCAGTTGGTTACAAATAGACTTTTGTGCATCTCTTCCACAGTCAACAAACAATTCATGTTAACTCGAGCGTTTTAACTCAAATATTCATACATGTCACCATCATCATATATCCATTTTCATTTGACTATAATTGTTAATAATAATAATAATAATAATAATAATAATAATAATAATAATAATAATTTTTGTTACTTAAACAACACATGCCCACACCAGTGGGAAAAGAAAAAATAAATTAAAAAAAACCAAAGAAGACAAAAAGAACAAAAAACAAGGCAGGGAAAAAAAAACAAAAGAAAAACAAAACAAAAAAAACAAAAAACAAAACACAGGTATATATTATAAAAAAGTATATCAGCTGGTTACAACATGTTTTGGTGCATCTCTTCCATTAATTCATATTAATTCAAATATCTTAACTCAAATGTTTACCATATTGACATCATTATACCTCCACTTTTAGTTGACTACAGTTATTTAAACATCCTTCATCCTTAACTATGCCAAAGATTTAATCCATAACCACATGCTGACATTTCATTTACTTGTTTGTAAAATCCTCTATTAACATCAAATCCTCATATCCTGTTTTAGCTGAACATCCATAATATTTAATACCAAAAATTCCATCTTCCATGCAGTATAGTTTATTATCATTCTCCCTTCTTTATGTAATTGTATATTGTAACATTTTCCCCATATTAGTTAACATTTAACTGTATATATTTTATTTTATTTTTTAATAGTGATAATTATTGTGATTAATAACCTTTGTATATGGTCCAAAAATATTTCCAACCTTCCCTTCTCATATCCAATTATTATTTATCATATCAACTCCACATTATATACATTACTATCAATATCAATTATTATTCAGCTATATCTATTACAAATAAGAGTAATTAGATTTAGCTAATTTTGAATTGTATTCTTCCATCTATCAGCCTATGTCTCTCCAATAACAAAACCTCCTTAGTCCTATTGCCATTCGTGGAACAAGTTCACCAAACGTTTTTATAAGCAAGTCCAAACAGGAATATCTTCACACCTTTTGCTTAGGATGCCTCTGATGTAATAACGTTGTCCTAGGCTTGTTGCACTTTTCAGCTTGTCTTTAATTTTCAAGGGTGGTATCGAAAATTCTGCAAATGATGTTTCATAAAGTATATATTCTTTAATGCTTCTCATTCCTCCTGCACTCTGTCTTTTGAAATAAATCTTCTGTATGGCTGCCCCCCTTTCAAGCGTTGCATCTCTTTCTCCCTCCGAAGTAAACCAGACGCTCGGCGTGTCAGCAAGTTGAGAAACTTCATTTCTGACATTCTTCATTTGTATTTCAGGAACATTCAAACATTCAGCGTTCTCACTTTTTTCTTCATATTTTAATGTTAAAAACAACAAATAGTCCAGCTTTTTTTCAAATCTTTCATATGTGTCAAACAACTTTTGAAATGCGGAGAAAATCATTTGAAATGAATCATTTGAAGCATGTATAGACGCCATGTTGTGACGCAGCTAGAAGCTTTAAGATATTTGCAAGTAAGAACACGCTGGGAGCTGTGCAATCTTATCTGATCTTAGACCAATACAGCCAAGCAGTAAAAGTGTCAAATTGTAAGAAGCCAAATTATAGTAAATTGGTTTACAGCCCACTTAAGGAGAGTCAGAGGGAATGTTGAAGTAAAGTAATCTTTCCTTTATCCATGTAAATAGCATTCAAAACATTTAAGAAATAGGATAACCACCGGCCATAAACCCATAAAAAAACAACAATTCGCCGCTAGATTCTTCTGTTCTTTGGTTTCAATTAGCTTAAATTTTAATGCGGACCGTATCTCTTTGAGTAATAAAATCAGCTTACCAGTTGAAAACACTTCCATCATTCTTAGGGGCAACCTGCAGTTTCAGTTAGCTTACAGCTAATCCAGAAGGAACTGGCAAAGGAGGTTAAATTCCAAGCCCCCCAGAGACTTTGCGAACGTCTCTGAGGTCACTGGATCTCCTCCAACCTTTCACTGTCTCTCCGGGACAGCTTGGGTCCGAAACGACCCGTTCAATTTCCTTCGGAATAGGGGAATTTCAGGAATAGCCTGAAACTCCGTCTTCTCACTGCTAAGCCCCGCCTTCTTCCTGGGGCAGTTCATTCTTAAGAATCATGAAAAAAACAATAAGGTTGTGATGGAGGCAGACTCAAAATTGAGTTGGAAAAAGTTAGAGAGGCAGGATTTCTCTTATATTGCCAGTAAAAATATCAACAATATATGTAGTAATCAACAATTTGATGCAAATGTATGATTCCCCAAATTTAATCAACCACAAAGTCCCCTACATTAATCTAAAAGTAGAGACGTTCTTATAGTTGTCCCCCATAGTTTTGATTGCAACCTTATAACTATTTTTTTGAAAAAATAACTAAATGAAGAAAATCTGAAATGGTCCATTGAACCTGGGAAGGATGGGTTCTTGCCAGCCTCCCTAGGTAAACTAGACAAGAAATGCAACTAGTTGAGCTAATTCTACTTTTAAGGCTACATTGACAAAATCTTGTAAGTCTGAAGGCATAAGGTCCCACTGCCATTTTTAATCACTTGATCAATCAGGGCAGACTCCTTCTAAGTTTCTTCCCCTGGACTGTCCTTTCCTGTCTTATCATTTCTTAGGTATCTCTTCCCCTCTCCCTTCAACGTCATTCTCACATATATTTGTATTAGCAACTTTAGAAAGTGGTGTGTCTCATGAGGCGGAAAAGTCAAAACTGCTACTAAAGCACTCAACAAACATATTTTGTGTCTGAAATGCAAAAGTTAGCAAATGCATTAAACCCTACACAATGTCCGTTGCAGCTCCTTTAAGTACACAACTGCACACTTTGCTTTTAATTGGAGTGTTTTTTTTGGAGGGGGAAGGAGATAATGATTACTAAACAGTTATTTGTTGAAACAATGCCTTTGCATGAAATTGAGACAGAAATAATGTTGCACAACTAGTTGCTTCCAAATGAACTTTCCCTTTCCCATTCGGAATCAGATGAAGAATCAGAATTCTCACAAGGAGATAATCCAACCGGGATCCCCCTAGGATCCCCCCGATTAGCTTGTAACTTTCTGTTCCTTTGCCAAGAAATATTCCACAACTGAACAGCTTTCTGGGGATCAAAATTTTTGATCTCAGGAGAATTCAGCTGAATGACCATGAGATCCGTCATGCTTTCAAACATGAGTTTTGAACGCAGCCTCATCATTGTCAGCTTCATTTGACCAAAGCCTCGTGCTGCTTCACTGGAACTTGCTGGCAGTGTCAAGAGAAGATCAATAAGGGCCAAAATGTTTGGATATTTATGGAAAAAATCTCTGTTTACCAAATCCCACGTTAAGCTCCGGACGTTTTCATATCTAGAAAAGATAACATTTATTACTAAACATGTTCCTTTTGCTAGTGTAGCAGTAAAACAAACTTGGATTTAAGACAACAGGCTTATTACCTATTATATAGCTCTGCTTTTAGCATATTCCATTCCGTTTCAATTTCATCCACTTTCACTTTGGCCCATTCTAGGACAGGCTCATAATGCTGAATCAGTAGAGATACTCCCGTCTCACCAAATTCTATAAGAACAATCGTATTAATTAAAGCAGTCCATATCGTTCACAAATGAGTCATTTATTAGCCACTGCAGGGTGCTTTGTGTACCTTGTTTGAATTTGTCTGGCCATAGCTTAAAGCTTCCAATGGCGCTTGCGATCAAAACATCTTCACTAGCATCACAAAAACAATCTCGCAGCTGATTCAAGAGACTGCTTAATAATTCTAATCGGGTTGCTGAAATATTTCCATCACCCACAAGAGGGTAACCATGAAAACATGTGATTGTCTCTACCAGACGTTCTCGTGGCCCTGATCTGAGGGGAAAAACATGATACTTAAGCAATTAAACTCTCTCTTTTCAGTTCAGACACGCATATATGCAGTAATTGTTAATATCCAACCTTTTTTGATACACTTGGAGTATCTCCAATGTTGACTGAATCGTAGCAAACACGTCTGCAATGGAAGTGTTTTGATTGTGGGCAACACGAGACAGAATGTTGATGACATTAATGACATCTAATAAGAAGTGAGAAAATTTAACTATGTCTGTTTTTAGAAGAAACTTCAAGAGATCTTTGACTTTTCGTTGATTTGAGGAGTCTGATTCTTGTCCCATCTGGAACTCAACATAAAAAACAAGGTGTTAAAACACTGACAGAAAACTTCTAGTTTTTCAGTTGTTATTCAAATCCTATAGTTTCAAAAAGTATTTACCTTACTCAGGTGTAGGACAATTGCTGGGTAACCTTTCAGAAGGATCTGAAGAGCTGTCTGTAAGCGAAGAAACCATTGAGAACCACCAATTCGAGAAGGAACCACTGGTGTAACTTTATAGGCTTCACAAATTAGCTTAAGGTTGTTCTTATTCATTGGAGAGTCATGATAAAAACAGTACAAGTTTTTTAATAGATCCGTAAGTACATTGAATAGTGGAGTGTTCCTCAATGCCATCTTGTAGGCCATTTCAAGATGGTGAACAAGACAATGAATGCTCTGAATACATGGCTGGATGTCCTTCAATAGTCTAGCTACTCCATTTTCTCCTACCATAACATCTCTACCATCACTGCCAAAGCCAACCAGTTTTCTTGCCCAGTCGTGGGTTGGCAAATTGACTTTCAGATTGGTTTGTAAGGTTTTTAAAATGGCATTTTTCACTGTCAAGGCATCATACATGTCTATGGACTGAATTCCAACAATCTGGCAGTGGATTTTCCCTTGATGTGCAAACTGTATATATACAAGGGCTGCTTCTGTTGTTCCACTGTCCGTAATGCCATCGCTAATGAGAGAGAAGAACTTGCATTTTTCTAATTTTTCTTTCAAGGCTCTTCTTTCCACTTCAGCAATAAAATGAATAAAGATTCTTGCTGCTTTGTCATTTCTGAAAATGGAACCAATGTTCACCCTCTTCGTATCATCCAGTTCACTTATCCAGTCCAGGTCTGTGAAGGGGCGTCCAGTTTTGGCAATGGCATGGCATGTTCTAAAGAGGTTTTCAATTTTTCCCAATGTTGTTTTACTCATGTTCTTTAACACATGCTGAGTGGTATCTGAGTCTGGGGTAGAACTACTAGCTGTTTCCATACAGGAAGCCCATGCATGAGCTTCACTATTATGGTGGTCATCAACTAATTCAAGAATAAAATCATCAGTCCCAGAGCAAAAATTGTGCGTCTTCTCCCCTAGGTCTACATTATGTTTCCGACACAGAGCACAGTACATGATGCCTTTGTCACTGTCATATTTTAACCACGTGTACTTCAACATCCAGATGTTTGGAAACTGGCGACTCTTTGAATAGTTTTGTCTGCCTGGAGTTACATTCTTGCTTTTAAGTTGCTTCAGTGCTGCTATGGCTATAAATATTTCATAATGTTTATGATAACAACATTATAGTGTTTTAACACAATTGCAATATAACTATTATTTTAAGCTACAATTATTAATTATTCCAAACTATAGAAGTTCAACTACTGTATTTGTTACAAAACAATAAATGTGAGGCATCTGAAAATTTCATTTTTTCTTCCATAACCCAAATTTAGTGCAAAGATATATACTGAATTATGTATTAACTAGATTATCTATGTGAAGCTGAAATCTTGTCTTCCCAAAAAATTATGCAAAATATAAAATGTTCATATTTAATCTTTTTAGAAGTTAATACAATCTGAAACTATATTCAGCAGTATTGTTGACTGATTTCAGCAACTTTGGCTGACATGTTTTTATTCCTTATTTTACAATCATAACAGCTCAAAATTATTTCTTTCTTTTATTTTAAGAAGAAGCTATTGGAGACAAATCCAAAATAATATGCCACACTGTGGTTGTCTGAAGCTTCCATTAAATCTTAGGAGTGTTTTCTACAGTAGGAATAAACTCATAGGAATGCTTAATTAAATCCATGCATATTATGCCAAGATTTTTAAATACTGTATAGTGAATTAGGTTTAATGTTATGAAGTTCATAATAGTCATATGAACAGCCTGTTATTATTTCTATTAACAGGGAAGAAATATATACAACAAAGACATATATACTTCTGAAACACATTGTCAGCAAATACATAGAATACTTCAAGTAAGAAATGTTAATAGAAATCTTGTTTTTAATTCAGATATTATAGGGGAACAGCCCTACAACATGTACTGCCATCTGCATTTAAACATAGGATATCTGCAGAAACATCCTCCTTTCATCTAAATTAAAAAAGCACTATTGTGTCATTGCAATGCAAGCCTGTAAAAATGGGGTGTGGATTCTATTATAATGTAGAAAGCTGCTTTCATCATCCTGCTCCCTCCCTGGATACTGTTATCCAAACAATATCTAACAACATATAATATTTTTCATCACAAGAGATGTGTCAAATTTGATTTAACTTGCTATGTTATTTTTGTAACCTTAATTTTGTCTTTTCTTATTTTTATATTGATTCTTTAAAAGTCCATGTGAAAATGCAACCATTTTCTATATACTGTTTCATAATCACACATTATTGTATTTGTTTGCAGAGCAGGCATTATAACCTATTTCATACTATTCGGGAAAGTTCAGAAAATTGTATTACTGTTCAAGTATCTGTTTAGGAATTTGAACCAGGTAGGCTTATCTAAAATAACATTAAAAAACAGCATACCAATAAATTTCATCTCCATCCCTGGAAAGGATACTTTTATAAAGAAGAATAATCAGGTTTATAGGTAGTCCTCGCTTAGCAACAATTGGGACTGGCAACTCTGTCTCAATGTGCCATGGTCACTAAATGGAAATATCACATCCTTGTTTTGGGCTTATGACATCACTTCCATTTGGTTGTTATGCAAATCACTTTGATTGTTAAACAAAACATCCTATGACAACTTACTACCTGTGTTTCCCTGAAAATAAGACCCTGTCTTATATATTTTTGCGACCAAAAAAGGCACCAGATTTTATTTTCAGGGGGGGGGATGTCATCTACTGACTCACCTTACTTGTGTGTGTTTCCCTGGCTTCTTTTTCGCTATCAGAGGCCTCCAGGAATTTCTTCATCCAGCAAGGCTTTCCTGAAGGCCTCTGCAACCAGTAACAGAGCTCTGGAGCTGTGTTATCAACTACAGAGGCTTTCTGGAAAGCCGACTGCAGCAGAAGAAATGAGCCAAGGTCTGCGAGGCCTGGCTGCAACTATCTGAAGGTAAGTAGTATATCAGCTCCACCCCCCCCCCACATCCCCACCCTAGCTTTTTACCTGTGGACCTTGGAGTGGGTAGGGTATTAATTAGGCCTTATTTTGGGGATAGGCCTTATTTTGGGGGGTAGGGCTTATATTGGGTGCATGTGTAAAAATCAAGCTAGGACTTACTTCCTGAGTAGGTCGTATTTTCGGGGAAACACGGTATTTTATTTCTACATTCTCCATTAACTCTGCTTGCCACAAGCCAACTGAGAAGCATGCAAGTGGTGATCATGTGATTGTAGGAGGCTGTGATAGCTGTAAATGCACCTTGTTGCAAAGTGCCTGAATAGCAATTACAGGACCATGAGATATGGTCATAAACAGGAGGGAAACGATCGTAAATGTAAGGGTTGGCCACAAAACTATTTTTCTTAACATTATTGTAACATCTAATGGTTTCTAAATGAGCAAGGGCCTCCTAGATAAGCTTTCACATTTTGTATGAATGAATATTAGAAATTAACTATGGTCACATGAACTTCTTTCCTTTTTTATTATTTAGTATACATTTGTACATTTTTATTATCATTTTAGGAAAAAATGCCTGCTATTTAAAATAATTTAGCAAACATATTATAACTTTTATAAGCAATTCTTTGGAATCTTTTCAGAATCTTGAATTAAACACGTCCTTCATTTTAAAGAAAATGTATGGATTGTCAGGGCACAATGACATTACTATGATATGATATCGTTAAATATTAAGACAATGGAAATATTAAGAGAGTAGAAGATAGTATATTTGAAGAGTCTAAACGGAGATACAAAACATTATTTGACAGAGTTACCTAGCGTCTACATATTTTTAGTTAAAAAAATACAAAGACACACCCTTTGGGTGTACGTGGAAAAGGATGCAAGCATCTATAATAATTGGAATATAAAAAGGACAGCTAAGTCAATTTTATTGAGGGACCTATATGTTAAAAATGTATTGAGGAACAACAGCAGGAAAGTGCAGTGAAGAAAAGTAGGTTTGCACTGTTAATGTATAAAGCAATCTAAAGGTTTTATTTAAAACAACAAATCCACATTTTGTCCTGTTTTTAACCTTTGTAGAAACACCCTTATATACTATGGACACAAATATAATATTTCAATCACTTTAAATCTCAAACAGTCATTAATATGCTATGATAAATATATGAAAAAAGTATTTTCTTACCTTTAGGTGCCACTTGCAGAAACTGCTTATGAAGAGTACTAAGCTGTGAAATAGTGAGTGTACTGTTTGAAGCAGTCTCCACAGATGGGGGACGAGGTGGAAGAGAAGGATCCTCAAATACTTTTATATCACCATTTACGTAGAAATCTATTCCTTCCAGGAGTAACTCAAACTGAATTCTGGAGGAAGTTTCAATACGATGCCGGGCAACCCCAATTAATTTATCCACACTGTAACAATACATATGCTTGAAAATGAAAAACGTGGCAAAATCTAAAATTAATAGTTTTACTGACAATTGATATTTTTCTACTGCCTTTGTCCCTAGAAAAACCAGTGTGATTCTTCAACTCCAGGCATGCTATTAAAATCTATAATTGTATGCTCTCTAGAACATGTGAAACTAACAGCTATTGAAATGCCTTTATTGGAAAAACCAAACAAGTCTCTTGCTGAATCAAATCTCACAATTTGATTGGCATTTGTGCAATTTCCCTCCAGAAGTTGTGTATGCTCCAACCCTGGAAGTTTTTAAGAAGAGATTGGACAACCATTTTTCTGAAATGGTATAAGATTTTCTGCCTAAGCAGGGGGTTGGACTAGAAGACCTCCAAGGTCCCTTCCAACTCTGTTATTCTATTCTATTCTATTCTATTCTATTCTATTCTATTCTATTCTATTCTATTCTTCCTATGAAATTGGAGTGAATTTTTAACTATGTTTGAAAAAACCTTTGTAGCAATATATTCATTTTACTGGGAAAGATCCTATGGGAATGACACAAAGTCATGATATCTTCACATTTCCAAGTACATTATGGATAGAAAATGTTTGGGATTTCCCACCTTAATAATTCTCTCCAGATTGCATTTCAGCCTATGGATTAGCACACACGAAACTAGTTTTTCAGATATGCCAAAATACAAGAGAAGCATAGAGATCAAAAGCTTGTCTTCATTTTGTTTTGTTGGGGTTTCACACAGAAAGAATAAATAAAAAGTGATATTTCCTGCCGTTAATAGAAAGCTTAATGAATAAAAGAGTGGTAAACAATTGCATGGCTCATTCAAAAAACTATTCACATCTGTTCAGTAAGAAAAAACATATATTTTTCATTTCTTTCAATAAATGCTACTTTTTAAACTATAATTCATGCAACCAGTACTTAACTACATATACACACCCAAGATGTAAACTATTACTCACAATTTGCTGTTACCAGAATTATAGAAACACAACTGTAGCTTGTCTATTAAAGATAATGCAGAATTTCTGCATCTTATGTATTCAAGCTTTTACTTGAACTTAAATGATTTTTACCTCATTTCCTCTATTGGAACATAATATTATTTCATTCTTAACAATTTATTACCTAGACATTTCAGCAAGATATCTCTCGCCAAGCCATTTTTCCATATTCCTGTATGTTTCTTCTGCCTTTGATTGTAGATCCTCCAGGAAAGCTAATCCTTTAACTTTTAACAGCTCAAGACGAGATTTTGCAGCCTCCGCTATTTTAAAAATGGCTTGTAGTTAGCATAAATCCAAACACATTCATCATTTTTGAAGGTCTAACATTCATTAGATTAAGCATTATGTAGGAAACAGAGCAATTAATTCTGTATACAGGTAGTCCTTGACTTACAACAGTTTGTTTAGTGATTGTTTGAAGTTACAACAGCATGGAAAAAGTAACTTATGACTGTTATAACCATTGCAGCATCCCCTGCTTATGTGATCAAAACTCAGATAATTGGCAACTGACTCATATTTATGATGATACCAGTGTCCTGGGATCATGTGATCACCTTTTGTGACCTTCTGATAAGTGAAGTCAATGGGGAAGCCAGATTCACAATTATGTTACTAACTTAAGAATTGCAGTGATTCACCTAGCAACCATGGTAAGAAAGTCTTAAAATGGGAGGAGAATTACTTCTGTTACCTTAGCAACAGAAATGTGGGGCTCATTTGAGGACTACCTGTATCAACACCAGTGACGTGCGGTGAAGCTTATGGCTGGTGAGGCAAAAAGAAAGAAAGTGGCTTTTGCCCCCCCCCCCAGCAGCTATGTCCGAAATAGAGGCGTCCCACACCCTGCAACTATGTCCGACGCAGCTGCAGGGTGCAGGGCGCCTCTATGTCAGACAGAAGCAATGGGGCACTTTCTTTCGGCTTTTGCCTGCCCCGCAGGGCAAACACTTCTACCTTGCAGGCGCCAGAGCCGCAAGCCACCAGGGGTACGTCCCGCCCGCAGCAGAAGAGCGCCGGTTCCTGCCCAGGCTGGAGCGAGAGCCATGGAGGTGAAAGGTGAAGAGAGGTGGGAGGGTGTTCCAAGAGGCCCCCTCCCCTTTTTGCACTCCACAAGTCAGGCCCACAGCGGCAAGAGGCTCAGCTCTGCTTCTATTGTCTCCCCCCCTCCGCTCCAGAGAAGCCGGCTGTGGGCAAGTCTCCACCACTGTTCCCTCTAAGGTGCGCGCCTGTGCGGCCGCGCACGTGACTAGAAACCCCCGCGCAGAGATTTCTAACTGCCGCGCAGAGCTTTCTACCAAAGCAAACGTGGGGAAGTCCTTTGCAGGCGGCTAGAACTGGCCGCCTGCAAAGGACCTCCCCAGACTTGTTTTGATGAGCCGCCCGTGGCAGTGGTGCCTCTCTCTCCACGCGGAGCACCTGAGCTGGCTCCCGCGTTATCCCTCCCCCTTCCTCCTCTGCCGTGCTTTTGAGGCCGCGGGAGCTAGTAGGAAAGCGGCGGAGGTGGAGGCGATGGCAGGGATAACCCAGAGCCCAGCTGAGGTGCTCTGAGCGGAGGGGGAGGCACCACCGCCGCTGCTTTGCCAGTGAAGGAGAAGGAGCAAGAGGACTGGCGGCTTTGAAATGGTCCCGCCGGCTGCAGATTTGATTCGGCGTAAGCAGGGGCCGAACACATGCTGAGCCGACTTTGTGCAGTGAGGCGGAGTAATTCAACCCCCCCCCAAAGAACACGTGTGTGTGTGTGTGTGTGTGTGTGTGTGTGTGTGAGAGAGAGAGAGAGAGAGAGAGAGAGAGAGAGAGAATTGGGTCAAAATTGGTGGCCAAAGGAGTGGAAGGAAGGAAGGAAGGAAGGAAGGAAGGAAGGAAGGAAGGAAGGAAGGAAGGAAGGAAGGAAGGAAGGAAGGAAGGAAGCCCTGCCCCCTGTGAAAAAAACTGAAGATGGAGCAGTGAATGAATAAGCCATAAAAGCAACAAACAGTCTTCATTTAATTACTTGTATTGTAGTCTGATGTAACATGTTTTTAAAGTTAACGTTAGTTAGAAAAGATAGGGTACAAAACTTAAATAATAAAAAAAATTCTACATTCATTTTGAAAAATAAATGCAATACTTGATTAATTTCATATCTTTATTTAAAATAGTTTTGGCATGGCATATCATTTTATTGACTCAGTTGGAAATGATGTGGATGTTGTATCTGATTCTGAGGCATATATATTCTTAAGTAACATAACATATGGCATATTGTCCAAACTTGCTAGACTATTTAATTGATCTTATTACTTTAAAGGGGGAGAGTTTCATGAATTATTTTATTACATTTATGTTGCATTTATATATTATATTTATTACATTTATATTCCACATTATATATTTGTATTGTTATTTTAGTGTTTATTGTCAATTTTGATAGATATATTGATATATCAATACTGATTTTAATCATACTAAATAACAATTACTGCTATTATTTATCAGCATTAAATATTTACATTTTTAATATCGAGTTAGTCATATTTTAGAATAATAGGATTATCTTTTAATAGGATAATTGGCAAAATCTAATTCAAATGTGATGGGTTGCATTCCAAAGGAATGTGAGAGGACAGGTTGCCTGCAAAATGCCAGGACCCAGGACCTGTTGGTGCCATGTCTCTCTCTAGCCAATCTAATGATCTAAAAGCTGAGCAGAAGTCTTTTTTTTTCCAGGGTGAGCGGAAAAGTATAGTGTTTGAGTAGCACATTTTCATGTCTGGCATTCATCAGGCTGAAACCTTGCTCACAATTGGTGCTTGGCGCTTGGAATGTTGCGCAAATGTCCAGCAGACGAGACAGAAGTTCAAACTGTTGCTCTCTTAGGTGCTCAGGCATGAAACTGTGCCGCTCAAACACTATACTTTTCCGCTCACCCTGAAAAAAAATTAGAGGGAACATTGGTCTCCACAGCCCCGGTTCCGTCTCCAAGCAGCCCCCAGAGGAAAGGGGCCAGCCACGCTTCCCCCCTGGACTTTCTGGGAGTGGAGGATCCGCATTCCGCTCCCCCTTCCAAGCCCCGAGTGGCCAGCCTTTCGCCTCCGCGGCTCTCGCTCCAGCCTTGTCCGGGCTCCTCCTCGGCGAGCCTGCCGGAGCTCTGGGACAAAGCGGCAAAAAATTCCTTATGCAAAGGAGGCCCGTAGTTCTCTCGCCTCCCCCTGCAGTTAGCACTAAGCACTAAGCAGAGTCATTCTGGCAGCAACTACCTTAGCCTTTTTCCTTTTAATTTAATTTTCTTTTCTTTTCCTCATGACACTGGTGAGGCCCCGCCTCCCCTGCCTACCCTGACTGCACGTCCCTGATCAACACTGTTGGATTTCTGCAAAAAAAAAGGCTCTTGTAACGACATGTATACTTAAAACATGGTTTTGTAATGGATTACGTTAATAAATATAGTTTCACAATATAAAACTATGTTTTGAACTAACCATGGTTTATGAATACATCACAGATAAATTTTATCTGCTACACCAGTCTTTTGGCTGCAAAGTAATGTTCTTTGTTGTTTTTGGTGCACGATTCAATCTAGCAAAGAACAATTTGGCCTTATTTTGTTTCTGTTCTTAGAAAATTAAAGTAATAAATGAAAGCGATTTTCACAAATATGGTAAGCCTAATACATGGATAATTGGGGTTATTCAACAAACTATGGATAAACCAAACCACATTAACCAACACCTGAACCTAAAAAAAAGGTTAAGCAGAACATCTACAAGAAGTTCAAGCGAACATAGTTAATATCCAAGGCAAATGTCTACGGAGATTCTCAATCATCCAGGTTATGGTTGTTCCAAAAGTGCTGGACTTTCTTGTTTTTTTCCCTTGAAAATATTTTGCTTCTCATCCAAGAACTGAAGAAACTTCTTAGAGAAGCAAAATGTTTTCAAGGAAAAAAAACCCAAGAAAGCCCAGTTGTCTTTCAGACAGCATCTTTTGACATCCAAAACAAATGTTGGGGTTTTATTTAATTTTCTCAGCCCTAAACGGGTAGATATTTAACCATTGTGTTTGCAGAAATTATACCTTCATGCTCCAGTGCAGCAAAATATTCCTGTTTCAATTTAAGCTTCAATTCTTGCTTCTTTAATTCCTCTGGGGATAAAGGAGTAGCTACTAGTTCAGTGGCAGATGGAGTATGTGTTCCTGGAGGAAAAAAGTAATATTGTAAAAAAATCTGAAGGTAAAAATGTTTGAATAGCTTTTATCTTTGTATTAACAGACAGCTAATAAAGTAATATAGGATTTCTCAAACTGTGTGATGCTTTGTTTCCCCCATAAATACAGGTAGTCCTCAATTTACGACAATTGAGCCCAACATTTGCGTTGTTAAGTGAGACAGTAGTTACGTCAATTTTGCCCCATTTTACAAGCTTTCTAGCCACAGTTGTTAAGTGAATCACTGCAGTTGCTAAGTTAGTAAGGGATGTGAAGTGAATCTGGCTTCCCCATTGATTTTGCTTACCTGAAGGTCACAAAAGATGATCACGTGACCCCTCTCCCAGGACACTGCAACCGTCATAAATATGAATCAGTTGCCAAGCATCTGAATTTTGATCACATGACCATGGGAACATGCAATGGTGTGAAAAATAGTGTGGAAAAGTCACCCTTTTCAGCTCCATTGTAACTTAAAATGGTCACTAAATGAACTGCTGTAAGTCGAGGATTACCTGTAAATGGTTGGACCATGCTCAAGAGTGTATGGATAAGATAGTGCTTAAATTGTCAAGGCAAAATGAGAGTGCTGTGTAGTGATTGTCCAGTTTGGTGTACTTAAAACTTTCTGGCATTTTCCTGGGGCCACTTATTATGTTGGGTTCTGGCACTGAGTCTATGGATCATCTCTAGATAGCTCAAGCACTGCATTTGTGCTCAACCACAAAATATTAGGAGGTTTGCAAGTGAACGGCGCCTCAAGACTGGAAGTGGGAAACAAGATTAGGCAAGAAGGCCCTGAACCTGGCCAGGTCATCTTGGATAGCATTTAGCCAGGCTGTGCACAAGTTTCAAAAGGCCAGGCCCACCTTCTGAAACTTGTGCACAGCCCAGCTCAGCATCAACAGCTCTGTGAAGTTCATTCCCATCTGAGCAGAGCAGGAATAAGCGCAGTCCTTCTCAAATCTGCTTGTTACCCTTTGAGAACCTCTGACAGTTCTAAAAAAGGAGTTTCATTCAAATATTTATAAAACACAAAGTCTGAACTTTGCTCATTTATCAAGAGTTGTTTGCCTAGTGTTGCTGCAGGAGAAATTTCCTGACTTGCCTTCAAAAGTTGAAGGTGCTCCATCACTGGAGGATTTGAAGAAGAGACTGGACAACCATTTGTCTGAAATGGTCTCCTGCTTGAGCAGGCGGTTAGACTAGAAGACCTCCAAGGTTCCTTTCAGCTCTGTTGTTCTATGTTCTATGAGTTAGATCTGCAGCAATGAACCCAAATAAAGCAATCATCCTCCCTGAAAAAATTCTGAGCATATATTTGCAACCAGATGTTTTTAGTCTGTGTGTGCTTCTTCCCTAGAGTAAATATTCTCCTGGATCCTAGCAAGTTTCAGGACAAAAAAAAACCTAACCCAAACTCTTTCTGAGTTTTGGGGAAAAGGAGGAAACTCTTTCCCAAGTTCCATAAAAATGTCTTTTGGTGTTGTCTTAACTAGACCATTCCTCCTCAACCTGGCTCTTTTGAATGTTCCCTGGAAGTACAACCTAAGAATGCTGGAGTTTTGTTTCCATTACATCTGGAAGATGCGGAGAAGTTTTAGGATGGTGTGGACAAGGTGTTTTTCTTACTCTTCTAAGTATCTGTTTGCTGGTCCTGCTCTGAATAGGACCACAATATGTCACTAAACTTTGTTTACCTTTCTTTTTTCCTTTCTTATCGTCTTTGCTGTCCTTGGCTTTGACCGCTTTCCCATCTTTTCCACCTTTTCCTTCCTTTTCGCCTTTTCCTCCTTTCCCTTTTCCTTCCTTGCCACCTTTGCCAGCAATTGCTATTGAAGATCTGAGGCGCTCTTTTTCCTTCATTTCCTCCAGAAGCCGCTCTTTCTCCTCTTCCGCTTCTTTTGACTGAATTTCAGAACTCACCTAAAATTTTATATACCAACGTTTATTAATAGAAATTTTAGAAGCATTAAAGTAGAACAGTGGTGAAGATGCTTTTTGAGCAAGAATATTGTTAGGTAAAGGTTAAGGTTCCCTGCACATGTGTCCTAGTCATTTCTGGCTCTAGGGGAGGTGCTCATCTCTGTTTCTAAGCCGAAGAGCCAGTGCTGTCCAAATACGTGTCCATGGTCATGTGGCCACATTGAACACGCACAGAGCGCTGTTACCTTCCCATCAAGGTGGTTCTTATTTTTCTACTTACATTTTTCATGTGCTTTTGAACTGCTAGGTTGGCAAAAGCTGGGACAAGAAACGGGAACTCACCCCGTTACATGGCACTAGGGATTTGAACCGCTGAACTTCTGATTGACAAGCATTTAGCATATCAAGTTAGAAGCATGCTTATGCTGTTGCTGCCGTTTTCACTTCTCAGCTTGCCATTGAACCGGAGGTTGTGGGGAAGACCAGGTTTGGAATGCCAGTTCCAGGTGACAAGAAGGAATTGTCCCATGGGAACCAAGATCATCTAACCAGATTGTCGACAAAGACTTCAACAGTTTCCTAGACATCTAATTGGACAACATGACCTGTACTAATGAGGGTAGGAAGAAACTATTATCTAACTATGCAAAAACCACAGGAATTAAGTAGAGCTGGTTTTGCTTTCAGTCTGTGCTGAAATGATGTACTCAATAAATCTTTGCAAAAAAGAGATTGGATCGTCTCAGCAGTGCTTGCTTATTTGGGTTCGTCAGTTGGAATCCTGACATAGGAACTATATGAAGTTATGGTGGATCCCCTAAAAAGAATTGGGGACCTGGTTCCAGAGTTCCAACATCATGCACACATTTTGTTTCTCTCTTTTATCCCCAGACATCTATGACCCGTCTCTTTAAATAAAGGCTTTACCTACCATGGAAGATATAGCTGTTGTAATATAATGCCATGTCTCTGTGAGCAGTTTCTCATCTGGGCTGAAATTAAATATTACACTTTCTGAAAACAGATCCTCCTTGATCTTAACTGGAATCAATTTGATCCTTTCTCTGTTAACTTCTGGTGAAGGAGATCTGTGAGCAATCATAGGAATTCTTAAAGAAAGGGGAGGAAAGAGATAAGTAAGTCCTGCTTCCCCAGATGCTCTATTTTTAATGTATTGACTATATTTCTACAGGTTTACAGATTTTAACAGAAAATGTAGCACAAGCTTCAAAAGTATGGCTGACATTTGGGTTGGTTACACTTGCAATGGTGCCCAAGAGTGAATCACAAGTTGCAAGTTCTCCCATCATGCTTAGGACATTTAGTGCATAAATTGATTTTTGAGTTTTCTAGTTTCTTGTATCACTTTGCTTGATGAAGCGTTCTTGAAAACTCATTTTCATATTGTTTTATGCTGTTTTAATTCAGTTTAATACCTACTTAAGTGTATTGCTTTTATTTTGTATTTCCCTTCCCTCTTCTGCCCGCCCCTGAAATGCCAGGTGTGGCAAATTCCCAGTTATAGGGGATATATGTTTACTAATTAGAGAAACATAAAATACATATCTTTATCTAATTTACATCTCTCACACTTTGCTACCACAATACTTTCTTCCCACACATATTTAACAGTGTACATGTGACATATGTAATTAAGGAGTATGATTTGGATCATGAGGTTGTGGCTCTTATTTTTTGATGCTCGTTCCTTTGAGTGCTTTTGGAGTGGCTGCAGTCCAAAATGTAATGGGTGGAATCAGAAGCAAAATAAATTTTATTGCATATCATTTTGCTTTAATAATCTAATTTAATGGAAAGTTAGTTAATAAGTTAATGTTAATGATTTTTTTTGTATTCATGTCAAAAGCTCTGAGGTGTTTCCGGGTGGAAGTGACATCACTGTTGCCTTGGGGATGTCCAGTTGGGGGCTCCTTCCATGTTCCTAGCAGGAGCTAGAGTTAAGGATAACAGCTCAATCCCGCCCCACGGCAGCTGTCACATCTCGAATGCGAACTTGCCAACCTCCTGCCCAGAGTTCCAGCCACTTGAGACACCATGCTCTTATGTTAATAATTAATAAATAATAATTAGTTAATTACAATTAACTTAATTATTAACCATAAATGTAAGAGCCATGGTGGTGCAATGGTTAGAATTCAGTATTGCAGGATAATTCTGCCAACTGCCAGGAGTTCAATTCTGACCGTTCAAGATTGACTCAGTCTTCCGAGAGTAGGGCGGCATACAAGCTAAATAAATTCAATTCAATTCAATTCCATCCTTCCAAGGTTGGTAAAATGAGAACCCAGATTGTTGGGGGCAATAGACTGACATTGTAAATTGCCCAGAGAGGGCTGTAAAGCACTGTGAAATGGTATATACATTTAAGTGCTATTGCTATTAATTATTTAATACTTATTAATATATCTCCAATCACATATTTCACCATTTTCCTGTCTCACTGAAAATTACAATTTACTAACAATTGTTGGATAGTCCCTGTGGCCACTCTTCAAGGAGGCTGCTTTGGGTTTCAGACCATTCCATTCTCATTTAGCTATTTTTGTGTTATTTGACTGGCCCTGGTTTTCTAGGGCCTCACATAGAGATGTTTTGTATCAAACACATATACACCTTTTTAAAGCTCATGTTTCATACCAGTTATGAATATATAACGGTAGTACATTCATACAAGTATTCTTTCTCCTATTTATATGTACTCCAACACAAATATATTTATTTAGTAATTGCTGCAGTTCTCCCATTTTTATCATACATTTTCATCTTGGACTCTTCCATAGATAGCTTTCTTTCCATCACATCTATTAAGGGTATTCTGGAAAAGTCAGAGCTGGTGTCTGTTGGAATTTTGCCTTCCATTGCTCTATAATAATCACTTAGAAGTTTTTTGGTATCTTGGAAACGGTCCATTTCATCCTTTATGATGTCCAAAGAAAACAAAAAAATTAATCCTCTTATCCCTCTGAAAATGCACGACAATTTTACAACATCTATACTGTTGTTAGAAAACTATTCTTAAAAGAATCCCTTCTCATCTTTACAATTGGGGTTCCAATGTTTTGGAACAAAGGAGCTAGTGCCCAATTTTGTACATTTGAGCTAGGAATTAATAATGTTAAAGGACTATGAGTTTTAACTATATGTTAATTAAGCATCCATTAATAATACTATTATTCCTGTTGGAGATTTATAATACTGTAGCTAAGCCAACAGACCTGACACAAGCTGAACATATTTTAAAAATCACAATTAAGAGAACAGTCATAAGATTGTATGCATCATTAATTATCTGTATGTGTTGTTTCTCTCTCTTTATCTTAAAATATGATTGTACTCCAACATTAACCATGAAGGTTTGATCAAATGTTTTAACAAATGTGTACTATATATTTGGAAATAGCAGATATGATTATTAATTAATTTAGCATTGCTGAAGATGCAGTGAATGTAACACTAAACCATGGTATGTTGAACAAGTAATAATAGTCTTGTCTGTCTATAGATTCTACAGAATAGAGCAAAAATATGAGTAATTGTCCAAAACCATCTAGTTTGGGCCTAAATGATAATTTTCACTCAATAATTCTTCAATTAGCATTTTAGTTTCATTCTACAATTATGCTTAAATCCAACAAGAAAAATAATGTCAAGTACAATTTGCTAGGTTCAGAGAATCTGTACATCTGAAACAAAACTTTATGCACCTGTCATCCTTTTGATTTATTATTAGACTAAAAGCCGCTAAATATATAACTGAAAAGTAAAAACAGTGCCATGTATTCATGGGAAAATTCACAAAGCCACAATCTCAAAAGGGGGAAACAGAGACAGAAAGAGAGAGGAACCACAACAATAAACAATCCAGTTGAGTAGGACAATGATCAGGTCAAAGGTTTCAGCTTAAACTTCTTAAATCTGTACCAGATCTCCTCTAGCTTCTGCCAGTTCAGGGGTCTTGGGATTGAACAAGATACAGAATAAAAATATTATCTATCCTAATGCTACCCATGGTAACCTCTTTTTTGGTAATTTGTTGCATTTCTATCTGATATTCCTCCTATGTACCTCATTCAGGATCCCTTATGAGCCTACAAATAATGATGTCAACCCTAAGCTCAGTCTCCAAGAAGGATTCCTGTTACTGTTTGTATGAATCAGGGCCATGAAGAACCTTGAATCTGATTCTTTTGAGATACACTTAATGAATATTGGGTTTATCTTGTTTGGATGACTTCAAACAAAAGCTGGACAGATATTTGTTGGGAGATAGGCAGCGGGTTAAATTTAATAGTCTATGTGGCTCTTTGCAATTATGATGTTATGTTTTTCCACTTCACTGTATCTGTCCAGTGGCCTAGAGAGAAGACTTTCACCTTTAAGGATTCATATGTTTGGAAAAATGGAACAGGAGATTAAGAGTAGACTGGTGGTGGTGGTGTGCTTGTGTGTGTGTGTGTGTGTGTGTGTTGGTGTCTTAACATAGTTCTCCACCATACTGGTCATTGGTTTGGAGCTGTTACCAATGGCCAGACTTGCACTGTGGATTCCTGTTTGGACAGGCAAAGCTACCCCAGTCACACAAAGCTAAGACTCTATCAACAATTTAAAAGTTTACAAACACCAGGGTTTCATGTGACTTTTTGAAGACCCAATAAATATTGTAGTGAGAAATGTGAATTGGTACCCAGTGGACTGTGCTATACAACGTGAATGTGACATCCATGCTGTAATGTAGTTTTGAACATTCATGTTCTATTTCTGCAGCCATAGGGTTCCATTGCAACTGGATTATAGAACTGTTATTTAATAACACTCCAAGCAATAAATAGCACAAAATGTTGAACCCTATACATTTGAATAGCAGAGAATTATTAATTATATTGGCTATTTTTCTAATAATCTAGTTATTCCTCGTTTCAGCCAAAAATTCATAACACATGAAAATGCAAAGCTCCTTTTATCATATTCCAGACCTGCATAAGAGAAAAAATGTGGTTCATCAGAAGCCCAATTCGGTCGGGCAACCAGCCATCGTTCATAATATCACAACGTTCCTGCTCAGCTTCTTCTCTCCTGTTCTCACAGATATCCCACAAGCGATCTCTTAAATCCTAAAAAAGATTTTTTTAAAACCAATAATGTTCTGAAACGTTCAAAATGTTCCATCCCAATCCTCCCCCCCCCGCCCCGCTCCCCATAAACTAGCTAAATACAGTTCCACTTCAGATATCAGCTGCTAGAGTTCCCACTTTCACACATACTGGGACTAAGGATCACTTCAGTTATAATCAAAGTGCAATTTTAAAGGTGACTTAAGGAGTGAAAATTTGCAGACAATAGACACAAACTATATTCAATCCATCAAATTAAACGTTTATGTTTACATTCAATTTAGTGATCAAATATGGTTCTGAGCCTAAAATATCATTTATCCCTGCCTTATATGTACCAAACCATACAAAAACTGATAATATTTTCATGGTTTCAATACAACCAGAGGTGGGTTCCATCCGGTAATTCGGCCTGCCACACCCCTGAACTGGTTCTTTCAATGGCACTATAGGCGGTGCCATCTTGTTTTTTGCTTCTGTGCATGTGCAGAAGTAATTTTTTACTATTGCGCATGCACATGTAGTGCATATCAAGCACGCACAAACATGCAGTGCGTCTCTGAGCGAACCGGCAGTAGCATCAGCCAGAACCCACCCCTGAATACCCAAAATCTTATTGTTACAAAATCTAAAGCAGATTTTCTTCATGTAGAATGGCACAGAGAAGACACACTATTCATAGAGTTTGCACTATCTACAATCTCTTTTTGCCAGAATGGTTGCTGTCTGAAAAAATAAAGGATTAGATGGGACATTTTTTGGCCGGGGAGGGGGGGGGGCACTGGTGGGAGACAAAAGCTACCAATACTATCAGGTGGATCTGGTATCCTTTACAGAAGCATGGAACATTCATCAGATACAAAGGTTAATTGTGAATGTGAATTGGATTCTTTCTAGGGAAGTTTTCATCATTGAAAGCCTCCCTAATGGGCAAGAAATCAGATTATATATGGTTGTTATTGGTTTTTTATACCAGTTTTATGGCAAACACCTCGGGCCATACATCACACAGGGCAAAGAAACATGTTGATTTCCAGCTCTTCAAGCAGCCAATAGAGCCAATAGTAAGGGATTGTGGAAATGAAAATGCAGAACATCTGGAAAAAGAACTACTATTCTTAACTTACACAGTCCAAGGCTATAGAATATGTTGGTGGCTAATGTTTTTTCTCATTGTAAGGTGCTGCTTCTCTGTGCCATTTGTTTTATAAAATGCTTAGTAGAAATCTCCGTTGCTTGCAATTTAAAACATTTCTCTCTTTTTAAAGAAGTAAAATAGATCAAATTGGAGGAAATCACACTTTGATTAATTTTCAACAACAATTCTAGTTATTAGGCAAAACAACAAGAACAACCCTCTCCCAGAACTAAACTATAGATGTTTTCTGTTCTAGAAAAATGCTTGAATAGCTTTTCTTTCATGAGTTATATTTGTACAATTTAATATTAAAATCATGAAGAAAATAAAGGTAACATTGAAGCAAACATTTCCATAAACTGACATTATGTTAATTTATTCTATTATACCAAAACATACTTTACTTTAAAAAAAAAACTTTCAGGGTACACTGAAAGTATTATATTGCTAATCTGTTTACATGTTTGCATGCATCATTTGAGGACATGTTTTTACTGTTTAGTTTTTTCAATGAAATAGGAAAGGATGTGACTTCACTGCTTATATCTCAGTAATTTATGATGGATTAAAAAAGAGACTGTTTTTTAAAAAAAACTCCCACTTTCTACCGCAGTGTGGAAAATTATTGCCTCAATGAGGCTTTAAGCACTGCTTTTTTAAAGACAAAGTTTCTGTTCCTTTCCCTCTTTTATCTGACTCGCAAAGCTGCTTGGATAGGTGAGACCATAAACTTGTCATTCCCAGTAACCTAAGCAGGTGTTGTGGTCAGTGGCCACGTTTACCATGTGTTTTTAGAGATAAGCCAGTTTTTAGTCCTTTCATCTTTAGATTCTCGCTAGATACCATGAACTGAGAACCTAGTAGAGTTTTCTGTCTTACATTGAGGAAACCAAGCTCACTGGCACATTTAAGAGTACATTGGTGGCAAACAAATAATCCTATGTTCAATGAACCATAGAATTCATTGATCGGTTAACTAATCTCATCACCAAAATATATTTATTCTGTGGAATAAATGGGGGACAGTCACTAGGTAAAGTCAGAAAGCTGTGTTTTAAAACATAATGCTTAAGCCTTGATATCTATCTGTAGTGAAATTAATCCTTAATTTACAACAGTTCATTTAGTGAAACGTTTGCAGTTACAACAGCATTGAAAAAAGTAACTTATGACCATTTTTCACACTTAAAACTGTTGCAGCATCCTCAGAGTCATGTGATCAAAATTTAGATGCTTGGCAACTGAGTCAGATTAATGACGGCTGCACTGATCCAGTATCGTGTGATCATCTTTTGTAACCTTTTGATAAGCAAAGTCAATGGGGAAACCAGATTCCCTTAGCAACTGTGTTACTAACAACTGCAGTGGTTCACGTAACAACTGTGGCAAGAAAGGTAATAAAATGTCTCACTTAGCACAAAAAAATTGGTGGCTCAATGGTAGTCTTAAATCAAGGACTACCTGTATGTTCACGTCTACTTCAACACAACCTTATAATTTAAAGATGCTCCATATTTTTTCAAACCCTTTCCCAAGTTTTTTTTTCTTTTACAAGAATGTCTTTGGGGAAAAAAAGATAAACCAATTGTCTTTCATGGAGTGAGAATTGGTAAAAACAATGCAAAGTATTTTCTGGCACTAGTTTATTTCAGTGGAAGCTGTTTAGAAATGAAGCCTCGAGGTATATTTCCCTACAATGCCACATTCATCTTGATAAGAAACAAAACCAACTTGCTATGAATTAGTAAACCATCTCCTACTTTTAGTTAATTCTTACGGTAACTCTTTGATGTAGTTCTTCTTTTGTTTCGTCATCATCCCATAAATCATCAGACACTGAATTATAATCCATTTGCCACTGAGTCACAAATTCCTGCTTGTGGTCTGGACGCTTCAAATAGTCCTTGAAATGGTTTCTGTGGACAGTGAAATGAAAGATCCATCCAGGAGGTTGGAAGACAGCAGAAAAAGAGACATGAGGAAGTTGAACCCAGCAGTCCCAACACTCACCTTATGTCTGACAGGTAATGAATGATAACATGTTGCTCATGTCTGAGGCATCGAAGGGTTGCTTTGGTGCTATTGATATATGATCTCTCTATTGTTTCCCAATAAGGAACTAGGAATTCTGCTATTTCCTGTTAAGTTGTAAAAATACAGGATTCACATGTATTTATCTATACATTGCCTATCTTAAATGTTAAGGAAAAGAAGAGCATGTCATATGTAGCCTCAGGTTATGTATCAGCCAAGTCCTATTGGTCTATATGGAAAACTTTCTGATAAGAAAGTTTCTTCTTACTCATTCTCACATGCTAGATAAATCCAGGCAATAATTGCCCTGCTATCAAGTTTATTTATTTTACTGCACTGATTTTTATTTTTCTTGACTAGAGTGCTGGGTCAAGTTTGCTGTATAGGTAGCTACAGTATACCAAACAGGAAGTGTGTAAAAATAGAATATAGATTGTGTCTCACACTAAACAGCCTAAAATTCTCTAGTCTTGGAAACCTTTCCACACCAAAATCAGAGAAAATGAAATGGTGGCAGTTCTGTCTAAGTTATATGAACAAAGCAGTTGCGGTTTTAAAGTTTACAGTGGTGTGTGAATCTAGCTATTTGAGTTAATTACTATTACTGAGCATAAACTATGTCTTAATGCTGTCATTAGACAGTGCTGACAGAATCAGATTTCCTTGGAACAGCAGAAGACAAATATTGAAAAATAAATATTAAAAACTCACTTTTCTCAAGTTTTTTTAATGTAACATTTCACCCCTCATGTCTTCACGTTGAACTAGCAAGATAGATGGTAAGAGCCATTCTTAGCTAGTTGCTGAATGTAAGGGTGAGGATCTGAAGAATCACATATCAACCTAGTATTGTATAAATATGGCAGAGATTTCTTTCAAAATAATAAAAAAAGACAAAATGAAGCTAATTTCTCCAGTTTGATCCAATTGTCCTCTAGATGTATGGTAACTACATAGAATCCTTAGACACGTTGCCTAATCTGGATGTGGATTTGGATCACAAAACATATTTCTGATCACTGAACTTTGCAAGAGAAGGAAGGAAAGAAGGAAGGAAAGGAAAGGAAAGGAAAAGAAAGGAAATGATAATCATAAACTGCTGTTTCTGGACAGCTTACTTGGGGTACTGGATCATCACAGTAAACCCATTCACTTGACCCAGGTTTGATTGTAGGTGGTTCAACAGTACTAGAAGGCAACATATCTTCAGGGGAAGATGACGTCTGCCCTTTTCCTCGTGGAGTTCCTTAAATACAAATAAAAGTAAAATGCCTCTTTTTCCAGGGAGAAGATAAGAAGGAATGACTTAAGAACAATAGAGAACAGTATCTTTAGACTGTCTTATGCCATAGAAATATTGATGTTTTGCTCTCATGGCAATCAACTTATCACCCTTATAAATGTGCTTTTTTGGACCAATATTTGGGGACTTTGATTTTGATCATAGTGTCATATGTATATTTGTTTATGTAAGTATGTATGTGTTTATATTTGTGTCTGTACATGAAAAGATGCTGTAAAGTTTCTTAGGAAGGAAAGAAAATGAGATTAGGCCACCCTCTACTATCTATATACCAGCTTGCATTAAACTTTCTCCAAGGGGTTCTTCTTGCCCTATCCTAGACCCAGACTTAATTTTTTTCAGCACTCGCCTTCTTCTGAACAGTGATTCTTTAAACAGTTGCAACAAATGAAAAGAGGTTTTAGACATTAGCCACCCCGTGAATGAACGACAATATATGATTAATATGTAGTAGAGTGGGAACTAGTTTTTTATGTTCCTATCTGGATTTCTTATTCTTTCCATCACATGTTGGTAACCAATTTTACTACTCTTCCATTA
Organism: Thamnophis sirtalis; assembly: GCF_051295495.1. Taxonomy (NCBI): domain Eukaryota; kingdom Metazoa; phylum Chordata; class Lepidosauria; order Squamata; family Natricidae; genus Thamnophis; species Thamnophis sirtalis. The sequence continues at coordinate 20,889,417 of NW_028261385.1, read as the reverse complement.
GTTCTTGCACTGGAAGATATTTTCTGGAGATTCTTTGTACTCCTTGTAAACGTCTTTGCTCTGGCTTACTAAGTTATCACATCATCTGTTCCCAAGAAGAATTTTTTCAATCTTGGATCTGAACTTCTGGTCATTTCCTTTGTGAACAATTACAGTTGAGATTCTGATGGAAAAGAATCTGATTATTGAGCTATTGGACCTACTCCCTCAAGGATGCCAATGCCAAAGTATGATAGTTATTCAGTTCACATCAAAAATAATCCATCATTTATTCCTTCACTTAATATGTTCCTAAATCCAAATGTTTGTATTTATATGACATAGCGTGACAGATAACAACTTTTAAATAAACGTGATACACTTTATGTTTATAGTTCTGGGGCATCATCATAAATATGAGAAGGAGGAACTGATTTAACCACAAGTAAGCTGCCAACTTAATTTTATTCAGTATTGATTTCTCATCTGATTTGTTACCCATGGTAATATACTTTGTAAATACCAGAGATCTCTACTATAAAATATTAATTCTCACTTCCAGATTTAAAATGTCTACTAGGAAATTCAGCCAGCAAATAGAATGTAGTCTGTTACAAATATGTCTGCCAAAGCTACAATACCTGCTAACCATAAATACAGTACAGGTCAACTTTTGTGCATTTTGGCTAGGATAAATTAAGTGCATCCAAAGCACAGTTTTATTTTATTCTATATAAACCGGGATCTCTAATTGAGAAACTATTTTCCAAACCAACATACAATACTTTTACCCACATCCTCAATTGAAGACTCACTAAGTACAGCAATTCTTATACAGAATTAAGAACCTTTTATAAAAAGTATTGTCTTGTCTTTGTCCAATTTATTTTGATCAATCAATCAACCAAAATATGATCAAAATATGCCACAACTGTTTGAAAATGAAAGTCGTGAATATATTTTTAATCAGCAAGTACTAAATTTAACAACAAAATTATCTCACCTGGTTTAGCTGCTGATTCTTTTCCTTTGACTGTTTCATCTTTCTTTACCTTTTTACCTTTAGCAGGTAACTCTGATGAAGTGATCTCTGTAGGACATTTAATATATATTTGAAATATTTTGAGATATATTACCTTGCTCTTGTTAAGTTGGATGTTTCTCCTGTCTAGGATTAAACTCAAATAAGGGGGAACATGGAAATAACTTCAAAAATAAAGAAATATTTTGGCTCATAGTAGTTGGGTTGATTACCAAATCAGTTAAAGATCTAGCAACTGCGTTTTCACAACAAACCCAGTTTGTCTAGTTTATTATTCACTGTATTTTGTGAACTCCAATATGGTTTAATTCAATAACCAAAGTAAACTGAATCTGAATCTAAGCAGTAATTAGTAATCATGGTCACTGTTAATTTTCGCTTTCTCTATCAATTTCATAAACTTGTCAAATCATAAGACAGTGGAAAGGAGAAAACAACAGTTGAGACTAAAGGTGAACAGATGCGGAAATTATTTATAGGAATAACGAAAATCTTCGGTCCATACTTCAAGTGTGTCATGGAAATAATGTAGTTAAAAGGCTTTTGTCAACCAATTATTTTCTCTTCATTTCTTCTAGTTATTTGATATGGTAGATAAGGTAAGATAGGGAAAGGAAACTTACTAGTGATTGGGTTTTCATGTAATGCCAAGCTATGCCTAATTACAATTTATTAAATAAATCACTCTTAAATTATGCTATACACTAAACCAGTGATGGGCAACCTTTTTGGCGTGGTGTGTCAAAAATCGGCAAAAAATCGAGCATAACTCGCGTTGTGTGTCACTTCGACAAAAACATAATTTTGCGCAATTTATAGTTTAAACTACAAAAATGTATAATGGCGCTCACAGTTCCCGTTGGCACTCCGCTGTTCCCTGCTGTGGTGCGGTCGTAACCGACAGTCCCAGGAGTAGACTCTTTGTGCCCGTCTGACTGGAGAGAGGCGCGCACTGTTCCCGCGCTCCTCTCCTGCGGGTCCTCCCTCGCCGCGCTGATGACGTGTGTGCGCACGGCACGCACGCCTTACCAGCAGCCCCTGCGCTCAGAAAGGGGCGGCGGCGATACAGTAAGTGAGTGTGGGCGGGGGAGATCACACGTCCCGCCCCCCCCCCCCCGTTCCTCCAGCACAGATTCTTTCATCCTCGGCGGCCGTGCAGGAGCCGAGGATGAATCGCATGAAATCCTGTGCGTGTCACCCCAAATGGCTACGCGTGTCAGCACTGACACGCGTGTCATAGGTTCGCCATCACTGCACTAAACCAATATTTTAACACTTTTACTGTGTTTTGGGAATTACAGTTATTTAAATACCTCCCAAACTGGACATGGAAAATGTATAAGCAATTAAATTGATTTTTAAGTCTTGTGGAGTTAAACGAACCCATTAACTCAATTCCCAACTCTGTCAATTTTTCCAGGATTGTTTAATACAAAGGTCAAAATTATTGTCTCCCAATACTTGGCTTGCCATAACTGAGCTGCAGACATCCATACAACTATTAGATGGTAGCAAAGGGGTAGAGCTTTATCTATGCCATCTAGAGGTATTATCCATTTTTTTCAGCCCAAATACAGAAGGTCCATAAAAAAAGTAAAACACATGTTCAGTGTTGTGACCTTAGAGTTTTTGCCCTCTGGGAGGTCAACATCTTTTAAGTGCATTCCCCAGCACTAAGGTAGTTTCCTATCTAGTACAAATTCATAAATCATAATTTATAAACCATATTGATAGAGTTCACATTTAATTTTTAAAAAGTGTATCGCATGGGATAATAAATGAGCCCCGAGAGAAAAATTTGTGAGGAGGTCTCTTCTCATTGAAATGACCATTCTTCCCAAGCTACCACCTTGATCATATCTATAGATTGCCACTTTTTAAATCTTTACTCCAGGTTATGGTAACTAACGATCATAGCCCTACCTGGAAAGCAAAAGGATTTGGTTTGCACTGTACTTGTTTATTTCTTACTGCAAAACTCTCAATGCATGAAGTGACAATGTTTCTAACTTGTTTCTCAGCTGGCTCATCACAGAGCCTGACACTGATTAGGGCTGGGTGAATGACACAAGAGCACCCAATTATTTTCCATGCCTAAGGAAGGACTAGAACACGAGTATCCCTTCTCCTCGTCTTGCACCTTAACTTCCACACCACACTGGATTCCAGACTATATACATTACATAAAACTACATATTTAATTATAGGGAAAGTATTGTCACAAAAGTGTCCACTTGCCTTTATTTTTTGCCACTAGCTATATATTAACTACATTTATATCCCACTTTCCATCAATCAGCTGAAGACTGCAGATTCATAATAAAATTACAAAATATCTCCATTGCTAAAGCTGTATATCAGGGGTGTCAAACTCAATTTCATTGAGGGCCGCATCAGATTTGTGTTTGACCTCATTGAGGGCTGGGGTGGGTGTGCCCAGGGTGGGCCTTTTGTGTTGGGGGGCACCTGTGGTGGCCCAAGTGCTCTGCCAGTGAAAACAGGCTCCCGAGCTGTTTTTGGCTGTGACGGCCTCTTACATCCCTCTGCCACTGAAAACAGAGCTGGGGGGTACACATGGCCTGCATGCGTTCTGGTTTTGGCTGGGATGGCCTCTTATGACCCTCTGCCAATGAAAACAGAGCTGGGGGGGTACACATGGCCCTCATGCAGTCTGGTTTTGGCTGGGACGGCCTCTTATGACCCTCTGCCAGCAAAAACAGAGCTTGGGAGGGCTGCGCGTGGCTCTCCCAAGCTCCATTTTCGTTGGCAGAGGCACTGCGGGCTGGTCCTTCACTATTTCCAGGGGGGCCCGCTGGCCAGATCTAAGCATCCCGCAGGCTGGATCCGGCCCCCGAGCTTTGAGTTTGACACCCGTGCTCTATATGGTTGAATGAATGTGCACCCACATAAATATATATGCGCATTACTGTCCCTTTTCATTTGGCATCAGGACAATACCATTCTATGGACAGAGCTACAATACAATACAATAACAGAGTTGGAAGGGACCTTGGAGATCTTCTAGTCCAACCCCCTGCCTAGGCAGGAAACCTTATACCATTTCAGACAAATGGTTATCCAACATCTTTAAGTCTTCCAGTGTTGGGGCATTCACAACTTCTGGAGGCAAGCTGTTCCACTGATTAATTGTTCTGTCAGGAAATTTCTCCTCAGTTCTAAGTTGCTTCTCTCCTTGATTAGTTTCCACTTATTGCTTCTTGTTCTGCCCTCAGGTGCTTTGGAGAATGGTTTAACTCCCTCTTCTTTGTGGCAGTCCCTGAGATATTGGAACACTGCTATCATGTCTCCCCTAGTCCTTCTCTTCATTAAACTAGACATACCCAGTTCCTGCAATCGTTCCTGATATGTTTTAGCCTCCAGTCCCCTAAAACTGGCACATTTGTTTCACGCTGCTCCTACTTATAATTCTGTCCCACTGCATGAAATTTCTCGGGGAGTCTTTTTGCATATTTTCTAAGCCTAGCTTTGGTATTTACTGATGAAATTAAAGCCAAAAGGGGCTTTCTTCTTATCTCCATATATTGAAAAGAGCTCCGTAAAGCCATCAACCTACTTGTAGGTATACATGGGCAAGAAGAACAGCATACACTATTTAAAAGTGACCATAAAGAAATGGCTTCCAAAAATGGCTTGTCCTGGAGTATCAGTTTCTAAATGGAGGGCATGTATGAAGTTCCACCAACCTTTAGTTGCAGGGGGTGGAGGTGGAGGTGGTGGCTCCTGTGATTCTTGCAATAGGGCTGATTCCACCTTTTGTATGAATGATTCTTCTGCCAAAAGGTGGATGACCTCCTTCTGTTTTTCAGCTTCTAACTTCTCTTTTTCTTTTCCTTCAATACAGGAATAGCAGCAAAACATACAAACACAAACAACAGTAATAATGTACTATAAATGCAATGCAATGCAATACAATATAATATTTCCTATTAGTTTTTAGCAAATATTCAAATTTCTTGAATATTATTTCCCACGAAATAAGCTGCAATAAAGAAAAAAGAAAAATGAATAAAGAAATAAGATGAAAATGAATATAAAGAAATAAAAATTGCTATGCTTTTATGAGCCACAGTGGCGCAGTAATTAGAGTGTTTCTCAAACTGGCTCGTTTTTTGTGACAACGGGCTCATTTTTTGTCAAAAAAAGGGCATGCATAGCATTTAGGAGGCTTATAGAGTGCTCCTGGGGGCTGGGGGGGAAAACGAGCAAAAAAAGCTTTTTTTTTTAATTAAAATTTTTGCTCATTTTAGCCCTCCCCAGCCCCCAGGAGCACTCTATAAGCCTCCTAAAGGCTATGCACAGCCATTTTTGCAAAGGGGGTGGGGTTTCAGGAGGCCAAAAATGCTGTATTCAGTGTATAAGATCCACCCAGATTTTCACACTCTTTTTTGAGGGAAAAGGGTGCGTCTTATACTCCAAAAATATGGTAGGCAACAAGAAATTAGAACTCTCCCCAGCTCACATTGTTGCTTCACAGTATTTAAAAATCTTCCAGGTTACTTTGAAAGTTACATCATGATATACAGAATAATTCCAAGAGACATTTGGGAGAAATGTAGTCTGAATTCCTAGGAGGGAGGGGCTGTTTTCTAGAGGACCAAGAGGTAGTGAAGTGTGTGTATCCAATCTCATTTGGTCAATAAAGAATACTCTAATTCTAAATTTCAGATTGCACTGTGTATTATTAACTTTTACGTAGAGAAAATGTAACAGGAATTCATTATAGAAAAAAATTGCAGTCAGAACAGTTTGCAAGTAAAAAGATTAATGAATTTTTGAAGATACACAACTCTAGCATGTACTAATTTTGAACGAAAAAATTCACAGGGATAGAATGCTGTGCTAGAAAGAAAATGGAGAAAATAAGTTTTGTCATTATGTAAACAGCTATTTAATGGGGTTAATAAAATATTATAGCAAGAAGTATGTAATATAAGGATAGAAAAAAAAGAATACCGAAAAAAATTGCTATCAGTGGTTTTCACTGAAAAGATTTTAAACAAAAACCTCATAAGGGTTAAACTAAAAACAGAACGATTTATTTTTACAGATTTGCCAGGAAGATTTAACAGTAAATCTGTTATAGTTAATTAATTCCTCAAGACAAATAACTTCACCACCCCACTTTTGGAGTAGCTACGAAATTTGGTCGCTGAAATGACTACAGTAATTAAAAATGCTATTATCGTATTTCAATAGGACAGAATAATTCAATTTAGAACCACTTCATTGTTTGTGATTGTTGTATTTAAATGTTGATCGACATTGAGGTTCCTAGTTACCAATGAGTAGAGAACTGATTTTCATTGTATAGGGGAGGATGCATTTTCCATATGATTCATCCTCCACACCTGAACAAAAATTTGTTTCACAAGGCTGCATTCATTGTTTCAAGACAATGTGTTATTTGTTCACATTTTTGGCTCAATGTGATTGACATCAGATACAATCTGATACGATCTCAACCAATACCATTGATTAAGCATCAAACCAGTTTATCATCTTTACTGTAACATATAGTCACAGCACTTCAGCTAAAGAGGCACTCTGAACTTACATATCTCTGTTGCATAAACATGGGAGATTTGATGAGTTTCTAAAAACACTTCCCTCTGTTTTTGAGCAGACAGTACAAGTAAGAGGGTTTTTTCATTCTTCCATTATTGTAGAGAATACAGTGAAATGAACAACCAAGAATAAAAATGGTGTTTTTAATTTGTATATAATGATTAAAATGAAAACTTAAAAGAAAGAAAAAATAGCATTGATATTAATACTGAGCTCCATTCTTTACATTAGACCTGCGTAAAATCATCATCCTATTTATCTTTTATTTTACAATATAAAGACATTTCACAAATCCACAAAGAACAAGAAAGCAAGACCTCTGTTTTGATATGCCTAAAATTAAAATATGATCTAAACATTATGGGGAAATAAAGAAAAGGCTAAGGGAAAAGAAACTGTATTTGGCAGTAATTAATGCTTACTTTATCTAACGTAAGGGGTGATGTGGTGGCTCAAGATTTAAGATGCTGGGCTTGTTGGCTGGAAAATTGGCAGCCCAGGTTTGAGATCTAACCTAACCTAACAGTTCGGAAGCATGCAAATGGGAGTACATAAATAGGTAACATTTCAGTGGGAAGGTAACAGTGCTCCCTGGCATCATGTTGGCCACATGATTGCAGAAATGTCTTTGGATAGTGCTGGTTCAATGGCCTTGAAACAGAGATGAGCACCACCTCCTATAGTTGGCAATGACCAGCAGAGTAAAATCCGCAAGGATTCCTTTTCCTTTTTTAAAAATCTAATGTAAAGTAATATTTCATACCTCTATTTTGGATCTTAATGATTTCTCCTGTTAAAATTTCTTTTATCCTTTGACACATAAGACTTTCCTCAATATCAGCATTGACTTTTGTAAGTATATTTTGCTGTTCAGAATACCAAGCTTCCAATTGGGGCCAAGCGTCCAAGAAACCTATAATTCTACACAATAAAATACCAAAATCAAGATCACAAATACTGAAATGATGCTCATAATCCAAATAAGAACAAATGACTATAATCAACATCTAAAGATGCCTACCTGTTATTTTGAGAATTGGGTATACTGCAATTGGATAAGTCTAGTTTAATGAAAAGAAAGACTAGGGGTGACATGATAGCAGTGTTCCAATATCTCAGGGTCTGCCACAAAGTAGAGGGAGACAACAGGGGTGGGTTGCTGCCAGTTCGCAACACGCATAACAATTTACAGTGAACTTTGCACGCACAGTCACAAAAACCAAAATGGCGGGAGCCCAGCGGCAGTGAGGGAACCTGTTTGGGGGCATGGCAGGCCCGGGTTGCTACAGTTCTGCGACCCAGGCCTGAATTCTACTACCGGTTTGGCCGAACTGGGCAGAACCGGGAGCCACCCACCTCTGGGAGTCTAGCTATTCAAAGCACCTGAAAGCAGAATGAGAAGCAATGGATGGAAACTAATCAAGCAGAAAAATCAACCTAGAACTGAGGAGAAATTTCCTGACAATTACAGCAATTAACCAGTGCAGCAGATTGCCTGCAGAAGGTATGGGTGCTCCAACACCAGAGTTTTCTAAGAAGAGATTGGACAGTCATTTGTCTAAAATGTCATAGGGTCTCCTACTTGAGCAGGGGGTCGGACTAGAAGACTTCCAAGATCCCTTCTGACTCTTGTTATTTTGTTATTATGATACTGATGTAGCATTTTGATATTATCTATTTACATTTATCCGCTGGCTCAAAAAAAATGTCAGTGTTCAGCCATATTATTTCTTCTATGGGCATACAGTGAAAACCCCACATTTTGTTGTCTTCTAGGCAAAGTTTTCGGTATTTTTTAGTTCTTGTTGACTCTCCCAACCCAAAATGCAACTAACCTGTGATGCATCTGGCCCCACACTGATTTTAATTCCTCTCTTTGCTGGATTTTTGTTTCTGAAATATTGGTTTTGTGTTCTCTTTCATAGGAGTCAGCTGTTGGATTAAAAAAAGAATAATCTTATGAAACATATTTCGAAGGCTATATCATTTAAAGATATCCTTTAAATGGTGTCTGATATTCATAATATCCATAGTGATGGGCATGCCAGTACTGGATTGTTCAGGGGGTTTAGGCAAAGACATACAGAAACACTACATAAAGGTAGTGGTCACGTTTACTAGAAAATCACATGAAAATCAACTAGGGGCTGGAGAGTATTTCTATACTGTGCAGAATTGTTTAAACTGCATAAAAATTGTAAATTAGATATGATTTTTTTTCCATTCTGTGTAGATTAACACTGTAACTTGTATCTTCCAAATGCCTTATAGGAGGCAAATTTATTTTTGGGAGCAAATATAACAATACACTGCTGTACTAAGTGTGTAGGTTCCTTCTTTGATTGACTATACAAATCATGGACCTCTCTAACAAGTCCCATCCTAGTTTTAGTTTCTTGATGAGCACTCTACAGCATGTCTGGATACCAAGAGATACATCATTCTTTCCTAAAGTCCTCTAGTGGAAAGAACCACCAGGACCTGAGGTGGAAGAGTCACTGAGGATCAAGAGTAAACGATCAGTAGGTTTGTAGAAGGAAAAAGGAAGGAAAAAGAAAAGAGACAAATTGATCTTCTTCCCAGCTTCACCAAAATGCTTATGCATCAACAGACTACTGTGCAATACAAATGCTTCTCTGTACCACTCGTACAGCAACAGCTCAGCACTTCGGTGATCACATGATCATGATCTGGGTGGTTGCAAAGTCCCACAGTCACATTTCCAACGGTTTGCAAAGTCCCACAGTCACATAATTGCAATTTGCAATCTTCCCTGCCAACTTCCCACGAAAAAAAAAAAATGAGGAAGCAGCAGGAAGTTGCAGCCAACATGAGGTCCTTGCTTAGCAACCCACACAGTTCTTGCTTAAAAATGGTAGCCAGAGATTTCCAGAACTGCTATTGCTAAGCAGATTGGTTACATGATGTTGTCCTTTAAAACCATATTGCTTAGTGATGGAAATTCAGGTCCTAATTACCCATCATTAATTAAAGACTATAGGTACTGATGTGAATCTCTCAAAAAGCTTTGCATTGCTGCATTTAAATACTGAACTTACCCTTCTCTGTTGCTACCCGCTTCATCACAGTGAGGTCTGTAGCATCTAACAAAATAGCAAAGTCAAGACCAGGTGGTTGCACGGGGGGCTCTTTTGGAGCTGCAGGATCTGTAACCAGTGTGGGCTTTTTCAACTTTATTATATTAATTTCTGTCTGGTCTGGATCTTGTCCGGTCAATGCTTTTTCAAGCAGTTTGGCCTGATTGAGTGTCATTGGGAATCCATCTATGATCCAACCCCTTTCTGGCTGTAGCCGACTAAATCAAAACAGGGAGGCAGGGAGAGAAGGGTTGACAAGAGAGATCAAGACCAAAAATGAAATGTAGTTGGAAGAAATTATTAAACGCTAAGTAAAACAAATTCCTTTGAAATTTGCTCCTTCTTCCACTGCTACATTTACAACGTTATTCCAAAATTTCTAATTTGGAATTCTGATACATCAAAAGGATAGATTCTGAGTAAACTCACTTCAGTCAATCTTCCACGGTTGGTGCTCTTCAAATGAGTTAAAATTAAGAGCTTTCTTTCACTTTTATAAAGCTGTGACGAAAGGTTCCCCCACGCACATGTGTGTTAGTCGTACCTGGCTCAGGGGGGCAGTGCTCATCTCAGTTTCAAAGCTGAAGAGCCAGTGCTGTCCAAAGACATCTTCGTGGTCATGTGGCCGGCATGACTAAACGCCGAAGGCGCATAGAGCGCTGTTACCTTCCCACCAAAGGTGGTTCCTATTTTTCTACTTGCATTTTTTTTACGTGTTTTCGAACTACTAGGTTGGCTGAAGCTGGGACAAGTAACGGGAGCTCACTCCATTACACGACACTAGGGATTCGAACCAACGACACCCGAGGCAGTGTTGTCTTTGCTTACACTGGCATTACATTAATATTTTCTTTGTTCTCCTGGGAAGCTTTGTTATGTCTCAACCTTGTGCTCTTCACTTTAAACAGTGATATAATGAGGTCACCAGTAGAAGACAAGTGGACCTCTCTTCTCCCCTCCATTACCTGGGCACTGGCTTCAAGAGACTTTACTATTTTTCAAATCTAATTATTTCAAAATGGGCTATCCATCAGTATAGAAATGGGGTGAACAGCAGCTAATTGGTATTGATGGGATGGGGTGTACTTCACAGTGAACAGGGAGAGAAAGGGTGGGAAGTGATTGTTCAATTGAATAAAATATCTTCATTCATAAATACCACTAAACTTGGTGGAATGCAAAAAGAAGAAGGCAGATGGGTATCTCTGGGACAAATACAGGTATATCAATATTGAAATACTGTATATTATATCCTATTGTGATTCGCCCCCTGGTGGAAACATATATTGAGTTGCTTTAAAATGAAATTCTTACAGGAATTGATCGTGTGAAAACAACACTGCATTCTACAAGTAAGAAGGAAACTAATAACATAAGAAGAAAAACCCGAGGATTATTCATAATTGCAGTGTTCTAAAATTCTTGGTGCTTGCAGAGACTGCCTCAATAAATAAAGAACAGGGCCAAGTATTTAGGGAAACTAAATTTGGCTGAAAAGCTACATTTGACTTTGGGAGTCAAACCCCAGGCAAATTAAGATTAGAAACACTTCATTAAATAATCTTTTTAGACTTCATAATCATAATAATTTAACTTGTCTAGATAATTATCTTCTAACAAGCTCATAAAAATCATTTATCTTGTATAAACATTAAAAGAGAGGCAGTTTGATGAAGTAGTCATGAGGCACCAGCCTAGAAACCAGGAGACTATGAATTCTAGTCCTACCATAGTGTAAACCAGCTGGGTGATTTAAGACTAGTCTCTCTCTAATTGGACTAGAAGTCCTCCAAGGTCCCTTCCAGTCCTATGATTCTATGTTCTCCCTTCCAGCTTTAGAAGGCAGGCATAGGAAAGCTACTTCTGAAAATATTGCCAAGAAAACTGCAAGGATTCTTCCAGGAATAAGCCAAGAGTTAAGACTAATTCAAAGGCCCCCAAAATAAAAGAATATTAATGATTGTGATTCCATATTTAACAAACATATATTAGACCCTCACTTACAAACTTTGCTCAGGCTAAATAAAACAAACTAAAATGAAAATGTAGGAAAAATAACATTACAGGTAGTCCTCACTTAATGATTGGTTACTTAGCAATCATTTGAAGAATCAATGGACCTCACCAGAGCTATTTATCATCTGGTTCCAGAGCCTACACACACACACACACACACACACACACACACAGACGTGTCGAATGATGCTTTTGGATGCTTGACAACCAGCTCACATTTTTGGTTGTTTGCCGGTTTTTGGTGTTTACTTTCGTTTTCCAGCAAAAAATACCCATTGAAGAAAAATGGGTTTGCTTAAAAACTGCAGCATTCACTTAGCGACAGCCATAAAAAAGGTCATAACACTGAGCACAGTCACATGGTAACCTGCTTAGTAACCAACACGACTTATGAGAGTACTTCTGGGCTCAATTACATTGTAAGTTGAGGACTACCTGTGCACCATTTGTTATTCGCACCAAATACTGTTTTGTTTGTTTCATCTTGCAGAAATTCCTTCTGTGTCATTTCAGAGCCACAAAGCTCTGAAAGCTAGACAGTGAACATAAACTTCATGTTATGATTAATATTTCCTGTCTGTGTAAACAAGCTCTTATTCTTATTCTCTTTAATGGGAGACAATTTCTAGACTAATTTAGGGATCGTTACAATAACAAAATCTGACTCTACTATTACATTAAAAGTTAATCAGACATTTATGTCATACCTAATAGCTTCCACCATGATGCCAACTAATAATTCATCTGGAATGTTTTTTCCTTTCTTTAACCATGTCTCTGCTCCTGCACCAAGCTGAGCACGAATAGAAAGCTGTGGAATTTATGACAGACATTTAAAAAGGCATTCAAATTTAGTAAAAATATACACTTTGCCCACATGTGTGCATTTCTTTATTAAACTTAAACCCCACCCTTCTATTCAAAACAGTGAAAATGATTTTTTCTTAAAAAATGAAATAGTACACTATGGGATGCAGAATTCTAATTAAAACCTAAAAATAAATCATTCAGAAAAGATATCACTACCTAGAATTCTTATTTTAATATGGGAAGAAAATAATTGACTTATTTTGAATACTTTAATATTGCTACAGCTTTTTAAACATTATTGCAATTTTATAGTCATCTTTTTAAAAACTGCCAAAAAATTAATTATATAAATACATTAACATAAAATATTTTAAAGAGTAAAAACTATAAAACCAATAGTTTGAAAACAGTTAAGCAGAAATTAGAGGATTTTGCCAAACTAAGGAAAGACCTAGCAGTATAAAGAAAATTCAAATTTTTGGTGAAATCCATCCACAGCAAGGATCTACTTTATTTCTGTCAGAGATTTATTCAGTGCAAAAAACATTCAATTATTGAATGTCAGCAAATTGTGCTGTAATCAGTACAGCATCTTATGTTTAAGATAAAGACTCATAGGCCTGTGCGGAAATAAGTGGTTTCTTAGATAATTCATCTTTACTACGTGGTCAATTATTAAATGATACCTTGATTTTAAAACATGTTTTTCAGTAGCTGGTTTTTCTTTAATAGCTCAAATAGGAAGTCAGGACTGAATCAAATTCTAGGATGTTGAAGAAAGGGGGGGGGGTTGACCTTTTGCTGTGGTCACAATGTCAGTCTGATGCTGACTCAGTAAGCACTTTCTATTTGCAGTAGGAATTAAAACTCCTACAGTATTCTACAGAAAGATTATTAGGAAATTATTTTGCATGGCCACACAAATTGGAATCAAAATAAAGAGTATGAACTGCAATCACACAGTATCTGTTTAAGTATAAAGAAAAAAATCTTGAGAGTAAGAACTATATAGTATCAGAAAGGTCTACTACAGGGAATGGAATGGAATAGAATAGAACAGAATAGAATAACAGAGTTGGAAGAGACTTTGTAGGTCACTTAGTCAAACCCCAACCATCCCATGCAGGAGACCATACAGGAGACAAGAACCGTGGGCTCTACCTCTCTAAAGGTTTCTAAGAAGATACTGGACAATCACTTCTCAAGAATAGTTTTAATTGGTTTCTGGCACATTAGAGGGTTGACTAGATGACTCTTCTATTCTCTTCCCACCCCATTTCCCTGAAAATAAGACCTCCCCAGATAATAAGCCCAATCAGGCTTTTGAGTGCATGCGCTAAAATAAGCCCTCCCCTGAAAATAAGCTCTCCCTGAAAATATTGCAACACAGCAGCAGGCATGAGGTGACCACGCTTGCTGCCTCCTACATCTCAAAAGTAATAAGACCTCCCTGAAAATAAGGCCAAGCGCTTATTTCGGGGGTCAAAAGAAAATAAGCCCCTGTCTTATTTTCGGGAAAACAAGGTAATCCACCGTTCTATGATTCTACGCACTGAACAGATTCATTGGAAAAGACCCTGATGTTGGGAAAGACTGATGGCAAAAGGAGAAGGGGATAGCAGATACTGACATGGTTCGATAGTATCATCGACGCTGTGGGAATGAATTTGGGCAAACTAAAGGAGATAGTGGAGAATGGGGGAGGGTGGCTGGCATGCTATGGTCCATGGGCACAGGAAGAGTCAGACATGACTGAACAACAACACATATGGAACAAAATGGTGCAACAATAACCCTCACAGATCCAGAAGCAGTGGTGGATTCCAGGTGGTACGCCCCATACCAGTGCCTGCTGGAAGCAGCAGTCACCATACTGAAACGGGTCCGCCCTCCCTCTCTCGTTCCTTATCTGTATTTGAAGAAAACGGGCCATTTGCACACACACACGCAGCATATGGCGCCTGCGTGACACTCCGCCGAGCAGCTGGAGTGTCACAGGTGGTAGGTGCACATGCGAGCACAGTGAACATCCCTGTGGTGGATGTCCAGCCCTGTTGCAGCGTACTGGTTGCAATGGGAGCCGAAACCCACCACTGTCCAGAAGACCCTAAAACTCAAGGGCACTTAGTCTTGCCAAGGTTCAGTTGAAATCGATTGTTCCCCATGCAGACATCGGCAGACTTCAGATTCTAAGGTAGGACATCAACACCATTGCGTAGTTGTGAGGGGCAGAGATATATAATTGAGTTCCACCAGCATATTGATGATGCCTCACTCCATGGCAACAGGGTATCTCTTCCATGGGCTTCATGTAGATGTTAAATAGGAGTGGAGAAAATACCAAACCCTCTTCAAGGAAAGGATACAAAGGCATCCAGTCTAGCATTGGCTTTGCCTTGGCCATTATAGTCTTTATTGATTCACAATTGCTCTCCAACTTTTTCCCCTTAGATTGACTCCAAGCTCTCCCCATAAGGATTACTTACAGCTCAGTTCAGACTCTCTTCAAAAACATACATGGATCATGTTCAACCATAAATTATAGTCAAAAGAGTTATTTAGGTTCAAAGAAAGAACTTGCACTAAACAATTAATGTTCTTCTGATAGCTTTGAGCAACTACTTTCTAAAAATTAGCTATATGACAGTAATGGAGAACCTTTTTGGCACTGAGTGCTGGAAAAGGAGTGCCGCATGTTTGGGACGCAACCCGGAAGAGGAGCTGCCAAGGGTGCATGCACGCTCTGGAAAATGCACTTCTGGTTTCTAGCAGATGCAGGTGTGCCAGCCAGCTAGACTCCAGTTACTGGAGCGCATGCACACACAACAATCAGCTGACCGGCTGCATGCTCATGCCGGAGAATGGAAGACCAGCTCTTCGAGTTTCCATTACTGCCACACATACAAAGGCCAACTGATTGTTGTGCACGCATGTGCACCAGAAACCCGGAAGAGAAATGGACGTCACGCATGCCAGCCAACGTGGCTCCGTGTGCCACTTCGGGCACATCATATGTTCACCATCACGGCTATATGATATTGGGTGCTGCTGTTCGGGGACAGCATATAAGAAGTTTCAAATTATTTTGGATGCTGAAGGAATAAAATGTTTTTTTAAAAACCTCATGAAACCAAACAATTAATGAACTGTACAACTTTTCCCAGTGCCATGCTAGCACTTTCTATCCCAAAGAAGCAGGGAGAAAACCAGACTGGGGAAAACTGACCTGAAGAAAAGAAATATACATTTTTCAAAATACAGAAGGATCCCAGGGACCCAGCCATGCTGAGTTTAGCTTCTGAAGCTGAATTGAAAAACCCCAATGATAGCTTAAAAGGCTGGAATAATTGCATAGGTATAAAATATGTTTGCGTCAGCTTGGTCGACAAATCCAATCAAACCAGCATATTTGTATATAATGACCACACACATATAAAATTGTCTGTGTCTTATATCATCAAAATGTTCTTTCCAAATCTAAACTTTCTAAGTTGGAAATTATTGTTTCTATTCTATTTTCTGGAACAAGAACAATAAATTGTATATTGATTGATGTCTATTTTGTACCTTCAATTTTCAGACTTTTGTCAGAAACAACCTTAATAGCTAAATACAATAGAAGTTAAAATCCAGTTCATACTTTGGTTATTTCATTCTCATCCTCACTTATCTCCATTTGGTCAATCATCACAGCAGAGCTTGGTTTCTCAATACTTTCTAGGAACAGTAAAATACCCAAAAGCAAAATAATTAGGATCTGGATATTAACATTAATTCCTTGTGCATATTCTACTATTTTCAGTGCCAAACAAATCTTGAAAATTGATTTATCATCAGTACAATGGCATTTTTAAAGATACATAATAAAAATTAATACTAAGGTGTACAAAAATGCTTACCTATGTATATAACATGAACTAAAATAAATGGATACTGATGAATTTCTCAATTCTGTCTGTTCACTATTCCTTTTACCATCTATGTATTCAGCGCCCAAGAATTATGGTATAGCCAACATTTCTCAGTTTGAGTCCTGAATTTTATAATGGTTATAGCTTTCGAATTAGCTGAAACTCTTCTCATTCCATCACATTAATAACATAACCAAGTCTGCATTATTTAGCATCTTATCAAACTGATAGCCAGTTTGGTGTAGAGCAGAGCAATGTTCCCTCTAATTTTTTTTCAATGTGTGCAGAAAAGTATAGTGTTTGAGAAGCACATTTTCATGCCTGAGCACCTGATTTTTTTTTAGCCATAATTGCCATTAGAGCAGATGTTGGGGAGGGGGGCAAGGAGGAAACGGGTCTCCTCCTTCTCCCTCAGACCCCCAGGAAAGGGAGGGAAGGAAGGGGGAGGGAAAGGAAATGGGAAATAAGAAAAGGAAAGGAAAAGAGAAGAAAGGAGAAAGGAAAGGAAAAAGGAAAGGAAATGGAAAAGAAGGAAAGGAAAAAGGAAAGGAAATGGGAAAGGAGAAAGGAAAGGAAAAGAGAAAGGAAAGGAAAAAGTGAAATTAGTTAATTACATAGTGAAATTAACGGCAACAGTAACATCTCTGTCTAGTTGTATTTATCTTTAAGAAACAAAAAAAATCAAGCAGGGTTGATTGACAGATTGCAGAATGGCTTTCAGAAGGGAGTGTCTTATCTGAACAATATGAAGACGTGTTCTTGAGCTTTACTTCAGGAAATCAGAAGAAAGAATAATCACAATGTAGTGAGCAGACTAGTTTAGTTCACTTCCAAAAACTACAGGAAAAACATGACATTATAGAAAAACACAAAAAAGTTCTGGTTTTTTGGCAGTAATCTGCTGTGCAAGTCACTCAGTAATGATTCATTAGCACTTCCTCAGTTATCCTGCATTTAAAAAAAAAAAAGCTAGCAGAAAGCCCTAACATTAGCTGACTTAGGCTAGCAACATCAAAAGGGCTCTGGAAAAAAAAATCCAGAGAGATGAGGATTCTGCTTCCATCATTAAAGAGAACTGTCAATTTGCAATTATCAAAAACAAAATACCATTTATTTGGCCTCTGCACCAATTCATCCTTAAACTTTTGCCCCATATTCATGAGAAGTAGAAATCACAGGAAGAAAGGTATGGGACTTGAGTTTATTTATCAGATTGTTATCCCACCTTTATTACTTCATAGATAACTCAAGAAAGTGAACATACATAATTTGAGTATTTGAGTATTTATTAATACTTATAGGCCGCCCTTTTCCCTGAGGGGACTCAGGGCGGCTTACATAAAATGAGGGGGGGTATACAGACAATAGACACAAACAGTACATAGAAGTAAAATAGTAAGCAACATTCATTCATCATTCGGGTGGGGACAGTTATCTTTGTCCCCAGGCCTGACAGGCTAGCCAGGTCTTAAGGGCTGTGCGGAAGGTCTGGACGGTGGTGAGGGTACGAATCTCCACGGGGAGATCGTTCCAAAGGGTCGGAGCTACTACTGAAAAGGCTCTCCTCAGTGTAGTTGCCAGTCGGCACTGACTGGCAGATGGAACTCGGAGGAGGCCTAATGTATGTGATCTAATTGGTCGCAGGGAGGTAATTGGTAGGAGGCGGTCTCTCAAGTACGCAGACCCACTACCATGAAGGGCTTTATGAGTGACAAGTAGCACCTTGAAGCGCACCCGGAGATCAACAGGTAGCCAGCGCAGCTCGCGGAGGATAGGTGTTATGTGGGTGAACCGAGGTGCACCCACAATCACTCGCGCGGCTGCATTCTGGACTAGCTGAAGCAGCCCCATGTAGAACACATTGCATTGGGTATGGAGAAAGGAAAGGAAATGGAAAAGAAAGAAAGGAAAAAGGAAATGAAAGGAGAAAGGAAAGCAAAAGAGAAAGAAAAGGAAAAGAGAAAGGAAAGGAAAAGGAAAAGCAAAGGAAGATAGAAGGACAGAAAGGGAAAAGGAAAGAGTGGAATGGATTGGTACTGCTCAAAAACTAAGCCTCAAGATCCCGTGGACCCCTTTAGTTCAGGCAGTCCAATTCCACGCTGCTTCCCTCTCTCTACAAAGCGAAGGGATCGCAGAAAAGCTGCCGAGCCCAGAACAGGGCTTCAGATGACGCAATGCCTGAGAAACCCCGGATATGCAGCGAAACGCAGGCTACAACCAGTGAATCGCATTTTCCCAGGAACCAATGAAGCCCCAGAGGAC
The DNA here is from genome assembly GCF_051295495.1 of Thamnophis sirtalis. Classification (NCBI taxonomy): domain Eukaryota; kingdom Metazoa; phylum Chordata; class Lepidosauria; order Squamata; family Natricidae; genus Thamnophis; species Thamnophis sirtalis. The sequence continues at coordinate 20,870,713 of NW_028261385.1, read as the reverse complement.
CAATGGGAATTCTCCCTTCTGCAGCATCATCAGTCTCCGGGCAGAGTCTTTCTTGATTTCACCAATTAACAGATGGAAGAGAGAGTTCGGTGCAGAGAGAGAAGGGAGGAAAGGTGGATATTTTCAGTCATATTTTAAGACATTAAAAAACACTGAGCGCAGTTTAAAACTTCTGTGTGGTGTTTTCTTGTTATGTGCGCGGTCGCGCACGTGCGCAGCTTAGAGGGAACATTGCAGCAGGGGTGCCAAACTGGCAGCCCGTGGGCCAGATGCGTCATGTGCAGACTACGCCCACCCCAGCTCTGTGAAGGAAAAAAGTTGCAAAACATCATGTGACAGCAACGTGATACCACGAGTTTGTCACCTGTAGTGAAGAGGTTAAGGCATCAGGCTAGAAACCAGAAAACGTTTAAGTTCTAGTCCTGCCTTAGGCATGAAAGCTGGTTGGCCGATTTTTGGCCAATCACCAGGAGACTGAGAATTCTAGCCCCGTCTTCAGCATGAAAGCCCGTTAGGTGACTAGGCCAGTCACTCTTTTTCAGCCCAACTTAATTAATTTCCTGTCACAACCAATGGATAAACATTTTATTGATTTGAAAAGATGGATCCTGCACTTGCAGGAAAAAAACATTAAAGAGAAAAACAAATAACATTTTATCACTGCATGTGAACTAAATCAATAAACCAAAACCATATCAATGTCTTTTAATACCAATGTGCATGTTTACATTAGTAATACGGAAACAGAAAAAAGCATATGAGCTAAAATAAAATATGTGCCAAAATGGAAAAACAAATCAATAATTTTAAACTTAAAAAACTGTTTCTTCCAACGGAGAGAGAATGTGAATAAGTAACTTGGAAGCACACAACTTTCATACCATGAGACATTGGCCATGCTTAATTATACCATCTCCACACACATCATGTGCAAAATTCTGGTACAGAAACTTATAATCTGTAGTTCTGTAAAGGACTTTGATGGTAAGAATCATTGGCCCAGCATTTTGCCAAACTTGTTGAAATTGTCTGAGATAAGACTTTGTATTAATGTCAAAGTTTTACAAAGTAATATATGTGGCAGATTTACAGTAACAGAACTGTTGCAAAAACTTACAAATCTATATAAATTGTTCTCCAATTCTGTTGTAAGGAGAAGGATCAAATAGATACAATGAATGAAAAAATAAATTACTGCTGCAAACTTGGGTTACTGCTGTATCTGCAACCATATGTGGTGGCAACAAATTGCAATGTTCTGGAGCTCTATGCTGCCCTCCAGAGGTGACCTGGATTTATGCAATCCTTATGTGGCAGTTTTGGCAAAGCAAGAGCTTTGTGTTTTGGCCATCTCATTTTACGCCTGGTGTGGATGAACATTGAACTCCAACATCAGATATTATTTATGGATTTACCTTTGGGCTCCACAATTTCTATGTTCTGTTCTGCTGACTCATAAGTTTTCGCTACTATCAATGAAGCCTTAGAAGCCTCTTTTAGAACCTTTTCAAATAAACAAGCAAAGAAATCATTAGCCATTTCTTTTTCTCTCTGTAAAACACTGGTAAATTTTGGAAGACAGTTTTGTAAAAAAAATCAACACTGAATAAATATATAATACTTTAAGAACTCAACAAGAATCCAGTGAAAGAACATTATTAACACTTTTTTGATATGATGTAGTATTGAGACAATGGCTGGGTTCCTACTTTGGATTGAGCAAAAGTTGTTTAAGCCAATTTTCTTGGGTGAGTACAATTTATTTATTAGTGTATTGGATTTATCCCCTCCCTTTCTGTCAATTTGATAAACAATTGTTCATTTATAAATCCTAATGACTGGTTTCACACATAATGTGTTCTCATAGGTTCTAATGAATCTAGCAGCTGTGACTGATAAGTCAGGGTTTATTGCTTTAAAAAAAACCCAATGCCTTAGGATGTTTCATAAAGCCACTCCTGTTCCTCCTGCTAGATAATGAAACTTGCATCATTTTCCAGTTTCAAAGAGAGTTCACGACATTGCTTTTTCTCCCAATGAAAGCCAACCGTATGCAACCAATTGACCAAATGCCTTCAGTTCTCTTGATTCAGAAAAGGACAAGGACTCACAAGTTTAGGGGGGGGGATGTAAAAGATAAGCACAAAGTGGGAATGGATGACATGTACATATATTCTTCTGAGACACATGTTTGTTTATTAAATTTATAAGACCATTTGATTCCTTCATGACTCCGAATGGCATATATTATGCAAACTATTTAAAACATTTATGCCCTTTCCTAGACAGGGAAGTTCTTCACCTGATCACTCATGCTTTGGTCATCTCCCATCTGGACTATTGCAATGTGCTCTACATGAAGCTACCCTTGAAAAGTATCTGGAAACCTCAACTAGTACAAAATGCAGCCTTTTTGGCAATCTTGGGAGCCCAAAGAATGCTGCACTTAGCACCTCTGCTGTGTGAGCTGCATTGGGTGCTGGACTGCTTCTGGATCCAATTCAAGGTGCTGTTTGTGATATTAAATCCCTACATGGAATGGGGATTTAAATCTACAGAACCATCTTCATCCCATTACGTCATCTCGTCACCAGTCAAACAGGGAAAATATATTGTAGATCCTGTCAGCCAAAGAATTCCAACTGGCAAGAGTCTAGGAAGAAAGCCTTCTCTGATGTTGCCTCCAGCCCCCTATCCATCCTGTGAGGCAGGCCTCTATTTCTGGACTTCCATAAAGGCATAAAGATATGCTCTATGCCCTTGCATGGGGTGGACAGATGAGCCTGCAGCCATGGAACTGGTTGACAACAAAAAGTCCTCCTCACCCACCGTTTAATCCATTTTAAATATTTCTTGCCTCTTACATTTTTACACACTTTTTAATGCTTTTGGTATTTTATTGTATGCCACTCCTCTGTGTGAGGGATGGGTTGCTCTTAAATATGACAAATAAATAAAAACAAAATAGTACAAAACAGAAAATGTCCAAAGAAAAATCACACAAGGTATAACTGACCATTCATCACACAAGGAGTCGCCCTACCCACTCTAGCACAAGGCCTAGGGCCATGATGGCAAAACTATGGCACGCTTATCAGAGGTGGCACGCAGAGCCTTCTCTGTGGGCACTCGTGCAATCGCTAGTAAAGCAGTGTTTTTCAACCACTGTGCCGCGGCACACTAGTGTGCCGTGACATAGTGTAAGGTGTGCCGTGGGAAAATTACTTTATATATAGTCAATATAGGCACAGAGTTAAAAAATTTTAACATTTTCTAATGGTGGTGTGCCTCGTGATTTTTTTCATGAAAAAAGTGTGCCTTTGCACAAAAAGGTTGAAAAACACTGCGCTAGTTGGTCTTTGTGGATGCCGGAGCACCGGAAAATGCCCCCCAAAATGGCAAAAAACGCCCTAAAACCAGGTCATTTTCTAGGCTGTTTTGGGCCAAAAAAAACCAGCCAGAAAATGGCCTGGAAATAGTTGAAAAAACCGACCAAAAAACAGGTGTGCTGGAAACCCAAAGACTAGCTTGCCGGCACACATGTGCGCCAACCAGTTGGTCTTTGGGTTTCCAGCGCTCTGGCATGAGCACATGCACACACATGCAAGCACCTTGTGGTTTGGGCACTCGGTGCCAAAAAGATTCTCCATCACTGGCCTAGGGGAAGAACCAGGCTTTGTCATTTAAATAAGGGAAGAGTGGAGCACATATGGATATCTGAGGGAAGGCAGTTTCAATGGTCAGGAGCTACATGTAACAGACAAAACATAGTTCCTGGGTCCCACCAGGAAACACAGTTTAACTGATGAGACCCAGAGCATGCTGACTCTGTCTGATCATACAGGATAGATAGAAACCACAGAAGATAAATAATCTCTCAGCGAATCAGGCTTTGACTAGAGAATGACTTGATGGTATATAATTAATGTTAGAAAGACTTTTATTTATTGGTTTATTTATTTATTTTATTTGTATCACCTCTTTATTATTTTTGCAAATAACCCAAAGGAACATATTTAACACACTTTTATCCTCCTATTTTCTATATTACAACAACCCTGTGAGGTAAGTTAGGCTGAGAGAGACAGTAATTGGCTCAAGGTAATCCAGCTGGCTTTATGGTTAAGACAGGAGTTGAATTCACAATCTCCTTTTTTCCAGCCTGGTGATTTAACCACTACACCAAACCAGGTGATTAACAGCATCTTGAATTGTACAGAAGCAGCCCTATGTATAGGACTTGGCAATAGTCTAGGTACAAGATGACCAAAGCATGAGTGATTATCCTATCAACCAGGTAATGGATCATTTGTGAATTTGTGTGAATTTCTTTCTGGCCACAATTGCCATCCTTCAGCAAGAGCTGTGAGTCCAAGAAGAATTCCAGTTACATGGAAGAACTGTGGTGGCACAGAATACAGTACTGCAGGCTATTTGCATTGACTGCGGCTGCCAGCAGTTCAAGTCTCACCAGCTCAAGGTTGACTCATTCTTCCATCCTTCTGAGGTGGGTAAAATGAGGACCCAGATTGTTGGGGGCAATAGGCTGGCTCTGTAAACCACTTAGAGAGGACTGTAAAGCACCATGAAGCAGTATATGTCTAAATGCCATTGCTATTGCTACACCCCAATCCTGAAGTGGGACTTAAGAGTAACATCCCTAAACGTGGATAATTCAAATAACCACAGACATTCATCTTGTCACTGAATGATTAGAAAAAAGTCCTATTTTCAATATATGAATACCAACTAAAACAAAAAAAGCTGCTTTATACAGCAGAATTCAAACAGAGTTATTCTTACAAGGCACAACAGAAAACAGAGATTTAATCTGTGAAGTTCTCCTCTGCAAACTTTAATGAAACTTATGGCAGCACAAATAGAGGCTTTTGCCTCCAATCAATAGTTTATGGAAGTATTTGGAAGAGGAAGGACATAATTGGATTTTTTTAAATTTTAGGACAACCTTAGTAACAATTGTTAAAATCTATTTGGTCTGGTCAAACATAGCTCACAGTCCTTGGAAGCACAATTTCAGTTTACCATTCCATGCCAGGTTTACTTACATGCATTTGATTCAAGGAAGAGTCTTTCATTCTGATTGGTAGTAGATTTTCAATCGACATTTCTCTTTCATGGAAGGATTTAATTGCCTCTGAAATCAATGCATCCAGAGATAGGACCTGGATATTAAAAACTGACAGAGACAACCAGGTTTATAATGGGTTTATATTTTATGCCATTATAAAAAGAGATCGTAGGGAAATGGGGTCAAAGGCATGTTTTTCTATGTATCTTTATGAAAATGACAGAAATCTGTTTTTAGAGAATTTTCACTCCTACTCTTTGTAGAACCAAGTCCTCCTTTCTGGAGGATTGATGAACTATATCACTCATGCCCCGGGATCCATACTTCCTGACTTTGCCACAAAGAGACATGAAACAGATAAGGGGGAAAAACAACCTTTGTGGATTTGGGAAAACTCCAGATCAGTTAGAATGCTTATGGCACATGATATAAGGAGCTTAATAGGATTAATAATTACTCCTTTCCTCCTAAGATTTAGGGATTTGAAGACATGTCCTTAGGCATTTAAAGTTAGTTGCTGGGCAAGGTAGTACATCTCCTTTCAGAGTGATTTCACTGATTCGTCCAATTGTTTGCTAATGCCATTTTAAATTACTCCCAAGCATATGGAACTTCATTGGAGTGTGTATAAATAAATACCAATATTGTTTGTTCTGCTAACTTTTGTTCTGTTTAATTGGCAGTACTGTTTTCTAAACAGGATAGTACCTAAGTCATTGGCATAATTTATTATGATTGTAGTCTTGAAGGGTCATTTAGGTCATCAAGTCTAATCCCCCTGTCCAGAGTAGGGTTGAAATATTCTCAGCACATAATTAATTTCTGGTTGTCTGCCCTACTGATTCCATTGTTAAGATATTTCTTGCTTTTTTATATATAATAATTAAATCAGAATTCATCTTCTTTAGCTTAAATCTAGTGCTCTATATCCTATACTATAAAGAGCAGGTCTTAGATTAACAAGCTCCAATAAAGTAGAACAATTACTTCCTGTCTATTCAATAACATCCAAGATGGGTGTCAAAACCCCAAAATGATAGTTAATACATAGCAATGAAGGTCCTGTCCCTTTTCAATATGCATTGCTGGTTTTAACCCTCCTCTGAACCATTTATAAATTCTTCTGGTGCAGCCTAAAATGGGATTTTTGTAGCGATATTACATTGCTGATTCTGCTAACAGCTTCTATATCTAGACATTTTGAGCAAATACGAACAATTCTCTCTGTGTGTCTGTGTGTACAAGTATACAGTATGCATATACATTACCCACTCTCTTATATGCAAGCCTGTAAGATATTGCTGATTTCTTAACACTATACCTGTTTCTTTTAAACTACGTTGTATTCCTCAGCCATTTGTCTAATCTAATAATATTGTTTGAATATTGTTTCTTTTGGAGAATAAGCTCTTTGATAAAGACTCCTTCCATATCTTCATCTAGGTTATTAGACAGAGGTGAGGAATGTATTGCCCAGGATTGAACCTTGTAGACTATTTGAGACTTCCTCCAACTTGATGGGGAACTCTTGATGAACACTCTTCATATATAATTTTTGAGCTAGCTAGTCCCCACTTAAGTCTTGTGACTCTCATCTTCCAGAAAGTCTTTGGGGTTGATGCCTTTTAATTGATTGATTCATTGAATTTATATGCCATTCCTCTCACCAATAAGGTGATATCCCTTCCCTGCATTATGTAATTGTTGTTAAAGGTTATTTTGCTTGGCGAGTTAATAACTAGGATGTTGATTGTTATTGAATGTTTGGGTTTGATTGTTTAGAATTCTATTTTGCTTCTATTGTGCTACCCAGAGCCTTTTCAAAATTGAGTGTGACACAAGTCACAGAAACATACAACTGTTTTTCTTGGTGCATAAAAATCAATATGATCTGCTTTAGATTCTTTCCTGATATCTAGGTAAATGTGATTGGTCTCTAATTATCTTTATCTACTTTTTCCTCTTTCTGAAGAAAGGACATTTGCCCTCCTCTTGTCAAGTGGCATTTTGTCAATTTTCCAAATATTTCCTAAAGAAACAATACAGTTCAACCACTCCACCAGTTCCCTAGAATGTGGAGACTTAAACTCATCCAAAGTCAAGGCATATTTCCTGATTGTGTTTCTATGAACCTCAAATTTCAATCCTGCTCTTTTATTTTACTGATCACAACCACTTGCCTGAAATGGTTTAGGGTTTCCTGCTTGGGCAAGGATTGGATTAGCAGACTTCCAAGGTCCCTTCCAACTGTTGTTTTGTTAAAACTGAGCCAAAGTTAAGAGTTAAACAGCTGTCTTTCCCTTATTGCTTTGAGAATTTTGCCATCTTCATTCAGTAGCTGGCATACTGTTTATTTTTTCTTTACTTTTCCTCAAATGGACTCTACTTATCATAGCCATTTATTAAAATTTAAGGTTTAAATCTAAGGCAGTTCTCCAATTTTTATTTATTTATTTATTAGATGCATATGTCCACCCATCTCTCACAAAATGACTCTGGGTAGCATACAATAAAAAGTACTATTAAGCACATTACAAATATAATTTAAAACAATCAATCACTACTAGCTTCCCTTGAAATCATTACATGGAGCATTGCATGGCTGCATTCCCCAGTGTTGCAGCGAACTGTTGTTTTTTCAACTACAGGTAGTCTTCAAGTTACAACCACAATTGAGCCCAAAAATTATGTCGCTATAAGTGAAATATTGTTAAATGAGTTGGCTCCATTTTATGACTTTTCTTGCCACAGTTAAGTGAATCATTGCATTTGTTAATAACATGGTTGTTAAGTGAATCTGGATTCCCTGTTGACTTTGTTTCCTGGAAGGATCATATTTAGCAGACTTTGTCTGTACATGTGTTAAGATATTGGACAATGCTCCATCAACATTAGCATTTCACAATTCTTGGAAATATCTATAGTCTGTTTTTGAAAAGCATCACCTGCTTTATTCAGGCAAGTCCTGTAGCTTTTTATTCAAGTCGCAAAAGCTAATCACGTAACCCTGGGACACTGCAACCATCATAAATATGACTTGGTTGCCAAGTGTCTGAATTTTGATCATGTGACCAAGGGGATGTTTATGCTGCAAAGTTTATGTGGAAAACAGTCATAAGTCACTTTTTTTGGTACCATTGTGACTAAAGACTACCTGTACTCTTCTCTAACTTGATTGTACCAAGTTGAGAGCAAAAGGTCACCTTGTGCTTCCTTCTTTGAAGGAGAAAATAATGAATATCGTACATCTTGAATTTCCTGGAAGGATCATATTTAGCAGACTTTGTCTGTACATGTGTTAAGATATTGGACAATGCTCCATCAACATTAGCATTTCACAATTCTTGGAAATATCTATAGTCTGTTTTTGAAAAGCATCACCTGCTTTATTCAGGCAAGTCCTGTAGTTTTTTATTCATTTCACCACTTACTTTAACCCAAATACTCTCAACAGCACTTTCAAATTCAATTGGCAACCTATTGCTTCAATGAATGTTGTTTTCTTTTTCTTTTTAAGTTCTCTCTTTTGATTACTACAGTCGAACCATCAACCCATTCCCCTTTATCCCTAGTACATTTCAAATGCTGCCTGCAATGTGATGAGCCTGCAGAGATAGGAAAAGATGATACTGGAAAAGAAAAAGGGGGAATGTGTCTGAAAAAGTGGATGCCAAGTGTGAGAATGGAGTCCTCCCATTTTCAGTTTTGATCTACTCAAATGGATATGCAGTCCCCCATAAACTGTCTTGAAGAAACACATTACTCAGTGTGTGTGTGGGGGGGGGGACTCTGTGAAGACATCAAGGAGGAAATAAATTCTAGGGAAAATAGAAATCCACCCTACCTTTTTCCAAGAAGTTTAAGCAGGTGGTTTTCCCACTATAGAGCTTTCCCAAAATGCAACCTTTCAGAGGGAATGGAGAAAATATAGACGGTGGTGGTTCCGGTTCTGGGGGATAGACAAGTCCCATCAATCTGTGAATCACATGACCCAATATTACATTATCAGGAGGTGGTTTATTTATTCTGATCTCTTCAGGAGGGTACCACTCCTCAACCATCGCCTGTAGTAAGAGAAATCACAACATAAAATGGAACATTTTGCATCCATCCAGACTGCTGGAAAAAGGAACCACATTGAAACACAATCCTATAGGTGCTTACTTAGCAGTAAATGCCATTGAGCTGTATAAGGGATTATCTGAGCAAAGGAAAAGGCTGCAGCAAGTTATTTCATGCAAGATTCACAAGGCTTACAGCCATTAACAAAAATGGACCTTCTCCAACCTGGCATTGTCCAGATATCCAGTTATCCAAATTATGTCCAAACAACCCCTGTTGGGTTTCAATTATAAGAAACTCTAAGGAAGAACATGAGCCACTGTAATATGTACATTATGTGCAAAATGAGTGTCCCTGGCTTAATTTTTTTAAATCACTAACAAGAGAGTTAACAGGCTTTGCTCATGTAATAAATTTTACCTGCTCAATTAAACCTTAGGTCTCACTAGGAATTTTCTTAATGACATAAATTAAATTGCTTGACTTTCTTCCTGCTGTTATCATTAGCAAACTTGCTTTTGACTTCAGTGGTACTATAGGTGTATTATAATGTAATCAACACTTCCCAAACTCATGTTTTCCAGTTGTGTTGGCCATTCTGACTGACAATTAAAGAAGCTGCAGTTCACCACATATGGAAGTTTTGAGATTAAGAAAGGCTGCCATAAATAAGCCACTTGAAAACAAAACACATTGAAGCAAGTTGTTTCTACTACTATTAATAATCAAGATCCATGTGATTTGTTGTTAGTATCACCTGGAGACATGAACACCTTTTCCTTCTTCCCAATAGAAAGCTTGATTTTTCTTTTGTTTAAACTTTAACTTATTTTTGCTTCTGAATTTCAAAGATAACAATTTGTTCTTCTCTTAGCTATTAACTTGGATCTCAATTTACTAGGATTAGTTTACCTTGTTAAAATGAACATTTTGTGAATAGAATTGAAATGAATTGATGCAATTTCCCGGATTCTCATTCTTGTTTTGCAATAGAAATTCACTTTTTTTTTCTTTGCTTTATGAATGGCAGTATCCAACAAGCAGAAATCTGTTCAATGGCTCTGGAACTGGATATATGCCCAGGCATTTTCATTCAAAATCTCAAAGCATGAAATATTTGTACTTAGTTGCATTAAACAATGAGAATGAATTATCTTTTCCTCAAACAAAATAAAACACCCATTAATGTTTCAATTTCACTAGCAAAGGAAAATAGCTTTCTGAGCCAAATATTGTTTTTTGAGAAATATTACAAAATAAAATCCCCAAACACTCCCAGTATTTTGCAACCTGAACTGTCAAATTTTCCCTGAGCATTGATATTGAGAAAAATAATGATTTGCAGATTATATTTACTCTGCCAGCACAATTTAAACTTTTTGACAAAATAATTTTATTTTGCTCCAAGATACCCTGTGCTTTTTAAAAATCTCTCTCCAGGTGACTTGCCAGACCTAATTTCTGAAGATATGTAGGAAGTGAAGAAACAGAAGATGGAAAGACTTGTAGAGAGTAAAGAAGGCAGCGTTGGTGGAGATATGTAACCTAGCCTTTTATCTAGGCAACAGCGCCTGTATATCTCTGTCCAAGTTATCTTCCTTGTTTTCTGTAAAACTCCAGTGCATGAATACAAATCCAAGCACTAAACATGGTGTAACCAGATGTAAATGAGCCAAAAGTGGAACACACCAAACATTCTTGCCAAAGCAGGACAAATAATTAATCTGATATTGAGCAGTAATCAATAAAAGCTTATACCTTGATCAATTTGTCTTTTGAGATACCTCAAGTCTCTTTGTTGTTTGTACTTTGACAAACCTCCTCTGGAAATTTTTAAAAAGGAGGGAGAAGAGTTTTCTATTATTAAGTTCTATTAACCTTTAAGAATACAGAATATTTGTAATTCCTTCTGCTATTGTTTCGACATGTCAGAGGCAATGATCTTAAAATGTGGAGAGAAAGAAAAGAGTGAAAACTGGCCTCAGCTTTAGTAAAGACCAGAAAACAAAAAGGACACATATAGGGGGTTAAAAAAACTCTTTAAGAAAGAGTGCATACAGGTAACTCAGAATTATAGAAATGTTACTTATTACTGGTAGTTCTTGTTAAACTGCCACAATTGGGACCTGCTACTTGGTTGTAAAGTAAATCAGTTGCTAAGCGAAACATTACAATTTTACTATAGCTTTCCTTTGTTTTATGACCTTTGAAAAAATCATAAATCCAAGGAGAGGTTGCCAAGTTATTTTTTCATCACTATTGTACTTGAACAGTTCCTAAACAAAGACTACAGGTAGACCTCGACTTATGACCAAAATTGAACCCAACAGTTCCGCAGCTAATCAAGACAGTTGATTTATGAGTTGTGCACCGTTTTACGATCTTCTTGCCATGATTCTTGAACAAATCACTAAAGTTAGTAAGTGAATAATATGTTCATTAAGCAAATCTGGCTTCATTCATTGACTTTGCTTGTCAGACTTGGCTAGGAAGGTCACAAATGGTGATCACATGACCTCAGGATGCTACAGATGTGATAAATACATGTCAGTTGCCAAGCACCCAAATTATGATCACGTGACCATGGGAATGCTGTAGTCATAAATGTGACAACATGTCATAAGTCATTTTTCTCAATACCATTTTGATTGGTCACTAAAGAAATGCATGTAAGTCAAGGATTAACTATACTTGTAATTCAACTTTATGGCTACCCAGAGTTTCTTTGGAGGAATGAAGGGATTGATGGATAAATAGTGTCAGATAATAATTTTAAGCCTAAAGAACTTAAGTTCTTGAAGGATACTAAGAATAATCACCACAGAAGTTCCTTTACATTTATTTAAAATGAAACAAAGTTGTACAGTAGCTCTCCAGTGAAGATAACAATATGCTAATAGAAAAAAAGACAAAGTTATTCAACTCCTAGTTTGGCTCAGCCTTCTCCAAGAAAAAAAAACGTATTCAAAGAAGGTCAGGTCCAAAATAACAATAATAAAACCATGCTTGGGAAATACATTTTTACTTTCAATTAGTTAAATCTCCAAGGCCACCACCAGATACTAAGGGGTCTGGCAAAAATCTTTCAAAACTTGTAAAACACTGGTGCGGTACCTAATGATTGGAAGACAGCAAATGTTTTTCCCCTCTTCAAACAACAGAAAAGGAAAGATCAAATGCAAACAACAGAAAAGGAAAGATCAAATGCATACCTAAAGGTTGAGGATACTTGACTTGGTATTAGTACTTGTGAAAAAGATTTGGTCAAGTAATTACAAACTAAATGGTTGCAATTACAAAAAAAGCAGATGCAGTTTCAGGAAGCATCAACAAAAGTAATTTCCCAAATCACAGGAAGTAGTAACTACAGATTACTCTGCATTGCTGTCATCCCACATCAAGTAGTCTGTTGAATTTTGGGCAGCACATAACTGCTTGCTGCATTGAACAAATTAAATCCAGTTGCAAAATAAATTGTGTTGACTGATGTCATCATACCACAGAATACATATCTGACTTTTTGTTTAGTAACAGAACCAGTTAATTGAAAAACAAAACAAAAATATGTCTGGATTTTTCTTGTACATTTCCAAATAATTATTGAAGGAATAGATTTAAGTAGATGTGAGTCTGCTTAGCTCTAGGTCCAATTCTGATTCAAGAAAAACATAGTTGGCTGTTACATTCAAAATGGACATATACATTTTTCATTTTCTCACCAATCTAACAGTAGAAATCAGTTGTAATTTTTTCTCACTATAAAATAATAAATTCAAACCATATTACCCAGTTTGAATTGATGCAGAAATGATGGAGTACTCTAACCAAGTTATGAAGTGTACATAATGGAAAAGAAATCATGGATAAAGGGGCACAACTTATTATTTCTTACAACTTTTAGCTTACATAATAAGAAACATGAGTAATAGCTGAGGTCAAATAAACAATCCTGGATTTCATAAATTAGAAATAAGTGCATCTCCTTATCAGCTGCTCCAAACCAGCACATAATTAGCTTGACTGAAAATATACTAGGTTCTATTAAGACACAATTTTCTACTTTATTCAGATCATGTAGCTTTTTTCAGCCTTGGAAACTTTAAGATGTTTGGACTTTAACTCCCAGAATTAGTCAGGTAATGAATTCTAGGAGTTGAATTCCACACATCTTATAGTTTCCAAGGTTGAAAAAAACTGAGATAATGAATGCCAAATAACAAACCAAGAGAAGGCATGAAGAGACAGGAAAAAGGGGAGGAGCATTCAGTGACATGGTTTAAGGTTTCATATATATAACACTCATCAATATTACAAAACTGTTCAAAACAAACTGTGATCATGTGATAGATTCGCAAACTCACTAAGTTTCCTCTTGGTTAGGATTGGGAAAACAGTCAGACTGATAAAAAATTGGAACAATTTCTCTTGAATCAATTTAAGCATTACAGAAGACACATCCATACTTGTTCTTAGTTCAAGAATGAATATACAACTGAACATATAGCAAGCAGCACTTTGGGGCTATAAATATATACAATAATATGGCAAAAATTCCCTCCTGTGTTGTGGATGCTCTGTTTAAGAACAGATTGGACAACCATTTGTCTAAAATGCCTGAGAAGAGAGGTTGAACTAGAAGAACTCCAAGGTCCCTTCCAACTCTGTTATTCTGTTAAAATCAGCTTTTTTAAATGAATACCTATCACATGAACAGCCTATGCTTACATTTGCCAATGAGGGGCAGAAAAGCAGAATGGGTTGTGTACAATTTGCATATTTTAAGTGTACTAAGTGAATTTCATTAAAGATTATCCCAACGTTTTCTGAATATATTTCTACCCAGTGTTATATTTACCTGGGGAGTCAACAGCCTATGTCTGTTAGCCCTTTGATTTCAACTCTTACCAGTCTTAACAGGATACCAATAGCAGGGAACTGTGGGAATGTACTCCCACTGTCTGGAAGATATTAGATTAGCTACTATGAATTTATAGTAAAACACTGTTGCAGTCTGTAACTAGAGATGACCAAAAATTGCATGTAAGTTATTACAAGTACTGGTAATTCCATGCAAGCAGCTGGAAAATAAGCAAGAAGTCTGCTGGACAAAGAAACAGTAGCCCATTAATGTTTGGAACTATATTTTTTGTTTTCTGTAGAATTTACTACAGAAAAACTATAAGAGATCCTTCAGGATCACTTCTACAGGTGATGAATCCATAGACTGGATTGAAATTAAGACAAAATTTAATTTAATCCATGCACTTAATTGCTATGAAAATCAATGACTACATTTTCCCAAGAATATCAATAGAAGCCCCCTTAGCTGGATCACCCAACTGATCATTATTTATTATTAACTCATTATTTATTATTGACGAATTGCTTTTTAAAAGCAACTGCCAGTACTTTGAAAAGAGATCTCTTCAGATAACCTAATAAACTGAAAAGAGCAACCAAAAAAAGCAAAAACATCTCAAGGGAAAAACCACTTTGAAAACAGGTCACATCATTCCAGTCATTGTGAAGGCCCAGATGCTCTACTGAGACTGAATGTTTGCTTGCATATATTTCATTAGCCAACTAGGTAACATTATCATTGCTAGTGAGTATGTGGTTTCCTCCCTGTTTTAAACAGTAGTACTTGTCTAACAATGTTGAAGGGGACATTGTTTTTTCTTGGTAATTCCTTGATTAGGGTGTTTTTTGCTTGATTTTGTGTATGGTATTAATTCCTGCTTATCTGGGTGTTGCTGTAGAGAATGTATTCGGGACTTCTTCAAAGCGAAACACCTTCAAAGAAAAAAAAGTCCAGTTGCCACCTGCAAAAGCACGTGCTTCAAGAATGTGCAAGAGCACAAACAAAGCTTGTCACTTTGACCCACTAAAGCAGTTGCAAGGCTTGGGCTGCCCTTTTGCAAAGTATGTAAAGACATCAGGAACATCTTGTGAAACTGCCACATCAGCCTTGCAAAATATATAACTGATTATCAATGCAAAGACTGCTTGCTTTGCACTTTTACACAGCCACATCTCTCTTCCGTTTTTGCCATTACTTTGGCTCTAGAAGTAAGGAAGTTCTGACTCTTCCAAATTTCACATCCAAGCAAGTAATCTATGGCATCAAGATTACAAATTGCACAAAACCACATTTTTATTTCAGTTCTATTTTTGTTCTTAAATGAATTCTCTACAATCCTACAGAGAAACAAAATACTGAATATGAAGTTGTCTTATATCAATGCAGACCATTAGTTCAGCCAGCTGAATAATGTCTCTACATAAAAATGATATTGACAATGATTCTATGGGGGGTTGAGATAGGAAATTTCTGATACCAGAAATTTAATTTGGATCTTCCTGCACAAAACCCCCATATACATTTTTCTCTCCAAAGTTTTCCCTTCCTTAACCATGGTAATAGTTAACATTTGCACTACCAAGTTTTAAGATTATGTGGTCAAATTACAGCCAATTTTGTAAATTGGAGTGGGCCTTTTTTATGTTTTTGTCCTCTTTCTTCCCCAAGTGCACTTTAATAAATTTGCAAATAAATAAGCACAGTGCCCTTACATTTGCAACTACATTAATTCCCCCCTTTCTTTTATGGAATACTATGGATTGATAAAATGCTAAATAAACAGGAAGAATCTTACAGACCTGAAGAAACACAAAAACTTCGAGGCGAGAATGTTTTAAAAAATGGTTAATATAAGAAATAACTGTTGACCATGATATAATCATTTCTATACATAGTAATCACAATTATTTTTTGTCTAATCAAAACATTAATACATTATTTATAATACATTGGAAGAAGCTGCTCCACATTGACTGTCCAGAATACGTACAAGCCTACTTTCTGTTGAAAACAAATCTACTTGTCTATAATTATTTAATTAGGTACTTATATCATTATCAATAAAATGGATTACACGTAGTTATCTGGACCAATAGAAGCGAATTCAGGTTTTTCAATAATTCTGTGCAGTCATCTAGTGGTCACCTGGGTTCTTGCAGCCAGATAAGATAGCCCTACTACAGAGCTACATTGAGAAAAATAATTCAAGCACTTTGAAATAAAGAATGTTTTGAAATTTAGAAGCTATCTCCATGGACACCCGTTTCTCTTTCTGTATAAATACGCTACACATAAAGACTTGATGTATATGTTACCATAGGTAGTCCTTGACTTACAACTGTTCATTTAGTGACTGTTCAAAGTTACAACAGCCCTGAAAAAAGTGACTTATGACCATTTTGCACATTTATGGCCGTTGCAGCATCCCCGTGGTCACATGATCAAAATTTAGATGCTTCATTCATGTGTCCTGGGGGTCATGTGATCAGCCTTTGTGACCTTCTGACAAACAAAGTCAATGGGGAAGCCAGATTCACTTAACAACGGTGTTACTAACCTAACAATTGCTATGATTCACTTAACAAGAGTAGCAAGAAAAGTTGTAAATGTGGCAAAACTCACTTAACAAATGTTTCACTTAGCAACATAAACTTTGGGATTAATTGTAATTAAGTCAAGGACTACCTGCAGTTGGTGCAGCTGCAACTTTCACAAGGCATGGTTGCGTGCCTTCTGCACCCATGTTAGCATGAACTCATTTTTTTGCTGCATCTTTCTGATAAAGGCAATATTAAGGTGGTTCCTGTTTAGATGATCGGTATGCTGATGATAATTTCAGTTTTTGTCATCTTACTAGAAGGAATAATATATGAATCACACTGAAGAGAAAAGGTATAATATACCTATTCATTTCACTTGAGCAATGTAATCCTAATAGATTAACGCAAAAGCATCTTGGAAATTTATCCTTGTAACTCCAGTGTTTGCATTAAATGAACAAAATAGGGCATCTTTTAAAAATATATATAATCTATAGTATTAACAAAGAAATAAACTTCACTTTCAGAAATAAGATATATTGTTTTATGTTAACTCAAAAAGACCGCACAGACTATATGGCTTTACAACTTGATGAAAATAAAATGTACCAATTGTGTTCAGGATGTGGGTACAAAAAGAACATATAAATGTGGTTTCCCAAACAAGATAAAAAATAAACATGCAGGCTATTTATGAAGATAGTTCAAACAAGCTGATAGAGAAAAAAATCCAAACCCAACCTAAATAAAATATACATTTTTCTCCATGCAGTTGAGCTGAAAATAAAGCAAAAAGAATGGAAATAAAAAAGGCAAATATTCAGAATTCAATTATTTAATCATGTCTGCTTTTGAAAATGGAATGGGGGAGAGGGGATTTATATTTAGATACATACTTACCTCTTCAAAGATTCCTAAAATAAGATAATGATAACTAATTCTGGGAACTGCCTATAGTAAAACTAAAGATACTGAAATGAACTTATCTTAAAATAACAAGAATTGTACTAGAAAATACCAATGAAAGAAGACTACTCATTCAGTGACAGACAATGTTTATTTCACATCAGGCTTTGTGTATTGCTTTGCATTAACATTTTCTAGCACACTGTAATGTACTACAACTTAATTTCTACTTAAGTTAAAATATCACAACCTTGGAGCTCTTGCATGTTACTGTTATTGCTTATGAGGGGAAATGGAAGGGACCGTGATAAACACCCAGAATGGCAGTGAATCAATGCATTGCCAAATCCTAGAAAAATGGAGCATAAAGTACATTTAATTCTGCCAAAATGCTTATTATGCTAATATGAAACCTATGCATCAATCACAAAACAAATGTGATGTTCATGAACAATGATTTTGTGAGCTATTTATATTCTTCCATTAGGCCGTATCAGTTGGGAGTACCTTATATTCATCATAATCTTTCTCATCTAGCAAATTAATTTTGTCCAGTTCTACTAATTGTTCTGGAGTTGGCTCATCTGACAAATCGCTGACGTCAGCTTGCTCATAAATTGGCTTTCCTTTTAAGAAGAGCTCCTTCCAGTCACGCATTATCTTTGCAGGAATTAAACTGTGGAAATAAAGAAAAATAAAACTGTATTTAGTACGAAGGGAACAGGCTTTTAATCAACGAAAGTGATCAGTGGAACATAAGAAATAATAAAAGAGGAAGAAATAATGAATTTTGTCAGATAAATTCTATTTAGACAAAATGGCTCAATTACACATTAGGAAGATCAGTTTTTACCCTAACTGACTTGGAATTTGTTATATACCTGGGTGTTGGAATATTATTTTATATTCAAATTGTTGAAAATAAACGGGCAGGAAATTGAAGTGATTGCAAATAATCATTGCTAAAACATATGATATCTTTTATGAATAGTAGCTTGAGAAAGACTGGTTGCCTAGTGAATTGTAATGCTTTATATATAGTGCATCAACAAGATTTCTTTCTCTTTCCTTTCCTCTCTTCCTCACCTGAATCTCAATTCAGTTTTTTTCTTTTTCTTTCATACCCCCTTTTTATTCTTTCTTGCTACTGCTGAAAAGAATAAAGTATGTATCTGTATTTCTGTAAATTGGTCTGTATCTGTGCCTGTTGTTAGTAATAGTTAATAGCTCTAGTGATTAGTTAATAGCCTAGTAGTGCAGTGGTTAAAAGGCAGTATTGTAGGCAAACTGTGCCCCTCAGTCTGGAGTTTGATCTTGACAGTTGACTTTGACTCAGTCTTCAATCCTTCCAAGGTCAGTAAAATGAGGACTCAGATTGTTGGGTGCGATGTGTTGATATTATAAACTACCCAGAGAGTGCTGTAAAGCACTATAAATCTAAGTATAAGCTATTGCTACTGTGTATGTGAAAATGGTTGCTAAATGAAAACGATACGATTTATAAATGTGATTCCTTCTTTTATTGGTAATTAATGTTAATCAATTATTAATTGTTATTTTTTATTCTGTTCCTGTTTAGCAACAGCAATAGCATTTTGATTTATATACCACTTCACAGTGCTTTACAGCCCTCTCTAAGTGGTTTACAGGGTCAGCATATTGCCCCCAACAATCTGGGTTCTTATTTTATTGATCTCAGACAGATGAAAGGCTGAGTCAACCTTGAGCTGGTCAAGATCAAATTGCTGGCGGTGGGCAGAGTGAGGCTGCAATACTGCACTCAAACTGCTGTGCTACCACGGTTCTGTTTAGGAACATGACTTGACAGATATAATATTCCTACCTACACAGGTACATATATAGAGAAAAAAACCTTGCATATATTTGGCTGGGGGGGGGGGGGTAGGGAATCTCTAAATCTGATTTCAGCTGAGTTGATAAGTCAGGAATCTGGATATTGCACAAGATATTTACCTCTAAAGAGACAAGGTGTATCAGTCTATCTATGTGGAGGGAGAAATTCAGGACATCATTATTCCAGATAAATATGCTAAGCAAAATGAAGAGGCAAGAGATACCTCACAACTATGTGTGTTCATCCATGCTCTCATTTTTTTTCTCCTCTGGCTAGGAATAGTTCCACTTTTGTTGTGTCGAAAAGAAGCAACTGCTAAATTTGGATCAATCCAAGTTAAGTTCAATTAGTCAAAATGATCTGAGATTTCATTTTAGAATGGACATGGGTACTGTTTGTCAAGGTTTAATCTTAATATTTTTCACTTAAGAAAATTATTTTTTATATATAAGGGACACTATTCTGAATATGTGTATGGGGGAGAATTTCACCAGAAATATTTGATCAGTAAAATGATTAAAAAAAACAGAAACTATTTTTATTTTACTAAGAATATATTTGTGATTACTTGAAATAATGCATTAATCTACTGAGTATATCTCAGCATAACATCTCTAACAGTAGATAGGTATACGTATATAGCCTTATCACAAAAAAACTATACAACGAAATGCTCTTTAGCTGGTACTGTTTATATTTTACTAATGTTATTCTGAGCATTAATTGCATAACTTAAGAAATAGGTTCCACTCCCAACTTTTCAAACTGATAGGTAGCACAAAAATATTTTGAACAGATCTGTAGGGTAGATATTTTTAAGGCAGTGTTTCTGTTTTGGCCACTTGAAGATGTCCCAGAATTCCCCACCCAACATGCTTCTTCAAGCAGCCAAAGTTCCACACATCTGCAAGTGATCAAGGCTGAGAAGCATTGCTTTAAGTTATGTAACTTATATGGAGCTGCAGGTTATGTAAACACACAATACCCATTTTGGTGGCAGGAAACGCTGAGAGATGGAGTTCACCACTCTAATGGGTACCAACCAAAGGAAACTCAAGTTAGAATTCACTCTTTAACTTTCCTACAGCTTATTTAATTAAATGTTTATAACTCCGTTGACAGCATTCCATTAGAGTGGATTTTAACAGAAACAACCTAAAGAAAACTATGAGGCACAACTGCTTTCCCTCGCTCAAAGTGTAGATCAATCACTAGATTTTTATAAGGCAATGAAATAAAATTAAACCAAGGAGGATGCCTCCTTGATGCCAAGACAAAAAGACACTTTATAACTAGTGGATTCATCTGAAATTGGTTTTTCTTAAATCTCCATATGGTGAGCTCACACTGGTTGGACTGTAGATGACACCTCAACAGATCTCAGCAATTGTTCCTATATATTGAGTTCTCAAGCCCAAATTTTACTCGGGCTTCATTGCTGTTTTCTCATCTAGATGCCTGAGAATCAATTTCTGTATATTTCTATGTTGCTCACTTTCCCCAACATAGCCAAAAGGGAATGCAAAACCAAAGCAAACAAAAAACAAAGCTGTATATATTAGGGACTTACTTATTTGTTAGTGTTCTATATTCTCCTATTTTAGTTGCTAAATCAATGATTTGTTCAACCACCTCCCAGCAAATGTCATAATGCTTCTTATAACGAGCCTCAGCTCTTTCAGCAGCAAGTTTTGTATGCAGTTGTTTTTCTCTAAGGGCCTGTTCTGCGAGTTCAATTTTTTCTTGTTTTGCAAGAGCCTAAAAGGAGATGGGGGGGAAAAACTGGTCAATTTCCTCAAATTGATAAGACAAGAAGTGAAATGTAGCACGAAAGCTCATTATCTAAACTTTGCGGTCATTATTAATAGTCCAGATAAATACATTCTTATATAAATCTTATATAAATCCTTGGGAAGGAAAGTCAGCTTGAGAAGTCAACGATTTAGAGACCAGCAATAGCTTTTCTTGGAATCATGAAAGAGCTGAAAAAAGCAGCCTTAGGATTCTGGGAAAACATATCTGTTGGGTATTAAGGCTTCACTCCGGTCAGCTGTTCAAGCGGGAAGAGACATTCATCCTGATTGGCTGTCCGTCTGACAGCTGACTATGAAAGGAGCTGTTAGACGGGAATCAGCTGTTGTTGTTAGCTGAGCTGTCACTGTTAGCCGAGTTGTTAGAACTAATAGAGTTAGCCAATGTTATTCTGTCTCACTTTCGTTCTTCCATCCTCTGTTCTTGGAACAGAATAATATCAATGTTTTAAAGAAGGCAACCACATATTATGTTTGGCAACCACTATCTTTTTGGAATTAGAATTAAAGCACTGCATAGCTCTAGCAAAAAATATTGGTTCAGAAATAGATTATATCAGCTCCAGATTAAATACTGATATTGATTTAATATCCACCTGAACACCTGTAGCATTTGAATAAGCACTGGAACATCTTCAGAATCTGATGATATCAATGTCAAAACAAGGGTTGCAACATAAGCATTGCTCCTTATACCCTGTTTCCCTGAAAATAAGACCTCCCTGGATAATAAGCCCAATCGGGTTTTTGAGTGCATGCGCTAAAATAAGCCCTCCCCCGAAAATATTGCAACACAGCAGCAGTCATGAGATGACCACACTTGCAGCCTCCTGCACCCCAAAAATAATAAGACCTCCTTGAAAATAAGGCCAAGCGCTTATTTCAGGGGTCAAAATAAAATAAAATCCTGTCTTATTTTTTGGGGAAACACGGTACACATGTGTGGAGCACCATGGTGCGCATAAAAAGGGCATTGAGAATACATTTTATATCCCTTTTTTTCATTTGCTGCTCGACCCACACCTGCCAAGGATACCCAATATAAGCATTTATTTTGCTTACTTAATAGCTAAGTATGATGCAAGTCAGATCTCTTTTCCTTAAAGAGATCTGCTTAAAGAGTTGATCTCTTTAAGGAACCTGCCAGGCACTACTGGTTCTGTTTTGTAACAGCAAGGAAAGCAATCAATGCAGTCCATCAGATCTGCATGAACATATAAGAAGAATCTGGAGTAGAGGGACATACCATCAAATTTGTATCTTGTAAACTGATGTGTCTGACCAAAACAAGGTGTGAACTATTTTCATCCTCTGAAAGGACTGGACCAAGCAAGCCTCAAAATGTTCTTTGACTGGACTTTTGTCCACTAATCATCTCCTTTTCATAAAAGACATTCTTCAACCAGTGTGTTAACCCATTTATTCCACTGTTACTAAAGTTAGAATTCTGCTAACTATATTAGAAGGCAGAAGAACATGACTGTCGACTGTTATTCTGTTAATTCTTTCATTTGAGCTCCTCAAATATGCTATAAACGTAAGAACCTAAATGAGGACACATCTTTCTGATTCTATAGCTTCCTATACGTCTCTCTGGCACACAAGAGAATTGTGGCCTCTAGTGGATGTTCCTATCATTTCAAAATAAAGTTCTGGTGGCTTCAAAAGGACCATTTGTACAGGACTGCACTGTATTATAACTACCCACAGGTAATCCTCAACTTACAACAGTTCTTTGAGTGATTATTCATAATTATAACGGCACTGAAAAAAGTGACTTATGATTTTTCACAGTTACGACCTTTGTAGCAGCCCCATGAACATGTGATCAAAATTTAGATGCTTGGCATACTTATGACTCTTGCACATGCCCAAAGTTCATGTGATTGTTTGCAACCTTTTCACAAGCAAAATCAATTAAATGAAGCCAGATTCACTTAACAATTGTGTTAAGTGAACCATGTTAATATGGACAACTTAGTTCATATTTATGACGATTGCCATGTCCTCGGGCCACGTGATCAGCTTTTTCAACCTTCTGACAAGCAAAGTCAATGGAGAAGCCAAATTCACTTAACAACCATGTTACTAACTTATCGACTGCAGTGATTCACTTAACAACTGTGGCAAGAAAGGTCATCGGGCAAAATTCACTTAATAAATGTCTCACACAACAACAGAAATGTTGGGCTCAATTGTAGTC